>NW_027206682.1:0-374624 GCF_032191515.1 Phaenicophaeus curvirostris
GCAAAGAGGGGCGGACAAGGGCAAAGAGGGGCGGACAAGGGCAAAGAGGGGCGGACAAGGGCAAAGAGGGGCGGACAAGGGCAAAGAGGGGCGGACAAGGGCAAAGAGGGGCGGACAAGGGCAAAGAGGGGCGGACAAGGGCAAAGAGGGGCGGACAAGGGCAAAGAGGGGCGGACAAGGGCAAAGAGGGGCGGACAAGGGCAAAGAGGGGCGGACAAGGGCAAAGAGGGGCGGACAAGGGCAAAGAGGGGCGGACAAGGGCAAAGAGGGGCGGACAAGGGCAAAGAGGGGCGGACAAGGGCAAAGAGGGGCGGACAAGGGCAAAGAGGGGCGGACAAGGGCAAAGAGGGGCGGACAAGGGCAAAGAGGGGCGGACAAGGGCAAAGAGGGGCGGACAAGGGCAAAGAGGGGCGGACAAGGGCAAAGAGGGGCGGACAAGGGCAAAGAGGGGCGGACAAGGGCAAAGAGGGGCGGACAAGGGCAAAGAGGGGCGGACAAGGGCAAAGAGGGGCGGACAAGGGCAAAGAGGGGCGGACAAGGGCAAAGAGGGGCGGACAAGGGCAAAGAGGGGCGGACAAGGGCAAAGAGGGGCGGACAAGGGCAAAGAGGGGCGGACAAGGGCAAAGAGGGGCGGACAAGGGCAAAGAGGGGCGGACAAGGGCAAAGAGGGGCGGACAAGGGCAAAGAGGGGCGGACAAGGGCAAAGAGGGGCGGACAAGGGCAAAGAGGGGCGGACAAGGGCAAAGAGGGGCGGACAAGGGCAAAGAGGGGCGGACAAGGGCAAAGAGGGGCGGACAAGGGCAAAGAGGGGCGGACAAGGGCAAAGAGGGGCGGACAAGGGCAAAGAGGGGCGGACAAGGGCAAAGAGGGGCGGACAAGGGCAAAGAGGGGCGGACAAGGGCAAAGAGGGGCGGACAAGGGCAAAGAGGGGCGGACAAGGGCAAAGAGGGGCGGACAAGGGCAAAGAGGGGCGGACAAGGGCAAAGAGGGGCGGACAAGGGCAAAGAGGGGCGGACAAGGGCAAAGAGGGGCGGACAAGGGCAAAGAGGGGCGGACAAGGGCAAAGAGGGGCGGACAAGGGCAAAGAGGGGCGGACAAGGGCAAAGAGGGGCGGACAAGGGCAAAGAGGGGCGGACAAGGGCAAAGAGGGGCGGACAAGGGCAAAGAGGGGCGGACAAGGGCAAAGAGGGGCGGACAAGGGCAAAGAGGGGCGGACAAGGGCAAAGAGGGGCGGACAAGGGCAAAGAGGGGCGGACAAGGGCAAAGAGGGGCGGACAAGGGCAAAGAGGGGCGGACAAGGGCAAAGAGGGGCGGACAAGGGCAAAGAGGGGCGGACAAGGGCAAAGAGGGGCGGACAAGGGCAAAGAGGGGCGGACAAGGGCAAAGAGGGGCGGACAAGGGCAAAGAGGGGCGGACAAGGGCAAAGAGGGGCGGACAAGGGCAAAGAGGGGCGGACAAGGGGCGGACAAGGGCAAAGAGGGGCGGACAAGGGCAAAGAGGGGCGGACAAGGGCAAAGAGGGGCGGACAAGGGCAAAGAGGGGCGGACAAGGGCAAAGAGGGGCGGACAAGGGCAAAGAGGGGCGGACAAGGGCAAAGAGGGGCGGACAAGGGCAAAGAGGGGCGGACAAGGGCAAAGAGGGGCGGACAAGGGCAAAGAGGGGCGGACAAGGGCAAAGAGGGGCGGACAAGGGCAAAGAGGGGCGGACAAGGGCAAAGAGGGGCGGACAAGGGCAAAGAGGGGCGGACAAGGGCAAAGAGGGGCGGACAAGGGCAAAGAGGGGCGGACAAGGGCAAAGAGGGGCGGACAAGGGCAAAGAGGGGCGGACAAGGGCAAAGAGGGGCGGACAAGGGCAAAGAGGGGCGGACAAGGGCAAAGAGGGGCGGACAAGGGCAAAGAGGGGCGGACAAGGGCAAAGAGGGGCGGACAAGGGCAAAGAGGGGCGGACAAGGGCAAAGAGGGGCGGACAAGGGCAAAGAGGGGCGGACAAGGGCAAAGAGGGGCGGACAAGGGCAAAGAGGGGCGGACAAGGGCAAAGAGGGGCGGACAAGGGCAAAGAGGGGCGGACAAGGGCAAAGAGGGGCGGACAAGGGCAAAGAGGGGCGGACAAGGGCAAAGAGGGGCGGACAAGGGCAAAGAGGGGCGGACAAGGGCAAAGAGGGGCGGACAAGGGCAAAGAGGGGCGGACAAGGGCAAAGAGGGGCGGACAAGGGCAAAGAGGGGCGGACAAGGGCAAAGAGGGGCGGACAAGGGCAAAGAGGGGCGGACAAGGGCAAAGAGGGGCGGACAAGGGCAAAGAGGGGCGGACAAGGGCAAAGAGGGGCGGACAAGGGCAAAGAGGGGCGGACAAGGGCAAAGAGGGGCGGACAAGGGCAAAGAGGGGCGGACAAGGGCAAAGAGGGGCGGACAAGGGCAAAGAGGGGCGGACAAGGGCAAAGAGGGGCGGACAAGGGCAAAGAGGGGCGGACAAGGGCAAAGAGGGGCGGACAAGGGCAAAGAGGGGCGGACAAGGGCAAAGAGGGGCGGACAAGGGCAAAGAGGGGCGGACAAGGGCAAAGAGGGGCGGACAAGGGCAAAGAGGGGCGGACAAGGGCAAAGAGGGGCGGACAAGGGCAAAGAGGGGCGGACAAGGGCAAAGAGGGGCGGACAAGGGCAAAGAGGGGCGGACAAGGGCAAAGAGGGGCGGACAAGGGCAAAGAGGGGCGGACAAGGGCAAAGAGGGGCGGACAAGGGCAAAGAGGGGCGGACAAGGGCAAAGAGGGGCGGACAAGGGCAAAGAGGGGCGGACAAGGGCAAAGAGGGGCGGACAAGGGCAAAGAGGGGCGGACAAGGGCAAAGAGGGGCGGACAAGGGCAAAGAGGGGCGGACAAGGGCAAAGAGGGGCGGACAAGGGCAAAGAGGGGCGGACAAGGGCAAAGAGGGGCGGACAAGGGCAAAGAGGGGCGGACAAGGGCAAAGAGGGGCGGACAAGGGCAAAGAGGGGCGGACAAGGGCAAAGAGGGGCGGACAAGGGCAAAGAGGGGCGGACAAGGGCAAAGAGGGGCGGACAAGGGCAAAGAGGGGCGGACAAGGGCAAAGAGGGGCGGACAAGGGCAAAGAGGGGCGGACAAGGGCAAAGAGGGGCGGACAAGGGCAAAGAGGGGCGGACAAGGGCAAAGAGGGGCGGACAAGGGCAAAGAGGGGCGGACAAGGGCAAAGAGGGGCGGACAAGGGCAAAGAGGGGCGGACAAGGGCAAAGAGGGGCGGACAAGGGCAAAGAGGGGCGGACAAGGGCAAAGAGGGGCGGACAAGGGCAAAGAGGGGCGGACAAGGGCAAAGAGGGGCGGACAAGGGCAAAGAGGGGCGGACAAGGGCAAAGAGGGGCGGACAAGGGCAAAGAGGGGCGGACAAGGGCAAAGAGGGGCGGACAAGGGCAAAGAGGGGCGGACAAGGGCAAAGAGGGGCGGACAAGGGCAAAGAGGGGCGGACAAGGGCAAAGAGGGGCGGACAAGGGCAAAGAGGGGCGGACAAGGGCAAAGAGGGGCGGACAAGGGCAAAGAGGGGCGGACAAGGGCAAAGAGGGGCGGACAAGGGCAAAGAGGGGCGGACAAGGGCAAAGAGGGGCGGACAAGGGCAAAGAGGGGCGGACAAGGGCAAAGAGGGGCGGACAAGGGCAAAGAGGGGCGGACAAGGGCAAAGAGGGGCGGACAAGGGCAAAGAGGGGCGGACAAGGGCAAAGAGGGGCGGACAAGGGCAAAGAGGGGCGGACAAGGGCAAAGAGGGGCGGACAAGGGCAAAGAGGGGCGGACAAGGGCAAAGAGGGGCGGACAAGGGCAAAGAGGGGCGGACAAGGGCAAAGAGGGGCGGACAAGGGCAAAGAGGGGCGGACAAGGGCAAAGAGGGGCGGACAAGGGCAAAGAGGGGCGGACAAGGGCAAAGAGGGGCGGACAAGGGCAAAGAGGGGCGGACAAGGGCAAAGAGGGGCGGACAAGGGCAAAGAGGGGCGGACAAGGGCAAAGAGGGGCGGACAAGGGCAAAGAGGGGCGGACAAGGGCAAAGAGGGGCGGACAAGGGCAAAGAGGGGCGGACAAGGGCAAAGAGGGGCGGACAAGGGCAAAGAGGGGCGGACAAGGGCAAAGAGGGGCGGACAAGGGCAAAGAGGGGCGGACAAGGGCAAAGAGGGGCGGACAAGGGCAAAGAGGGGCGGACAAGGGCAAAGAGGGGCGGACAAGGGCAAAGAGGGGCGGACAAGGGCAAAGAGGGGCGGACAAGGGCAAAGAGGGGCGGACAAGGGCAAAGAGGGGCGGACAAGGGCAAAGAGGGGCGGACAAGGGCAAAGAGGGGCGGACAAGGGCAAAGAGGGGCGGACAAGGGCAAAGAGGGGCGGACAAGGGCAAAGAGGGGCGGACAAGGGCAAAGAGGGGCGGACAAGGGCAAAGAGGGGCGGACAAGGGCAAAGAGGGGCGGACAAGGGCAAAGAGGGGCGGACAAGGGCAAAGAGGGGCGGACAAGGGCAAAGAGGGGCGGACAAGGGCAAAGAGGGGCGGACAAGGGCAAAGAGGGGCGGACAAGGGCAAAGAGGGGCGGACAAGGGCAAAGAGGGGCGGACAAGGGCAAAGAGGGGCGGACAAGGGCAAAGAGGGGCGGACAAGGGCAAAGAGGGGCGGACAAGGGCAAAGAGGGGCGGACAAGGGCAAAGAGGGGCGGACAAGGGCAAAGAGGGGCGGACAAGGGCAAAGAGGGGCGGACAAGGGCAAAGAGGGGCGGACAAGGGCAAAGAGGGGCGGACAAGGGCAAAGAGGGGCGGACAAGGGCAAAGAGGGGCGGACAAGGGCAAAGAGGGGCGGACAAGGGCAAAGAGGGGCGGACAAGGGCAAAGAGGGGCGGACAAGGGCAAAGAGGGGCGGACAAGGGCAAAGAGGGGCGGACAAGGGCAAAGAGGGGCGGACAAGGGCAAAGAGGGGCGGACAAGGGCAAAGAGGGGCGGACAAGGGCAAAGAGGGGCGGACAAGGGCAAAGAGGGGCGGACAAGGGCAAAGAGGGGCGGACAAGGGCAAAGAGGGGCGGACAAGGGCAAAGAGGGGCGGACAAGGGCAAAGAGGGGCGGACAAGGGCAAAGAGGGGCGGACAAGGGCAAAGAGGGGCGGACAAGGGCAAAGAGGGGCGGACAAGGGCAAAGAGGGGCGGACAAGGGCAAAGAGGGGCGGACAAGGGCAAAGAGGGGCGGACAAGGGCAAAGAGGGGCGGACAAGGGCAAAGAGGGGCGGACAAGGGCAAAGAGGGGCGGACAAGGGCAAAGAGGGGCGGACAAGGGCAAAGAGGGGCGGACAAGGGCAAAGAGGGGCGGACAAGGGCAAAGAGGGGCGGACAAGGGCAAAGAGGGGCGGACAAGGGCAAAGAGGGGCGGACAAGGGCAAAGAGGGGCGGACAAGGGCAAAGAGGGGCGGACAAGGGCAAAGAGGGGCGGACAAGGGCAAAGAGGGGCGGACAAGGGCAAAGAGGGGCGGACAAGGGCAAAGAGGGGCGGACAAGGGCAAAGAGGGGCGGACAAGGGCAAAGAGGGGCGGACAAGGGCAAAGAGGGGCGGACAAGGGCAAAGAGGGGCGGACAAGGGCAAAGAGGGGCGGACAAGGGCAAAGAGGGGCGGACAAGGGCAAAGAGGGGCGGACAAGGGCAAAGAGGGGCGGACAAGGGCAAAGAGGGGCGGACAAGGGCAAAGAGGGGCGGACAAGGGCAAAGAGGGGCGGACAAGGGCAAAGAGGGGCGGACAAGGGCAAAGAGGGGCGGACAAGGGCAAAGAGGGGCGGACAAGGGCAAAGAGGGGCGGACAAGGGCAAAGAGGGGCGGACAAGGGCAAAGAGGGGCGGACAAGGGCAAAGAGGGGCGGACAAGGGCAAAGAGGGGCGGACAAGGGCAAAGAGGGGCGGACAAGGGCAAAGAGGGGCGGACAAGGGCAAAGAGGGGCGGACAAGGGCAAAGAGGGGCGGACAAGGGCAAAGAGGGGCGGACAAGGGCAAAGAGGGGCGGACAAGGGCAAAGAGGGGCGGACAAGGGCAAAGAGGGGCGGACAAGGGCAAAGAGGGGCGGACAAGGGCAAAGAGGGGCGGACAAGGGCAAAGAGGGGCGGACAAGGGCAAAGAGGGGCGGACAAGGGCAAAGAGGGGCGGACAAGGGCAAAGAGGGGCGGACAAGGGCAAAGAGGGGCGGACAAGGGCAAAGAGGGGCGGACAAGGGCAAAGAGGGGCGGACAAGGGCAAAGAGGGGCGGACAAGGGCAAAGAGGGCGGGCGGACAAGGGCAAAGAGGGGCGGGCGGACAAGGGCAAAGAGGGGGGCGGACAAGGGCAAAGAGGGGCGGGCGGACAAGGGCAAAGAGGGGCGGGCGGACAAGGGCAAAGAGGGGCGGGCGGACAAGGGCAAAGAGGGGCGGGCGGACAAGGGCAAAGAGGGGCGGGCGGACAAGGGCAAAGAGGGGCGGGCGGACAAGGGCAAAGAGGGGCGGGCGGACAAGGGCAAAGAGGGGCGGGCGGACAAGGGCAAAGAGGGGCGGGCGGACAAGGGCAAAGAGGGGCGGGCGGACAAGGGCAAAGAGGGGCGGGCGGACAAGGGCAAAGAGGGGCGGGCGGACAAGGGCAAAGAGGGGCGGGCGGACAAGGGCAAAGAGGGGCGGGCGGACAAGGGCAAAGAGGGGCGGGCGGACAAGGGCAAAGAGGGGCGGGCGGACAAGGGCAAAGAGGGGCGGGCGGACAAGGGCAAAGAGGGGCGGGCGGACAAGGGCAAAGAGGGGCGGGCGGACAAGGGCAAAGAGGGGCGGGCGGACAAGGGCAAAGAGGGGCGGGCGGACAAGGGCAAAGAGGGGCGGGCGGACAAGGGCAAAGAGGGGCGGGCGGACAAGGGCAAAGAGGGGCGGGCGGACAAGGGCAAAGAGGGGCGGGCGGACAAGGGCAAAGAGGGGCGGGCGGACAAGGGCAAAGAGGGGCGGGCGGACAAGGGCAAAGAGGGGCGGGCGGACAAGGGCAAAGAGGGGCGGGCGGACAAGGGCAAAGAGGGGCGGGCGGACAAGGGCAAAGAGGGGCGGGCGGACAAGGGCAAAGAGGGGCGGGCGGACAAGGGCAAAGAGGGGCGGGCGGACAAGGGCAAAGAGGGGCGGGCGGACAAGGGCAAAGAGGGGGGGCGGACAAGGGCAAAGGGGGGGGGCGGACAAGGGCAAAGGGGGGGGGCGGACAAGGGCAAAGGGGGGGGGCGGACAAGGGCAAAGGGGGGGGCGGACAAGGGCAAAGGGGGGGGCGGACACGGGCCCAGAGGGGGGGGCGGACACGGGCCCAGAGGGGGGGGCGGACACGGGCCCAGAGGGGGGGGCGGACACGGGCCCAGAGGGGGGGGCGGACACGGGCCCAGAGGGGGGGGCGGACACGGGCCCAGAGGGGGGGGCGGACACGGGCCCAGAGGGGGGGGCGGACACGGGCCCAGAGGGGGGGGCGGACACGGGCCCAGAGGGGGGGGCGGACACGGGCCCAGAGGGGGGGGCGGACACGGGCCCAGAGGGGGGGGCGGACACGGGCCCAGAGGGGGGGGCGGACACGGGCCCAGAGGGGGGGGCGGACACGGGCCCAGAGGGGGGGGCGGACACGGGCCCAGAGGGGGGGGCGGACACGGGCCCAGAGGGGGGGGCGGACACGGGCCCAGAGGGGGGGGCGGACACGGGCCCAGAGGGGGGGGCGGACACGGGCCCAGAGGGGGGGGCGGACACGGGCCCAGAGGGGGGGGCGGACACGGGCCCAGAGGGGGGGGCGGACACGGGCCCAGAGGGGGGGGCGGACACGGGCCCAGAGGGGGGGGCGGACACGGGCCCAGAGGGGGGGGCGGACACGGGCCCAGAGGGGGGGGCGGACAC
The DNA here is from genome assembly GCF_032191515.1 of Phaenicophaeus curvirostris. Taxonomy (NCBI): domain Eukaryota; kingdom Metazoa; phylum Chordata; class Aves; order Cuculiformes; family Cuculidae; genus Phaenicophaeus; species Phaenicophaeus curvirostris. The sequence continues at coordinate 7,871 of NW_027206682.1, forward strand.
GGGCCCAGAGGGGGGGGCGGACACGGGCCCAGAGGGGGGGGCGGACACGGGCCCAGAGGGGGGGGCGGACACGGGCCCAGAGGGGGGGGCGGACACGGGCCCAGAGGGGGGGGCGGACACGGGCCCAGAGGGGGGGGCGGACACGGGCCCAGAGGGGGGGGCGGACACGGGCCCAGAGGGGGGGGCGGACACGGGCCCAGAGGGGCGGACACGGGCCCAGAGGGGCGGACAATACGGGACAAGGCCACAGAGGGGCGGACAAGGGCTGAGAACACGGGACAAAGGGAAAGAGGGGCAGACAAGGGCTGAGAACACGGGACAAAGGGAAAGAGGGTCGGACAAGTGTGGAGAACACGGGACAAGGCCACAGAGTGGCGGACAATGGCGGAGAACACGGGACAGGGGCCCAAGTCGGGCCGGGAGGGGCCCAAGTCGGGCCGGGAGGGGCCCAAGTCGGGCCGGGAGGGGCCCAAGTCGGGCCGGGAGGGGCCCAAGTCGGGCCGGGAGGGGCCCAAGTCGGGCCGGGAGGGGCCCAAGTCGGGCCGGGAGGGGCCCAAGTCGGGCCGGGAGGGGCCCAAGTCGGGCCGGGAGGGGCCCAAGTCGGGCCGGGAGGGGCCCAAGTCGGGCCGGGAGGGGCCCAAGTCGGGCCGGGAGGGGCCCAAGTCGGGCCGGGAGGGGCCCAAGTCGGGCCGGGAGGGGCCCAAGTCGGGCCGGGAGGGGCCCAAGTCGGGCCGGGAGGGGCCCAAGTCGGGCCGGGAGGGGCCCAAGTCGGGCCGGGAGGGGCCCAAGTCGGGCCGGGAGGGGCCCAAGTCGGGCCGGGAGGGGCCCAAGTCGGGCCGGGAGGGGCCCAAGTCGGGCCGGGAGGGGCCCAAGTCGGGCCGGGAGGGGCCCAAGTCGGGCCGGGAGGGGCCCAAGTCGGGCCGGGAGGGGCCCAAGTCGGGCCGGGAGGGGCCCAAGTCGGGCCGGGAGGGGCCCAAGTCGGGCCGGGAGGGGCCCAAGTCGGGCCGGGAGGGGCCCAAGTCGGGCCGGGAGGGGCCCAAGTCGGGCCGGGAGGGGCCCAAGTCGGGCCGGGAGGGGCCCAAGTCGGGCCGGGAGGGGCCCAAGTCGGGCCGGGAGGGGCCCAAGTCGGGCCGGGAGGGGCCCAAGTCGGGCCGGGAGGGGCCCAAGTCGGGCCGGGAGGGGCCCAAGTCGGGCCGGGAGGGGCCCAAGTCGGGCCGGGAGGGGCCCAAGTCGGGCCGGGAGGGGCCCAAGTCGGGCCGGGAGGGGCCCAAGTCGGGCCGGGAGGGGCCCAAGTCGGGCCGGGAGGGGCCCAAGTCGGGCCGGGAGGGGCCCAAGTCGGGCCGGGAGGGGCCCAAGTCGGGCCGGGAGGGGCCCAAGTCGGGCCGGGAGGGGCCCAAGTCGGGCCGGGAGGGGCCCAAGTCGGGCCGGGAGGGGCCCAAGTCGGGCCGGGAGGGGCCCAAGTCGGGCCGGGAGGGGCCCAAGTCGGGCCGGGAGGGGCCCAAGTCGGGCCGGGAGGGGCCCAAGTCGGGCCGGGAGGGGCCCAAGTCGGGCCGGGAGGGGCCCAAGTCGGGCCGGGAGGGGCCCAAGTCGGGCCGGGAGGGGCCCAAGTCGGGCCGGGAGGGGCCCAAGTCGGGCCGGGAGGGGCCCAAGTCGGGCCGGGAGGGGCCCAAGTCGGGCCGGGAGGGGCCCAAGTCGGGCCGGGAGGGGCCCAAGTCGGGCCGGGAGGGGCCCAAGTCGGGCCGGGAGGGGCCCAAGTCGGGCCGGGAGGGGCCCAAGTCGGGCCGGGCAAGTGCGGAAAATACCGGACAAGTGCGGATAATACGGGACAAGGCCACAGAGGGGCGGACAAGGGCGGAGAACACGGGACAAGGCCACAGAGGGTCGGACAAGGGCGGAGAACACGGGACAAGGGCCCAAGTCGGGCCGGGAGGGGCCCAAGTCGGGCCAGGCAAGTGCAGAAAATACCGGACAAGTGTAAGAGCGGGGCCGCAGGGGGTAAGAGCGGGGCCGCAGGGGGTAAGAGCGGGGCCGCAGGGGGTAAGAGCGGGGCCGCAGGGGGTAAGAGCGGGGCCGCAGGGGGTAAGAGCGGGGCCGCAGGGGGTAAGAGCGGGGCCGCAGGGGGTGGAGGTGCAGTTCAGTCTCAACTCAGTACCTTATATTAAACGTTCTGTTAGTCGAGCTTAACCAGCTTGAAGTAAAAGCACTTCCGGAGAAGACTCTACTGAGAGCCAGCATTTGATTGTAGCAGATTCCCCGCAGTCCTTGTGCTGAACGGTATGAAATTTCAAAGTGACACTTTAACCGCCATTCTGATGTTACTGTACACAAGCCGAGACTGAACATTCTACAAGCCTTGCTTTGCACTGAAAGCACTCTAAGAGAAGACATTCAGAAACAGCAGCATTCCATGCTAGCATCTTCCCTGCGGGAGACACTCTCTTTTCCCAAATCGCCTTATTAGGCGAAAGTAAGTCACAATTCAGTACCCTATACTAAACCGTTCTGTTAGACATTCTTCTGCAGCTTGCAGTGAAGGCGCTTCCAGAGAAGACTCTAACAAAAGCCAGAATTTGATCATAGCAGCTTCCCTACAGTACTTCTCTGCATCCCCTCCATGGTTTCAGAGACTAGCAGAAACTACCACACTTAGGGCTGCTAGCTCTCCAAAGTAATGGATGCCCCTAGACTGCATGGTGTAGTCACATTAAAACATTAAGATAAGAACCGGGCCGCTATACCTTGGCTGACTCTTATCACCTCCTCCATGCACCAGGCAGAGCAGCTTGAACTGGACACAAATACACACGGAACACTAACACACAAGACCGATGTCGTGAACCGAGGACAAAAGAAGATTTGCAGCAACATGGAGGACTCTTGGACCACGCTTGCCAATGGGCAAGGCAATGGACGGGGCTCTGAGGAAGAACCTACGGTAGCCCTGGAAAAGCAAAGATGGTTCCAAAGAGATGTGGCTGCAACTGGCAAGATGAACGGGCAAGAAACCCTTTTAAAGTCCTAAAGATGCAGAGGATGGATGGAACAAGTCCCAGAACAGGGATCCAACAAAACGGAAGACTAACTATCCTGGATAATAAGGCCGGCTGCAAGGCTGCAGCAGAAGACAACTGACCGGATGCTTCCAAAACACAAGAGCGATCCACGCTTTAAAAATGTGAAGAAAGAAAAGCAGTGCCCCATCGACACTGCTTTGATCAGTACGAGCATTTGGGACCCTAGACATGGTGCCCAAGGCACATCCGGCATGCCTCGAGTACAAAAGAGGACATCAAGACCTGCAGAAAATTTCAGACACAGCACAGTGACTACACAAACTAGATAACAACAGATACAGGCTGGAACTGCCCTGCCCATGCAGGGTTTGGGCTCAGAAGTACGCCCCTCTGCCTTCACCTGCCCAAAGAGGACTCTCCCTGCACAGCCTAGGCTACCTTCAAAACCCCTCCCTGCTATCCCAAACCCGCCTCCCGCTTCCCAAATCTGGTCCCTCAACTTAGCTTTCAGAGGGCCACGAATGAAGCTGTCCTTGGCCAAAGCAGCTCAAATCACATCAGCTAACAGAAATAATCCTGCAGTCACTGGGTTCCTCTTCAGCATCTGCAAGGAAAACAAGGAGAAAAACACAGTGCCAAAACACGAGAACGATCCCGGCTTTAGGAGCATGATGCAAGAAAAGCAGTGCCCAATCGACAGTGCATTGATGGGTACAAGCATTCAGGACCCTAGATATGGTGCTCGAGGCATGTCCGGCATGCTGTAAAGGATCCCTCATTACAATGGTATGTGGCCAAGACTGGGATGATGTACGTGAGAGGATCACCTTTTAAATGTCTAAAGACACAAGATGCATGGAAGAAGTCTTAGGCCTACAGGGATCCTTGAAAATATAAGACTAGCGATTGTGGCCACCAACACAGTCTGCAAGGTCACAGGAAAAGATGGCTGACTAGAAACTTTGAAAATGTGAAGCCAATCCACACTTAGGTTATGATGCAAGAACAGTGCCTAATTGGTATTGTACCCATGAGTACAGGCATTCAAGACCCTCGAGATGCTGCTCAAGTCATATGCTGCATTCCTTTAAAGCAAAGGGGACATCAAGGCTTAAGAAACATGAAAGAGAAACAGAATATAAAGCACACAGCACAGACAAGCTGGAACGGCCCTACCTGGAACATGCTAGCTTTGGGCTGAGAAGTAACACCCTCCAGCTCTCCATGCCCAAAGGGGACATTTCCTGCACAGCCCTCTCCCCTAGGCTACTTTTAAAATTCCACCCTGCCATCCCCAGCCTTCTCCCCTCTGTCACACCCCACCCTTGCCCCCGTCCCTCAACTTAGCTTTCAGACCACCAGGAGGCTTCCTCAGCAGAAAAAACTCCAAGAGCATCAGCTCCCTGGGATGATCCTACAGTTGCCAGGTTCCACTTGGCCATCTGTAAGAAAACCAATGAGAAAACTAAAATAGTGCCAACAGCCAGCATTGCACTGATCAATGTCAGCACCTTACATGACAACTTGCTCTGCCTAACTGCCATGTTCTTCCACTCACTTGCTCCACAGCAGTTCTTATGTCAGATGCTGCAGCTGTTATCACCCAGGGTAATTAAGAGAATTACTCACACCTGTGAGAAGTCTGCCCCATGCTCCTTCTCCCTACTACCCAGCTCATCTCAAATGCTCTTCCCATTCCCAAGGTGGCCCACACAGTGCCTGCCAAACCAAAAGTAAATACTATGTTGCCAAAGAACACTTTGCTCTTCTAGACATACTCAACTTCCTCCTCACCATCAGCCCCACAATGATGAGAAAAAGCCTGACTACCTCACCGGCACCCCAAAATTCTCTGCTGTCTGCTTACTTCTCCTCTCCTCCTCACCACTTAAGTTGTAGGACCAGTAGTGGTGATACCCAGGACAAAAGAAAGATGAGCCATGGAGATCCTAATTCTAGGAAGTTACCAGACTTTAGTCACAGGAGTAAACAAGAAGAACTTGAAAAAGAATATTCTTATCAAAACCCAGTAAAGATTATTAACACAGAAGACATAAAAACACAGGACACTCACCACACAGCAATGGAGACTGGAATTACAGAGGCAGTCAGCCAATAAAAAACTCGCAACAGTGGGATTTGACTGCTCTAAGACCTAAATTGGAAACTCAATGACCGTAAAAAAACACAATGGATAACAGGGACAAGGTAACAACCGCTGTAAGCAATAACAGAGCAAACCTCACTGGTAAGTTCAGGAAAAATCCAAAACTCTACTAAATAAGGGAGGCTTGTGTGCCCACAGACCAGATGAAAAAGAGTTGCTCAGCTGCTAACTGTTACGAGCCAAAACAATATCCAATCTCTTCCCTGAGAAATGCAAGGGAAACAAGCAGCAGAATCCTGCGCTGTAGATAGGCAGTGAGTCCATATGTTTAAGTAGCAAGGTGTCTGATATTCATAGGATCACCCGGTTGGAAAAGACCCATTGGATCATTGAGTCCAACCATTCCTATCAATCACTAAACCACGTCCCTCAGCACTTCGGCCACCCGTCCTTTAAACACCTCCAGGGAAGGTGACTCTACCACCTCCTTGGGCAGCCTTTGCCCATCCCTAATAACCCTTTCAATGAAATATTTTTTCCTGATGTACCGCCTGAAGCTTCCCTGGCAGAGCTTGAGGCTATTCCCTCTTGTCCTGTCCCCTGTCACTTTGGAGAGGTGGCCAGCTCCCTTATCTCCACAACCTCCTTTCAGCAATGAGGTCTCCCCTCAGCCTCCTCTTCTCCAGGCTAAACACCCCCAGCCCTCTCAGCCACTCCTCATAAGGCTTATTCACCAGCCCCCTCACCAGCTACAGTACTCTTCTCTGGACATTCAGATGGATGGAGACAGGATGGATGCAAAGAAGTTGGTTGAGGAACACAATAAGTAGAAAGTATAAGGGAGCAGAGATCTCACAGCCCTAGAGATTACATTTCTTAGGGTAACTAATGCTTTTCAACTTGTGTCTCAACCTCATCGTTACCTCGTTGGCTACAGAGAGACTAGAACAACAGACACCTGAATGGCACTTGCATCTGACCACCAAACTGACCCAAGAAAGACTGATGAACCCATCTCCCTTTCCCCAAACCATTAAAGCCCTTTTCTACCCCTGAAGTATCAGAGAAGGAACCCTGCTCCTTCTTAACAGAACCTGTCCTATATTTTAACCCCCCGACCCTTCTTTGTTGCTGTTCCTTGGGAGCTGTGCTCCTGAGCCCTTCCCAAGGCTCCCCTGGCCCCTTCTATCTTCCACCAACCCACAGACTCAACTTCCTACCACAGGCCAACAAGGCTCATTCCAGGTTATTATCACCCACAAGATGCCCATTACAAACTGCAGAGCCCCTAGGGCCAATACATCATGCCACACAGAATGAGGAACAACAACAAATCATCCCGTAACTAAAAACTCGAGGCAAAGCACCCAGAAAAAAAACAAAGAAGGAAAACAAACCATTAAAACATCTTGCCCCCTCCAACACCCAATCAAAAATTACTGACAAAAAAGCCCCATAGTTACAGCTGTATGTGCTGCTTTGCCTGGACTCTTCCAAAGCTCATACCTCCTCCAACAGATGCCTCTGCTTCTTTAGAGGATCAGAAAAAAAAATCAAAAAAAAAAGCCGAAAAACACCACTTACCCAACTAACCTAAAATATATAATGAATTGAAACAGCAGCAAAACTCTAATCTCAAGGATAAACCACAACCTAAATGACCTCCAGAGGCAAGGCCTGTAGCTTATATACCCCCTGGCCCTTCCCACCCACCACCTGTGACTGGGGTGTGGTGAAGCCCTCACAGGTATAAAGAGTGCCTGGGGAGCAGCTGTGTTTTATTAACTCTGCCTTACATTCTCAGCTAGAACAACACTACTATGTGTCTGAAAGCATCCTTACAAGAAATAACAGTATGCGTGCTGTCACTGCAACATTGCTAGTTGTGACAGTGATGGGACTAGGTAACGAACATTTTAGACCTGGACTTTTTTGATCCTTTCATTTATCGTGCTGCTACAATTACTGTTCCCAGGTATCCCTATACCCCTACTCTTTAATTTTTCTGTGCTCTTTTCTCTCTCTTTTTTCCCCCAGTCTTCAGTATCAGTTCTCTGTCCATACTTTTTTTCTCCTTTTCCATCTTTCTACCAATTTGCGTTCCTCATTCTGTTGATACTCCCCTTTGCTCCTCTTGCTGTTTCTGAATCTTTGTGCTAGTCCCTCCCCTTTTTATAATCCTCTGTCTGTCTGTAGTGCTCCTAGTTCCTCTCAAAAAAGGCAGCGCTTTTTTATGTACACACATGGCCTTATGAGAAACAGCTGAGAGGACTGGGGTTGTTTAGTCCGGAGAAAAGGAGGCTGAGGGGAGACTTCATTGCTCTCTACAATTACCTAAAAGGAGATTGTAGAGAGGAGGATGATGGCCATTTCTCCCAAGTGACAGGGGACAGGACAAGAGGGAATGGCCTCAAGCTCCACCAGGGGAATCTGCAGCTTGCAGTGAAAGCGCTTCCAGAGGGAAGTATAAAGAGGGCAAACACTTGATGGTAGCAGCTTCCCTGCGGGAGATAATCTCTTTTCCAAAATCACTTTATTAGGCGAAAATAAGTTACAATTCAGTACACTATCCTAAAGCTTGCTGTTAGGAGGGAATCTGCAGCTTGCAGTGAAAGTGCTTCAAGAGAGGAATCTAACGAGAGCCAGCATTTGATGGTAGCACCTTCCCTGCGGGAGATATTCTATTTTCCAAAATCGCATTATTAGGCGAAAGTAAGTTACAATTCAGTACCCTATCCTAAAGCTTGCTGTTAGGAGGGAATCTGCAGCTTGCACTGAAAGCGCTTCCAGAGGGGAGTCTAATGAGGGCAAACATTTGATGGTAGCAGCTTCCCTGCGGGAGATAGTCTCTTTGCCAAAATCGCATTATTAGGCGAAAGTAAGTTACAATTCAGTACCCTATCCTAAAGCTTGCTGTTAAGAGCGAATATGTGGCTTGCAATGAAAGCGACTCCAGAGGAGAGTCTAACGAGGGCAAACATTTGATGGTAGCAGCTTCCCTGCAGGAGATACTCTCTTTTCCAAAATCGCATTCTAAGCCGCAGTAAAGTTACAATTCAGTACACTATCCTAAAGCTTGCTGTTAGGAGGGAATCTGCAGCTTGCAGTGAAAGCGCTTCCAGAGGGGAGTCTAATGAGGTCAAACATTTGATGGTACCTGCTTCCCTGCGGGAGATACTCTCTTTTACAAAATCGCATTATTAGGCGAAAGTACGTTACAATTCAGTACCCTATCCTACAGCTTGCTGTTAGGAGGGAATCTGCAGCTTGCAGTGAAAGCGCTTCCAGAGGGGAGTCTAATGAGGGCAAACACTTGATGGTAGCAGCTTCCCTGCGGGAGATACTCTCTTTTCCAAAATCGCATTATTAGGCGAAAGTAAGTTACAATTCAGTACCCTATCCTAAAGCTTGCTGTTAGGAGGGAATCTGCAGCTTACAGTGAAAGCGCTTCCAGAGGGGAGTCTAATGAGGGCAAACACTTGATTGTAGCAGCTTCCCTGCGGGAGATACTCTCTTTTACAAAATCGCATTTTTAGGCGAAAGTAAGGTACAATTCAGTACCTATCCTAAAGCTTGGTGTTAGGAGGGAATCTGCAGCTTACAGTGAAAGCGCTTCCAGAGGGGAGTCTAATGAGGGCAAACATTTGATGGTAGCAGCTTTCCTGCGGGAGATACTCTCTTTTCCATAATCGCATTATTAGCCGCATTAAGGTTACAATTCAGTACACTGTCCTACAGCTTGCTGTTAGGAGGGAATCTGCACCTTGCAGTGAAAGCGTTTCCAGAGATGAGTCTAACGAGGGCAAACATTTGATGGTAGCAGCTTCCCTGCGGGAGATACTCTCTTTGCCAAAATCGCATTATTAGGCGAAAGTAAGGTACAATTCAGTACCCTATCCTAAAGCTTGCTGTTAGGAGGGAATCTGCAGCTTGCTTCCCGCAGGGAAGCTGCTACCATCAAATGTTTGCCCTCGTTAGACTCCCCTCTGGAAGCGCTTTCTCTGCAAGCTGCAGATTCCCTCCTAACAGCAAGCTTTAGGATAGGGTACTGAATTGTAACTTAACTGCGGCTAATAAGGCGATTTTGGAAAAGAGAGTATCTCCCGCAGGGAAGCTGCTACCATAAAATGTTTGCCCTCATTAGACTCCCCTCTGGAAGCGCTTTCACTGCAAGCTGCAGATTCCCTCCTAACAGCAAGCTTTAGGATAGGGCACTGAATTGTAACTTAACTGCGGCTAAAAAGGCGATTATGGCAAAGAGAGTATCTCCCGCAGGGAAGCTGCTACCATCAAATGTTTGCCCTCATTAGACTCCCAACTGGAAGCGCTTTCACTGCAAGCTGCAGATTCCCTCCTAACAGCAAGCTTTAGGATAGGGTACTGAATTGTAACTTAACTGCGGCTAATAAGGCGATTTTGGGAAAGAGAATATCTCCCGCAGGGAAGCTGCTACCATCAAATGCTGGCTCTCGTTATATTCCTCTCTTGAAGCACTTTCACTGCAAGCTGCAGATTCCCTCCTAACAGCAAGCTTTAGGATAGGGTACTGAATTGTAACTTACTTTCGCCTAATAATGCGTTTTTAGCAAAGAGAGTATCTCCCGCAAAGAAGCTGCTACCATCAAATGTTTGCCCTCGTTAGACTCCCCTCTGGAAGCGCTTTCACTGCAAGCTGCAGATTCCCTCCTAACAGCAAGCTTTAGGATAGGGTACTGAATTGTAACTTACTTTCGCCTAATAATGCGATTATGGAAAAGAGACTATCTCCCGCAGGGAAGCTGCTACCATCAAGTGTTTGCCCTCATTAGACTCCCCTCTGGAAGCGCTTTCACTGCAAGCTGCAGATTCCTCCTAAAAGCAAGCTTTAGGATAGGGTACTGAATTGTATCTTAACTGCGACTAATAAGGTGATTTTGGCAAAGAGACTATCTCCTGCAGGAAAGCTGCTACCATCAAATGTTTGCCCTCATTAGACTCCCCTCTGGAAGTGCTTTCACTGCAAGCTGCAGATTCCCTCCTAACAGCAAGCTTTAGGATAGGGTACTGAATTGTAACTTACTTTCGCCTAATACTGCGATTTTGGAAAAGAGACTATCTCCCGCAGGGAAGCTGCTACCATCAAATGTTTGCCCTCGTTAGACTACCCTCTGGAAGCGCTTTCACTGAAAGCTGCAGATTTCCTCCTAACAGCAAGCTTTAGGAAAGAGCACTGAATTGTAACTTACTTTCGCCTAATAATGCGATTTTGGCAAAGAGAGTATCTCCCGCAGGGAAGATGCTACCATCAAATGTTTGCCCTCATTAGACTCCCCTCTGGAAGCGCTTTCACTGCAAGCTGCAGATTCCCTCCTAACAGCAAGCTTTAGGATAGGGTACTGAATTGTAACTTAACTGCGGCTAATAAGGCGATTATGGCAAAGAGAATATCTCCCGCAGGGAAGCTGCTACCATCAAATGCTGGCTCTCGTTATATTCTCTCTTGAAGCACTTTCACTGCAAGCTGCAGATTCCCTCCTAACAGCAAGCTTTAGGAGAGTGTACTGAATTGTAACTTACTTTCGCCTAATAATGCGTTTTTAGCAAAGAGAGTATCTCCCGCAGAGAAGCTGCTACCATCAAATGTTTGCCCTCGTTAGACTCCCCTCTGGAAGCGCTTTCACTGCAAGGTGCAGATTCCCTCCTAACAGCAAGCTTTAGGATAGTGTACTGAATTGTAACTTATTTTCGCCTAATAGTGCGATTATGGAAAACAGATTATCTCCTGCAGGGAAGCTGCTACCATCAAGTGTTTGCCCTCATTAGACTCCCCTCTGGAAGCGCTTTCACTGCAAGCTGCAGATTCCCTCCTAACAGCAAGCTTTAGGATAGGGTACTGAATTGTAACTTACTTTCGCCTAATAATGCGATTTTGGCAAAGCGAGTATCTCCTGCAGGGAAGCTGCTACCATCAAATGTTTGCCCTCATTAGACTCCCCTCTGGAAGCGCTTTCACTGCAAGCTGCAGATTCCCTCCTAACAGCAAGCTTTAGGATAGGGTACTGAATTGTATCTTAACTGCGGCTAATAAGGCGATTTTGTCAAAGAGAGTATCTCCCGCAGGGAAGCTGCTACCATCAAGTGCTGGCTCTCGTTAGATTCCTCTCTTGAAGCACTTTCACTGCAAGCTGCAGATTCCCTCATAACTGCTAGCTTTAGGATAGGGTACTGAATTGTATCTTAACTGCGGCTAAAAAGGTGATTATGGAAAAGAGAGTATCTCCCGCAGGGAAGCTGCTACCATCAAATGTTTGCCCTCATTAGACTCCCCTCTGGAAGCGCTTTCACTGCAAGCTGCAGATACCCTCCTAACAGCAAGCTTTAGGATAGGGTACTGAATTGTAACTTACTTTCGCCTAATAATGCGATTATGGCAGAGAGAGTATCTCCCGCAGGGAAGCTGCTACCATCAAATATTTGCCCTCATTAGAGTCCCCTCTGGAAGCGCTTTCACTACAAGCTGCAGATTCCCTCCTAACAGCAAGCTTTAGGATAGGGTACTGAATTGTAACTTACTTTCGCCTAATAATGCGATTTTGGAAAAGAGACTATCTCCCGCAGGGAAGCTGCTACCATCAAATGTTTGCCCTCATTAGACTCCCCTCTGGAAGCGCTTTCACTGCAAGCTGCAGATTCCCTCCTAACAGCAAGCTTTAGGATAGGGTACTGAATTGTAACTTACTTTCGCCTAATAATGCGATTTTGGCAAAGAGACTATCTCCCGCAGGGAAGCTGCTACCATCAAATGTTTGCCCTCGTTAGACTCCCCTCCGGAAGCGCTTTCACTGCAAGCTGCAGATTCCCTCCTAACAGCAAGCTTTAGGATAGGGTACTGAATTGTAACTTATTTTCGCCTAATAATGCGATTTTGGCAAAGAGAGTATCTCCTGCAGGGAAGCTGCTACCATCAAATGTTTGCCCTCATTAGACTCCCCTCTGGAAGCGCTTTCACTGCAAGCTAAAGATTCGCTCTTAACAGCAAGCTTTAGGATAGGGTACTGAATTGTAACTTACTTTCGCCTAATAATGCGATTTTGGAAAAGAGAGTATCTCCCGCAGGGAAGCTGCTACCATCAAATGTTTGCCCTCATTAGACTCCCCTCTGGAAGTGCTTTCACTGCAAGCTGCAGATTCCCTCCTAACAGCAAGCTTTAGGATAGGGTACTGAATTGTAACTTACTTTCGCCTAATAATGCGATTTTGGCAAAGAGACTATCTCCCGCAGGGAAGCTGCTACCATCAAATGTTTGCCCTCATTAGACTCCCCTCTGGAAGCGCTTTCACTGCAAGCTGCAGATTCCCTCCTAACAGCAAGCTTTAGGATAGGGTACTGAATTGTAACTTACTTTCGCCTATTAAGGCGATTTTGTCAAAGAGAATATCTCCCACAGGGAAGCTGCTACCATCAAATGTTTGCCCTCATTAGACTCACCTCTGGAAGCGCTTTTACTGCAAGCTGCAGATTCCCTCCTAACAGCAAGATTTAGCATAGGGTACTGTATTGTAACATAAATGTGGCTAATAATGTGATTATGTAAACGAGAGTATCTCCCGCAGGGAAGTTGCTACCATCAAATGTTTGCCCTCATTACACTCCCCTCTGGAAGCGCTTTCACTACATGCTGCAGATTCCCTCCTAACAGCAAGCTTTAGGATAGGGTACTGAATTGTAACTTAAGAGCGTCTAATAATGCGATTTTGGCAAAGAGACTATCTCCCGCAGGGAAGCTGCTACCATCAAATGCTGGCTCTCGTTAGATTCCTCTCTTGAAGCACGTTCACTGCAAGCTGCAGATTCCCTCCTAACAGCAAGCTTCAGGATAGGGTACTGAATTGTATCTTACTTTCGCCTAGAAATGCGATTTTGGCAAAGAGAGTATCTCCCGCAGGAATGCTGCTACCATCAAATGCTTCCCCTCATTAGACTCCCCTCTGGAAGCGCTTTCACTGCAAGCTGCAGATTCCCTCCTAACAGCAAGCTTTAGGATAGGGTACTGAATTGTATCTTACTTTCGGCTAATAATGCGTTTTTATCAAAGAGAGTATCTCTCGCAGGGAAGCTGCTACCATCAAATGTTTGCCCTCATTAGACTCCCCTCTGGAAGCGCTTTCACTGCAAGCTGCAGATTCCCTCCTAACAGCAAGCTTTAGGATAGGGTACTGAATTGTAACTTACTTTCGCCTAATAATGCGATTTTGGAAAAGAGTCTATCTCCCGCAGGGAAGCTGCTACCATCAAATGTTTGCCCTCATTAGACTCCCCTCTGGAAGCGCTTTCACTGCAAGCTGCAGATTCCCTCCTAACAGCAAGCTTTAGGATAGGGTACTGAATTGTAACTTACTTTCGCCTAATAATGCGATTTTGGCAAAGAGACTATCTCCCGCAGGGAAGCTGCTACCATCAAACGTTTGCCCTCCTTAGACTCCCCTCTGGAAGCGCTTTCACTGCAAGCTGCAGATTCCCTCCTAACAGCAAGTTTATGATAGGGTACTGTATTGTAACATAAATGTGGCTAATAATGTGATTATGTAAACGAGAGTATCTCCCGCAGGGAAGCTGCTACCATCAAACGTTTGCCCTCCTTAGACTCCCCTCTGGAAGCGCTTTCACTGCAAGCTGCAGATTCCCTCCTAACAGCAAGCTTTAGGATAGGGTACTGAATTGTAACTTACTTTCGCCTAATAATGCGATTTTGACAAAGAGAGTATCTCCCGCAGGGAAGTTGCTACCATCAAATATTTCCCCTCATTAGACTCTCCTCTGGAAGCGCTTTCACTGCAAGCTGCAGATTCCCTCCTAACAGCAAGCTTTAGGATAGGGTACTGAATTGTAACTTACTTTCGCCTAATAATGCGATTTTGGCAAAGAGAGTATCTCCCGCAGGGAAGCTGCTACCATCAAATGTTTGCCCTCGTTAGACTCCCCTCTGGAAGCGCTTTCACTGCAAGCTGCAGATTCCCTCCTAACAGCAAGCTTTAGGATAGGGTACTGAATTGTATCTTAACTGCGGCTAATAAGGCGATTTTGGGAAAGAGAATATCTCCCGCAGGGAAGCTGCTACCATCAAATCTTTGCCCTCATTAGACTCCCCTCTGGAAGCGCTTTCACTGCAAGCTGCAGATTCCCTCCTAACAGCAAGCTTTAGGATAGGGTACTGAATTGTAACTTACTTTCGCCTAATAATGCGATTTTGGCAAAGAGAGTATCTCCCGCAGGGAAGCTGCTACCATCAAATATTTGCCCTCATTAGACTCCCCTCTGGAAGCGCTTTCACTGCAAGCTGCAGATTCCCTCCTAACAGCAAGCTTTAGGATAGGGTACTGAATTGTAACTTACTTTCGCCTAATAATGCGATTTTGGCAAAGCGAGTACCTCCTGCAGGGAAGCTGCTACCATCAAATGTTTGCCCTCATTAGACTCCCCTCTGGAAGCGCTTTCACTGCAAGCTGCAGATTCCCTCCTAACAGCAAGCTTTAGGATAGGGTACTGAATTGTATCTTAACTGCGGCTAATAAGGCGATTTTGTCAAAGAGAGTATCTCCCGCAGGGAAGCTGCTACCATCAAGTGCTGGCTCTCGTTAGATTCCTCTCTTGAAGCACTTTCACTGCAAGCTGCAGATTCCCTCATAACTGCTAGCTTTAGGATAGGGTACTGAATTGTATCTTAACTGCGGCTAAAAAGGTGATTATGGAAAAGAGAGTATCTCCCGCAGGGAAGCTGCTACCATCAAATGTTTGCCCTCATTAGACTCCCCTCTGGAAGCGCTTTCACTGCAAGCTGCAGATTCCCTCCTAACAGCAAGTTTTAGGATAGGGTACTGAATTGTAACTTACTTTCGCCTAATAATGCAATTTTGGAAAAGAGAGTATCTCCCGCAGGGAAGCTGCTACCATCAAATGTTTGCCCTCGTTAGACTCCCCTCTGGAAGCGCTTTCACTGCAAGCTGCAGATTCCCTCCTAACAGCAAGCTTTAGGATAGGGTACTGAATTGTAACTTACTTTCGCCTAATAATGCGAGTTTGGCAAAGAGAGTATCTCCCGCAGGGAAGCTGCTACCATCAAATCTTTGCCCTCATTAGACTCCCCTCTGGAAGCGCTTTCACTGCAAGCTGCAGATACCCTCCTAACAGCAAGCTTTAGGATAGGGTACTGAATTGTAACTTACTTTCGCCTAATAATGCGATTATGGCAGAGAGAGTATCTCCCGCAGGGAAGCTGCTACCATCAAATATTTGCCCTCATTAGAGTCCCCTCTGGAAGCGCTTTCACTACAAGCTGCAGATTCCCTCCTAACAGCAAGCTTTAGGATAGGGTACTGAATTGTAACTTACTTTCGCCTAATAATGCGATTTTGGAAAAGAGACTATCTCCCGCAGGGAAGCTGCTACCATCAAATGTTTGCCCTCATTAGACTCCCCTCTGGAAGCGCTTTCACTGCAAGCTGCAGATTCCCTCCTAACAGCAAGCTTTAGGATAGGGTACTGAATTGTAACTTACTTTCGCCTAATAATGCGATTTTGGCAAAGAGACTATCTCCCGCAGGGAAGCTGCTACCATCAAACGTTTGCCCTCCTTAGACTCCCCTCTGGAAGCGCTTTCACTGCAAGCTGCAGATTCCCTCCTAACAGCAAGTTTATGATAGGGTACTGTATTGTAACATAAATGTGGCTAATAATGTGATTATGTAAACGAGAGTATCTCCCGCAGGGAAGTTGCTACCATCAAATATTTCCCCTCATTAGACTCTCCTCTGGAAGCGCTTTCACTGCAAGCTGCAGATTCCCTCCTAACAGCAAGCTTTAGGATAGGGTACTGAATTGTATCTTAACTGCGGCTAATAAGGCGATTTTGGGAAAGAGAATATCTCCCGCAGGGAAGCTGCTACCATCAAATGTTTGCCCTCATTAGACTCCCCTCTGGAAGCGCTTTCACTGCAAGCTGCAGATTCCCTCCTAACAGCAAGCTTTAGGATAGGGTACTGAATTGTAACTTACTTTCGCCTAATAATGCGATTTTGGCAAAGAGAGTATCTCCCGCAGGGAAGCTGCTACCATCAAACGTTTGCCCTCGTTAGACTCCCCTCTGGAAGCGCTTTCACTGCAAGCTGCAGATTCCCTCCTAACAGCAAGCTTTAGGAGAGTGTACTGAATTGTAACTTACTTTCGCCTAATAATGCGTTTTTAGCAAAGAGAGTATCTCCCGCAGAGAAGCTGCTACCATCAAATGTTTGCCCTCGTTAGACTCCCCTCTGGAAGCGCTTTCACTGCAAGGTGCAGATTCCCTCCTAACAGCAAGCTTTAGGATAGTGTACTGAATTGTAACTTACTTTCGCCTAATAGTGCGATTATGGAAAACAGATTATCTCCCGCAGGGAAGCTGCTACCATCAAGTGTTTGCCCTCATTAGACTCCCCTCTGGAAGCGCTTTCACTGCAAGCTGCAGATTCCCTCCTAACAGCAAGCTTTAGGATAGGGTACTGAATTGTAACTTACTTTCGCCTAATAATGCGATTTTGGCAAAGCGAGTATCTCCTGCAGGGAAGCTGCTACCATCAAATGTTTGCCCTCATTAGACTCCCCTCTGGAAGCGCTTTCACTGCAAGCTGCAGATTCCCTCCTAACAGCAAGCTTTAGGATAGGGTACTGAATTGTATCTTAACTGCGGCTAATAAGGCGATTTTGTCAAAGAGAGTATCTCCCGCAGGGAAGCTGCTACCATCAAGTGCTGGCTCTCGTTAGATTCCTCTCTTGAAGCACTTTCACTGCAAGCTGCAGATTCCCTCATAACTGCTAGCTTTAGGATAGGGTACTTTATTGTATCTTAACTGCGGCTAAAAAGGTGATTATGGAAAAGAGAGTATCTCCCGCAGGGAAGCTGCTACCATCAAATGTTTGCCCTCATTAGACTCCCCTCTGGAAGCGCTTTCACTGCAAGCTGCAGATTCCCTCCTAACAGCAAGTTTTAGGATAGGGTACTGAATTGTAACTTACTTTCGCCTAATAATGCAATTTTGGAAAAGAGAGTATCTCCCGCAGGGAAGCTGCTACCATCAAATGTTTGCCCTCTTTAGACTCCCCTCTGGAAGCGCTTTCACTGCAAGCTGCAGATTCCCTCCTAACAGCAAGCTTTAGGATAGGGCACTGAATTGTAACTTATTTCGCCTAATAATGCGATTTTGGAAAAGAGAGTATCTCCCGCAGGGAAGCTGCTACCATCAAATGTTTGCCCTCGTTAGACTCCCCTCTGGAAGCGCTTTCTCTGCAAGATGCAGATTCCCTCCTAACAGCAAGCTTTAGGATAGGGTACTGAATTGTAACTTACTTTCACCTAATAATGCGATTTTGGAAAAGAGAGTATCTCCCGCAGGGAAGCTGCTACCATCAAATGCTGGCTCTCGTTATATTCCTCTCTTGAAGCACTTTCACTGCAAGCTGCAGATTCCCTCCTAACAGCAAGCTTTAGGATAGGGTACTGAATTGTAACTTAACTGCGGCTAATAAGGTGATTTTGGCAAAGAGAATATCTCCCGCAGGGAAGCTGCTACCATCAAATGTTTGCCCTCGTTAGACTCCCCTCTGGAAGCGCTTTCACTGCAAGCTGCAGATTCCCTCCTAACAGCAAGCTTTAGGATAGGGTACTGAATTGTAACTTACTTACGCCTAATAATGCGATTTTGGCAAAGAGAGTATCTCCCGCAGGGAAGCTGCTACCATCAAATGTTTGCCCTCATTAGACTCCCCTCTGGAAGCGCTTTCACTGCAAGCTGCAGATTCCCTGCTAACAGCAAGCTTTAGGATAGGGTACTGAATTGTAAATTAACTGCGGCTAATAAGGCGATTTTGGCAAAGAGACTATCTCCCGCAGGGAAGCTGCTACCATCAAATGTTTGCCCTCATTAGACTCCCCTCTGGAAGCGCTTTCACTGCAAGCTGCAGATTCCTTCCTAACAGCAAGCTTTAGGATAGGGTACTGAATTGTAACTTACTTTCGCCTAATAATGCGATTTTGGCAAAGAGACTATCTCCCGCAGGGAAGCTGCTACCATCAAATGTTTGCCCTCATTAGACTCCCCTCTGGAAGCGCTTTCACTGCAAGCTGCAGATTCCTTCCTAACAGCAAGCTTTAGGATAGGGGACTGAATTGTAACTTACTTTCGCCTAATAATGCGATTTTGACAAAGAGACTATCTCCCGCAGGGAAGCTGCTACCATCAAATGTTTGCCCTCATTAGACTCCCCTCTGGAAGCGCTTTCAATGCAAGCTGCAGATTCCCTCCTAACAGCAAGCTTTAGGATAGGGTACTGAATTGTAACTTAACTGCGGCTAATAAGGCGAAATTGGCAAAGAGAGTATCTCCTGCAGGGAAGCTGCTACCATCAAATGTTTGCCCTCATTAGACTCCCCTCTGGAAGCGCTTTCACTTGAAGCTGCAGATTCCCTCCTAACAGCAAGCTTTAGGATAGGGTACTGAATTGTAACTTAACTGTGTCTAATAATGCGATTTTGTCAAAGAGACTATCTCCCGCAGGGAAGCTGCTACCATCAAATGTTTGCCCTCATTAGACTCCCCTCTGGAAGCGCTTTCACTGCAAGCTTCAGATTCCCTCCTAACAGCAAGCTTTAGGATAGGGTACTGAATTGTAACTTAACTGCGGCTAATAAGGCGAAATTGGAAAAGAGAGTATCTCCCGCAGGGAAGCTGCTACCATCAAATGTTTGCCCTCATTAGACTCCCCTCTGGAAGCGCTTTCACTGCAAGCTGCAGATTCCTTCCTAACAGCAAGCTTTAGGATAGGGTACTGAATTGTATATTAACTGCGTCTAATAAGGCGATTTTGTCAAAGAGAATATCTCCCGCAGGGAAGCTGCTACCATCAATTTTTGCCCTCATTAGATTCCCCTCTGGAAGCGCTTTCACTGCAAGCGGCAGATTCCCTCCTAACAGCAAGCTTTAGGATAGGGTACTGAATTGTAACTTAACTGCGGCTCATAAGGCGATTTTGGCAAAGAGAGTATCTCTGGCAGGAAAGCTGCTACCTTCAAATATTTGCCCTCATTAGACTCCCCTCTGGAAGCACTTTCACTGCAAGCTGCAGATTCCCTCCTAACAGCAAGCTTTAGCATAGGGTACTGAATTGTAACTTACTTTCGCCTAATAATGCGATTTTGGCAAAGAGAGTATCTCCCGCAGGGAAGCTGCTACCATCAAATCTTTGCCCTCATTAGACTCCCCTCTGGAAGCGCTTTCACTGCAAGCTGCAGATTCCCTCCTAACAGCAAGCTTTAGCATAGGGTACTGAATTGTAACTTAACTGCGGCTAATAAGGCGATTTTGGCAAAGAGAGTATCTCCCGCAGGGAAGCTGCTACCATCAAACATTTGCCCTCATTAGACTCCCCTCTGGAAGCACTTTCACTGCAAGCTGCAGATTCCCTCCTAACAGCAAGCTTTAGCATACTGTACTGAATTGTAACTTAACTGCGGCTAATAATGCGATTTTGGCAAAGAGAGTATCTCCCGCAGGGAAGCTGCTACCATCAAATGTTTGCCCTCATTAGACTCCCCTCTGGAAGCGCTTTCACTGCAAGCTGCAGATTCCCTCCTAACAGCAAGCTTTAGGATAGGGTACTGAATTGTAACTTAACTGCGGCTAATAAGGCGATTTTGGCAAAGAGAATATCTCCCGCAGGGAAGATGCTACCATCAAATGTTTGCCCTCATTAGACTCCCCTCTGGAAGCGCTTTCACTGCAAGCTGCAGATTCCCTCCTAACAGCAAGCTGTAGGACAGTGTACTGAATTGTAATTTACTTTCGCCTAATAATGCGATTTTGGCAAAGAGAATATCTCCCGCAGGGAAGCTGCTACCATCAAATATTTGCCCTCATTAGACTCCCCTCTGGAAGCGCTTTCGCTGCAAGCTGCAGATTCCCTCCTAACAGCAAGCTTTAGGATAGGGTACTGAATTGTAACTTACTTTCGCCTAATAATGCGATTTTGGAAAAGAGACTATCTCCCGCAGGGAAGCTGCTAACATCAAATGTTTGCCCTCATTAGACTCCCCTCTGGAAGCGCTTTCACTGCAAGCTGCAGATTCCCTCCTAACAGCAAGCTTTAGCATAGGGTACTGAATTGTAACTTACTTTCGCCTAATAATGCGATTATGGCAAAGAGAGTATCTCCCGCAGGGAAGCTGCTACCATCAAATGTTTGCCCTCATTACACTCCCCTCTGGAAGCGCTTTCACTGCAAGCTGCAGATTCCCTCCTAACAGTAAGCTTTAGCATAGGGAACTGAATTGTAACTTAACTGCGGCTAATAAGGCGATTTTTGCAAAGAGAATATCTCCCGCAGGGAAGCTGCTACCATCAAATGTTTGCCCTCGTTAGACTCCCCTCTGGAAGCACTTTCACTGCAAGCTGCAGATTCCCTCCTAACAGCAAGCTTTAGGATAGGGTACTGAATTGTAACTTACTTTCGCCTAATAATGCGATTTTGGCAAAGAGAGTATCTCCCGCAGGGAAGCTGCTACCATCAAATGTTTGCCCTAATTAGACTCCCCTCTGGAAGCGCTTTCACTGCAAGCTGCAGATTCCCTCCTAACAGCAAGCTTTAGGATAGGGTACTGAATTGTAACTTATTTTCGCCTAATAATGCGATTTTGGCAAAGAGAGTATCTCCCGCGGGGAAGCTGCTACCATCAAATGTTTGCCCTCATTAGACTCCCCTCTGGAAGCACTTTCACTGCAAGCTGCAGATTCCCTCCTAACAGCAAGCTTTAGCATAGGATACTGAATTGTAACTTAACTGCGGTTAATAAGGCGATTTTGGCAAAAAGAATATCTCGCGCAGGGAAGCTGCTACCATCAAATGTTTGCCCTCATTAGACTCCCCTCTGGAAGCGCTTTCACTGCAAGCTGCAGATTCCCTCCTAACAGCAAGCTTTAGGATAGGGTACTGAATTGTAATTTACTTTCGCCTAATAATGCGATTTTGGCAAAGAGAATATCTCCCGCAGGGAAGCTGCTACCATCAAATATTTGCCCTCATTAGACTCCCCTCTGGAAGCGCTTTCACTGCAAGCTGCAGATTCCCTCCTAACAGCAAGCTTTAGGATAGGGTACTGAATTGTAACTTACTTTCGCCTAATAATGCGATTTTGGCAAAGAGAGTATCTCCCGCAGGGAAGCTGCTACCATCAAATGTTTGCCCTCATTAGACTCCCCTCTGGAAGCGCTTTCACTGCAAGCTGCAGATTCCCTCCTAACAGCAAGCTTTAGGATAGGGTACTGAATTGTAGCTTAACTGCGGCTAATAATGCGATTTTGGCAAAGAGAGTATCTCCTGCACGGAAGATGCTACCATCAAATGTTAGCCCTCATTAGACTCCCCTCTGGAAGCGCTTTCACTGCAAGCTGCAGATTCCCTCCTAACAGCAAGCTGTAGGATAGGGTACTGAATTGTATATTAACTGCGTCTAATAATACGATTTTGTCAAAGAGAATATCTCCCGCAGGGAAGCTGCTACCATCAATTTTTGCCCTCATTAGACTCCCCTCTGGAAGCGCTTTCACTGCAAGCTGCAGATTCCCTCCTAACAGCAAGCTTTAGGATAGGGTACTGAATTGTAGCTTAACTGCGGCTAATAATGCGATTTTGGCAAAGAGAGTATCTCCTGCACGGAAGATGCTACCATCAAATGTTAGCCCTCATTAGACTCCCCTCTGGAAGCGCTTTCACTGCAAGCTGCAGATTCCCTCCTAACAGCAAGCTGTAGGATAGGGTACTGAATTGTATATTAACTGCGTCTAATAATACGATTTTGTCAAAGAGACTATCTCCCGCAGGGAAGCTGCTACCATCAATTTTTGCCCTCATTAGACTCCCCTCTGGAAGCGCTTTCACTGCAAGCTGCAGATTCCCTCCTAACAGCAAGCTTTAGGATAGGGTACTGAATTGTAACTTAACTGCGGCTAATAAGGCAATTTTGGCAAAGAGACTATCTCCCGCAGGGAAGCTGTAACCATCAAATGTTTGCCCTCATTAGACTCCCCTCTGGAAGCGCTTTCACTGCAAGCTGCAGATTCCTTCCTAACAGCAAGCTTTAGGATAGGGTACTGAATTGTAACTTACTTTCGCCTAATAATGCGATTTTGGCAAAGAGACTATCTCCCGCAGGGAAGCTGCTAACATCAAATGTTTGCCCTCATTAGACTCCCCTCTGGAAGCGCTTTCACTGCAAGCTGCAGATTCCCTCCTAACAGCAAGCTTTAGGATAGGGTACTGAATTGTAACTTAACTGCGGCTAATAAGGCGAAATTGGAAAAGAGAGTATCTCCCGCAGGGAAGCTGCTACCATCAAATGTTTGCCCTCGTTAGACTCCCCTCTGGAAGCGCTTTCACTGCAAGCTGCAGATTCCCTCCTAACAGCAAGCTTTAGGATAGGGTACTGAATTGTATATTAACTGCGTCTAATAATGAGATTTTGTCAAAGAGACTATCTCCCGCAGGGAAGCTCCTACCATCAAATATTTGCCCTCATTAGATTCCCCTCTGGAAGCGCTTTCACTGCAAGCTGCAGATTCCCTCCTAACAGCAAGCTTTAGGATAGGGTACTGAATTGTAACTTACTTTCGCCTAATAATGCGATTTTGGCAAAGAGAATATCTCCCGCAGGGAAGCTGCTACCATCAAATATTTGCCCTCATTAGACTCCCCTCTGGAAGCGCTTTCACTGCAAGCTGCAGATTCCCTCCTAACAGCAAGCTTTAGGATAGGGTACTGAATTGTAACTTACTTTAGCCTAATAATGCGATTATGGCAAAGAGAGTATCTCCCGCAGGGAAGCTGCTAACATCAAATGTTTGCCCTCATTAAACTCCCCTCCGGAAGTGCTTTCACTGCAAGCTGCAGATTCCCTCCTAACAGCAAGCTTTAGGATAGGGTACTGAATTGTAACTTAACTGCGGCTAATAAGGCGTTTTTGGCAAAGAGAATATCTCCCGCAGGGAAGCTGTTACCATCAAATGTTTGCCCTCATTAGACTCCCCTCTGGAAGCGCTTTCACTGCAAGCTGCAGATTCCCTCCTAACAGCAAGCTTTAGGATAGTGTACTGAATTGTAACTTACTTTCGCCTAATAATGCGATTTTGGAAAAGAGAATATCTCCCGCAGGGAAGCTGCTACCATCAAATGTTTCCCCTCATTAGACTCCCCTCTGGAAGCGCTTTCAATGCAAGCTGCAGATTCCCTCCTAACAGCAAGCTTTAGGATAGGGTACTGAATTGTAACTTAACTGCGGCTAATAATGCGATTTTGGCAAAGAGAGTATCTCCTGCAGGGAAGCTGCTACCATCAAATGTTTGCCCTCATTAGACTCCCCTCTGGAAGCGCTTTCACTGCAAGCTGCAGATTCCCTCCTAACAGCAAGCTGTAGGATAGGGTACTGAATTGTAACTTAACTGCGTCTAATAAGGCGATTTTGTCAAAGAGAGTATCTCCCGCAGGGAAGCTGCTACCATCAAATGTTTGCCCTCATTAGACTCCCCTCTGGAAGCGCTTTCACTGCAAGCTGCAGATTCCCTCCTAACAGCAAGCTTTAGGATAGGGTACTGAATTGTAACTTACTTACGCCTAATAATGCGATTTTGGCAAAGAGAGTATCTCCCGCAGGGAAGCTGCTACCATCAAATGTTTGCCCTCGTTAGACTCCCCTCTGGAAGCGCTTTCACTGCAAGCTGCAGATTCCCTCCTAACAGCAAGCTTTAGGATAGGGTACTGAATTGTAACTTACTTTCGCCTAATAATGCGATTTTGGCAAAGAGAGTATCTCCCGCAGGGAAGCTGCTACCATCAAACATTTGCCCTCGTTAGACTCCCCTCTGGAAGCGCTTTCACTGCAAGCTGCATATTCCCTCCTAACAGCAAGCTTTAGGATAGGGTACTGAATTGTAACTTACTTACGCCTAATAATGCGATTTTGGCAAAGAGAGTATCTCCCGCAGGGAAGCTGCTACCATCAAATGTTTGCCCTCATTAGACTCCCCTCTGGAAGCGCTTTCACTGCAAGCTGCAGATTCCCTCCTAACAGCAAGCTTTAGGAGAGGGTTCTGAATTGTAAATTAACTGCGGCTAATAAGGCGATTTTGGCAAAGAGACTATCTCCCGCAGGGAAGCTGCTACCATCAAATGTTTGCCCTCATTAGACTCCCCTCTGGAAGCGCTTTCACTGCAAGCTGCAGATTCCTTCCTAACAGCAAGCTTTAGGATAGGGTACTGAATTGTAACTTACTTTCGCCTAATAATGCGATTTTGGCAAAGAGACTATCTCCCGCAGGGAAGCTGCTACCATCAAATGTTTGCCCTCATTAGACTCCCCTCTGGAAGCGCTTTCACTGCAAGCTGCAGATTCCCTCCTAACAGCAAGCTTTAGGATAGGGTACTGAATTGTAACTTACTTTCGCCTAATAATGCGATTTTGGCAAAGAGAATATCTCCCGCAGGGAAGCTGCTACCATCAAATGTTTGCCCTCATTAGACTCCCCTCTGGAAGCGCTTTCAATGCAAGCTGCAGATTCCCTCCTAACAGCAAGCTTTAGGATAGGGTACTGAATTGTAACTTAACTGCGGCTAATAAGGCGAAATTGGCAAAGAGAGTATCTCCTGCAGGGAAGCTGCTACCATCAAATGTTTGCCCTCATTAGACTCCCCTCTGGAAGCGCTTTCACTGCAAGCTTCAGATTCCCTCCTAACAGCAAGCTTTAGGATAGGGTACTGAATTGTAACTTAACTGTGTCTAATAACGCGATTTTGTGAAAGAGAATATCTCCCGCAGGGAAGCTGCTACCATCAAATGTTTGCCCTCATTAGACTCCCCTCTGGAAGCGCTTTCACTGCAAGCTTCAGATTCCCTCCTAACAGCAAGCTTTAGGATAGGGTACTGAATTGTAACTTAACTGCGGCTAATAAGGCGAAATTGGCAAAGAGAGTATCTCCCGCAGGGAATCTGCTACCATCAAATGTTTGCCCTCGTTAGATTCCCCTCTGGAAGCGCTTTCACTGCAAGCTGCAGATTCCTTCCTAACAGCAATCTTTAGGATAGGGTACTGAATTGTAACTTAACTGCGGCTCATAAGGCGATTTTGGCAAAGAGAGTATCTCTGGCAGGAAAGCTGCTACCATCAAATATTTGCCCTCATTAGACTCCCCTCTGGAATCACTTTCACTGCAAGCTGCAGATTCCCTCCTAACAGCAAGCTTTAGCATAGGGTACTGAATTGTAACTTACTTTCGCCTAACAATGCGATTTTGGCAAAGAGAGTATCTCCCGCAGGGAAGCTGCTAACATCAAATGTTTGCCCTCATTAGACTCCCCTCTGGAAGCGCTTTCACTGCAAGCTGCAGATTCCCTCCTAACAGCAAGCTTTAGGATAGGGTACTGAATTGTAACTTAACTGCGGCTAATAAGGCGATTTTGGCAAAGAGACTATCTCCCGCAGGGAAGCTGCTACCATCAAATGTTTGCCCTCATTACACTCCCCTCTGGAAGCGCTTTCACTGCAAGCTGCAGATTCCTTCCTAACAGCAAGCTTTAGGATAGGGTACTGAATTGTAACTTACTTTCGCCTAATAATGCGATTTTGGCAAAGAGAGTATCTCCCGCAGGGAAGCTGCTACCATCAAATGTTTGCCCTCATTAGACTCCCCTCTGGAAGCGCTTTCACTGCAAGCTGCAGATTCCCTCCTAACAGCAAGCTTTAGGATAGGGTACTGAATTGTAACTTAACTGCGGCTAATAAGGCGAAATTGGAAAAGAGAGTATCTCCCGCAGGGAAGCTGCTACCATCAAATGTTTGCCCTCGTTAGACTCCCCTCTGGAAGCGCTTTCACTGCAAGCTGCAGATTCCCTCCTAACAGCAAGCTTTAGGATAGGGTACTGAATTGTATATTAACTGCGTCTAATAATGAGATTTTGTCAAAGAGAGTATCTCCCGCAGGGAAGTTGCTACCATCAAATGCTTGCCCTCATTACACTCCCCTCTGGAAGCGCTTTCACTGCAAGCTGCAGATTCCCTCCTAACAGCAAGCTTTAGGATAGGGTACTGAATTGTAACTTACTTTCGCCTAATAATGCGATTTTGGCAAAGAGAATATCTCCCGCAGGGAAGCTGCTACCATCAAATATTTGCCCTCATTAGACTCCCCTCTGGAAGCGCTTTCACTGCAAGCTGCAGATTCCCTCCTAACAGCAAGCTTTAGGATAGGGTACTGAATTGTAACTTACTTTCACCTAATAATGCGATTTTGGCAAAGAGAGTATCTCCCGCAGGGAAGCTGCTAACATCAAATGTTTGCCCTCATTACACTCCCCTCCGGAAGCGCTTTCACTGCAAGCTGCAGATTCCCTCCTAACAGCAAGCTTTAGGATAGGGTACTGAATTGTATCTTAACTGCGGCTAATAAGGCGTTTTTGGCAAAGAGAATATCTCCCGCAGGGAAGCTGTTACCATCAAATGTTTGCCCTCATTAGACTCCCCTCTGGAAGCGCTTTCACTGCAAGCTGCAGATTCCCTCCTAACAGCAAGCTGTAGGATAGGGTACTGAATTGTAACTTACTTTCGCCTAATAATGCGATTTTGGCAAAGAGAATATCTCCCGCAGGGAAGCTGCTACCATCAAATATTTGCCCTCATTAGACTCCCCTCTGGAAGCGCTTTCACTGCAAGCTGCAGATTCCCTCCTAACAGCAAGCTTTAGGATAGGGTCCTGAATTGTAACTTACTTTAGCCTAATAATGCGATTATGGCAAAGAGAGTATCTCCCGCAGGGAAGCTGCTAACATCAAATGTTTGCCCTCATTAAACTCCCCTCCGGAAGCGCTTTCACTGCAAGCTGCAGATTCCCTCCTAACAGCAAGCTTTAGGATAGGGTACTGAATTGTAACTTATCTGCGGCTAATAAGGCGTTTTTGGCAAAGAGAATATCTCCCGCAGGGAAGCTGTTACCATCAAATGTTTGCCCTCATTAGACTCCCCTCTGGAAGTGCTTTCACTGCAAGCTGCAGATTCCCTCCTAACAGCAAGCTTTAGGATAGTGTACTGAATTGTAACTTAACTGCGGCTAATAAGGCGAAATTGGAAAAGAGAGTATCTCCCGCAGGGAAGCTGCTACCATCAAATG
Organism: Phaenicophaeus curvirostris; assembly: GCF_032191515.1. NCBI lineage: Eukaryota > Metazoa > Chordata > Aves > Cuculiformes > Cuculidae > Phaenicophaeus > Phaenicophaeus curvirostris. The sequence continues at coordinate 35,208 of NW_027206682.1, forward strand.
TTTGCCCTCATTAGACTCCCCTCTGGAAGCGCTTTCACTGCAAGCTGCAGATTCCCTCCTAACAGCAAGCTGTAGGATAGGGTACTGAATTGTAACTTAACTGCGGCTAATAATGCGATTTTGGCAAAGAGAGTATCTCCTGCAGGGAAGCTGCTACCATCAAATGTTTGCCCTCATTAGACTCCCCTCTGGAAGCGCTTTCACTGCAAGCTGCAGATTCCCTCCTAACAGCAAGCTGTAGGATAGGGTACTGAATTGTAACTTAACTGCGTCTAATAAGGCGATTTTGTCAAAGAGAATATCTCCCGCAGGGAAGCTGCTACCATCAAATGTTTGCCCTCATTAGACTCCCCTCTGGAAGCGCTTTCACTGCAAGCTGCAGATTCCCTCCTAACAGCAAGCTTTAGGATAGGGTACTGAATTGTAACTTAACTGCGGCTAATAAGGCGAAATTGGAAAAGAGAGTATCTCCCGCAGGGAAGCTGCTACCATCAAATGTTTGCCCTCGTTAGACTCCCCTCTGGAAGCGCTTTCACTGCAAGCTGCAGATTCCCTCCTAACAGCAAGCTTTAGGATAGGGTACTGAATTGTAACTTACTTTCGCCTAATAATGCGATTTTGGCAAAGAGAGTATCTCCCGCAGGGAAGCTGCTACCATCAAACATTTGCCCTCGTTAGACTCCCCTCTGGAAGCGCTTTCACTGCAAGCTGCAGATTCCCTCCTAACAGCAAGCTTTAGGATAGGGTACTGAATTGTAACTTACGTTCGCCTAATAATGCGATTTTGGCAAAGAGAGTATCTCCCGCAGGGAAGCTGCTACCATCAAATGTTTGCCCTCATTAGACTCCCCTCTGGAAGCGCTTTCACTGCAAGCTGCAGATTCCTTCCTAACAGCAAGCTTTAGGATAGGGTACTGAATTGTAAATTAACTGCGGCTAATAAGGCGATTTTGGCAAAGAGAATATCTCCCGCAGGGAAGCTGCTACCATCAAATGTTTGCCCTCATTAGACTCCCCTCTGGAAGCGCTTTCACTGCAAGCTGCAGATTCCTTCCTAACAGCAAGCTTTAGGATAGGGTACTGAATTGTAACTTACTTTCGCCTAATAATGCGATTTTGGCAAAGAGACTATCTCCCGCAGGGAAGCTGCTACCATCAAATGTTTGCCCTCATTAGACTCCCCTCTGGAAGCGCTTTCACTGCAAGCTGCAGATTCCCTCCTAACAGCAAGCTTTAGGATAGGGTACTGAATTGTAACTTACTTTCGCCTAATAATGCGATTTTGGCAAAGAGAATATCTCCCGCAGGGAAGCTGCTACCATCAAATGTTTGCCCTCATTAGACTCCCCTCTGGAAGCGCTTTCAATGCAAGCTGCAGATTCCCTCCTAACAGCAAGCTTTAGGATAGGGTACTGAATTGTAACTTAACTGCGGCTAATAAGGCGAAATTGGCAAAGAGAGTATCTCCTGCAGGGAAGCTGCTACCATCAAATGTTTGCCCTCATTAGACTCCCCTCTGGAAGCGCTTTCACTGCAAGCTTCAGATTCCCTCCTAACAGCAAGCTTTAGGATAGGGTACTGAATTGTAACTTAACTGTGTCTAATAATGCGATTTTGGCAAAGAGAATATCTCACGCAGGGAAGCTGCTACCATCAAATGTTTGCCCTCATTAGACTCCCCTCTGGAAGCGCTTTCACTGCAAGCTTCAGATTCCCTCCTAACAGCAAGCTTTAGGATAGGGTACTGAATTGTAACTTAACTGCGGCTAATAAGGCGAAATTGGCAAAGAGAGTATCTCCCGCAGGGAAGCTGCTACCATCAAATGTTTGCCCTCGTTAGACTCCCCTCTGGAAGCGCTTTCACTGCAAGCTGCAGATTCCTTCCTAACAGCAAGCTTTAGGATAGGGTACTGAATTGTATATTAACTGCGTCTAATAATGAGATTTTGTCAAAGAGACTATCTCCCGCAGGGAAGCTCCTACCATCAAATATTTGCCCTCATTAGATTCCCCTCTGGAAGCGCTTTCACTGCAAGCTGCAGATTCCCTCCTAACAGCAAGCTTTAGGATAGGGTACTGAATTGTAACTTACTTTCACCTAATAATGCGATTTTGGCAAAGAGAGTATCTCCCGCAGGGAAGTTGCTACCATCAAATGCTTGCCCTCATTACACTCCCCTCTGGAAGCGCTTTCACTGCAAGCTGCAGATTCCCTCCTAACAGCAAGCTTTAGGATAGGGTACTGAATTGTAATTTACTTTCGCCTAATAATGCGATTATGGCAAAGAGAGTATCTCCCGCAGGGAAGCTGCTAACATCAAATGTTTGCCCTCATTACACTCCCCTCCGGAAGCGCTTTCACTGCAAGCTGCAGATTCCCTCCTAACAGCAAGCTTTAGGATAGGGTACTGAATTGTATCTTAACTGCGGCTAATAAGGCGTTTTTGGCAAAGAGAATATCTCCCGCAGGGAAGCTGTTACCATCAAATGTTTGCCCTCATTAGACTCCCCTCTGGAAGCGCTTTCACTGCAAGCTGCAGATTCCCTCCTAACAGCAAGCTTTAGGATAGTGTACTGAATTGTAACTTACTTTCGCCTAATAATGCGATTTTGGCAAAGAGAATATCTCCCGCAGGGAAGCTGCTACCATCAAATGTTTGCCCTCATTAGACTCCCCTCTGGAAGCGCTTTCAATGCAAGCTGCAGATTCCCTCCTAACAGCAAGCTTTAGGATAGGGTACTGAATTGTAACTTAACTGCGGCTAATAATGCGATTTTGGCAAAGAGAGTATCTCCTGCAGGGAAGCTGCTACCATCAAATGTTTGCCCTCATTAGACTCCCCTCTGGAAGCGCTTTCACTGCAAGCTGCAGATTCCCTCCTAACAGCAAGCTGTAGGATAGGGTACTGAATTGTATCTTAACTGCGTCTAATAATGCGATTTTGGCAAAGAGAATATCTCCCGCAGGGAAGCTGCTACCATCAAATGTTTGCCCTCATTAGACTCCCCTCTGGAAGCGCTTTCACTGCAAGCTTCATATGCCCTCCTAACAGCAAGCTTTAGGATAGGGTACTGAATTGTAACTTAACTGCGGCTAATAAGGCGAAATTGGAAAAGAGAGTATCTCCCGCAGGGAAGCTGCTACCATCAAATGTTTGCCCTCGTTAGACTCCCCTCTGGAAGCGCTTTCACTGCAAGCTGCAGATTCCCTCCTAACAGCAAGCTTTAGGATAGGGTACTGAATTGTAACTTACTTTCGCCTAATAATGCGATTTTGGCAAAGAGAGTATCTCCCGCAGGGAAGCTGCTACCATCAAACATTTGCCCTCGTTAGACTCCCCTCTGGAAGCGCTTTCACTGCAAGCTGCAGATTCCCTCCTAACAGCAAGCTTTAGGATAGGGTACTGAATTGTAACTTACTTACGCCTAATAATGCGATTTTGGCAAAGAGAGTATCTCCCGCAGGGAAGCTGCTACCATCAAATGTTTGCCCTCATTAGACTCCCCTCTGGAAGCGCTTTCACTGCAAGCTGCAGATTCCTTCCTAACAGCAAGCTTTAGGATAGGGTACTGAATTGTAACTTACTTTCGCCTAATAATGCGATTTTGGCAAAGAGACTATCTCCCGCAGGGAAGCTGCTACCATCAAATGTTTGCCCTCATTAGACTCCCCTCTGGAAGCGCTTTCACTGCAAGCTGCAGATTCCCTCCTAACAGCAAGCTTTAGGATAGGGTACTGAATTGTAACTTACTTTCGCCTAATAATGCGATTTTGGCAAAGAGAATATCTCCCGCAGGGAAGCTGCTACCATCAAATGTTTGCCCTCATTAGACTCCCCTCTGGAAGCGCTTTCAATGCAAGCTGCAGATTCCCTCCTAACAGCAAGCTTTAGGATAGGGTACTGAATTGTAACTTAACTGCGTCTAATAAGGCGATTTTGTCAAAGAGAATATCTCCCGCAGGGAAGCTGCTACCATCAAATGTTTGCCCTCATTACACTCCCCTCTGGAAGCGCTTTCACTGCAAGCTTCAGATTCCCTCCTAACAGCAAGCTTTAGGATAGGGTACTGAATTGTAACTTAACTGCGGCTAATAAGGCGAAATTGGAAAAGAGAGTATCTCCCGCAGGGAAGCTGCTACCATCAAATGTTTGCCCTCGTTAGACTCCCCTCTGGAAGCGCTTTCACTGCAAGCTGCAGATTCCCTCCTAACAGCAAGCTTTAGGATAGGGTACTGAATTGTAACTTACTTTCGCCTAATAATGCGATTTTGGCAAAGAGAGTATCTCCCGCAGGGAAGCTGCTAACATCAAATGTTTGCCCTCATTAGACTCCCCTCTGGAAGCGCTTTCACTGCAAGCTGCAGATTCCCTCCTAACAGCAAGCTTTAGGATAGGGTACTGAATTGTAACTTACTTTCGCATAATAATGCGATTTTGGCAAAGAGAGTATCTCCCACAGGAAAGCTGCTACCATCAAATGTTTGCCCTCATTAGACTCCCCTCTGGAAGCGCTTTCACTGCAAGCTGCAGATTCCCTCCTAACAGCAAGCTTTAGGATAGGGTACTGAATTGTAACTTAACTGCGGCTAATAAGGCGAATTTGGCAAAGAGAATATCTCCCGCAGGGAAGCTGCTACCATCAAATGTTTGCCCTCATTAGACTCCCCTCTGGAAGCGCTTTCACTGCAAGCTGCAGATTCCCTCCTAACAGCAAGCTTTAGGATAGGGTACTGAATTGTAACTTACTTTCGCCTAATAATGCGATTTTGGCAAAGAGAGTATCTCCCGCACGGAAGCTGCTACAATCAAATGTTTGCCCTCATTAGACTCCCCTCTGGAAGCGCTTTCACTGCAAGCTGCAGATTCCCTCCTAACAGCAAGCTTTAGGATAGGGTACTGAATTGTAACTTAACTGCGGCTAATAAGGCGAATTTGGCAAAGAGAATATCTCCCGCAGGGAAGCTGCTACCATCAAATGTTTGCCCTCATTAGACTCCCCTCTGGAAGCGCTTTCACTGCAAGCTGCAGATTCCCTCCTAACAGCAAGCTTTAGGATAGGGTACTGAATTGTATCTTAACTGCGGCTAATAAGGCGATTTTGGCAAAGAGAATATCTCCCGCAGGGAAGCTGCTACCATCACATGTTTGCCCTCGTTAGACTCCCCTCTTGAAGCGCTTTCACTGCAAGCTGCAGATTCCCTCCTAACAGCAAGCTTTAGGATAGGGTACTGAATTGTAACTTACTTTCGCCTAATAATGCGATTTTGGCAAAGAGAGTATCACCCGCAGGGAAGCTGCTAACATCAAATGTTTGCCCTCATTAGACTCCCCTCTGGAAGCGCTTTCACTGCAAGCTGCAGATTCCCTCCTAACAGCAAGCTTTAGGATAGGGTACTGAATTGTAACTTACTTTCGCATAATAATGCGATTTTGGCAAAGAGAGTATCTCCCGCAGGGAAGCTGCTACCATCAAATGTTTGCCCTCCTTAGACTCCCCTCTGGAAGCGCTTTCACTGCAAGCTGCAGATTCCCTCCTAACAGCAAGCTTTAGCATAGGGTACTGAATTGTAACTTAACTGCGGCTAATAAGGCGATATTGGCAAAGAGAGTATCTCCCGCAGGGAAGCTGTTTTCATCAAATGTTTGCCCTCATTAGACTACCCTCTTGAAGCGCTTTCACTGCAAGCTGCAGATTCCCTCCTAACAGCAAGATTTAAGATAGGGTACTGAATTGTAACTTACTTTCGCCTAATAATGCGATTTTGGCAAAGAGAGTATCACCCGCAGGGAAGCTGCTACCATCAAATGTTTGCCCTCATTAGACTCCCCTCTGGAAGCGCTTTCAATGCAAGCTGCAGATTCCCTCCTAACAGCAAGCTTTAGGATAGGGTACTGAATTGTAACTTAACTGCGTCTAATAAGGCGATTTTGTCAAAGAGAATATCTCCCGCAGGGAAGCTGCTACCATCAAATGTTTGCCCTCATTACACTCCCCTCTGGAAGCGCTTTCACTGCAAGCTTCAGATTCCCTCCTAACAGCAAGCTTTAGGATAGGGTACTGAATTGTAACTTAACTGCGGCTAATAAGGCGAAATTGGAAAAGAGAGTATCTCCCGCAGGGAAGCTGCTACCATCAAATGTTTGCCCTCGTTAGACTCCCCTCTGGAAGCGCTTTCACTGCAAGCTGCAGATTCCCTCCTAACAGCAAGCTTTAGGATAGGGTACTGAATTGTAACTTACTTTCGCCTAATAATGCGATTTTGGCAAAGAGAGTATCTCCCGCAGGGAAGCTGCTAACATCAAATGTTTGCCCTCATTAGACTCCCCTCTGGAAGCGCTTTCACTGCAAGCTGCAGATTCCCTCCTAACAGCAAGCTTTAGGATAGGGTACTGAATTGTAACTTACTTTCGCATAATAATGCGATTTTGGCAAAGAGAGTATCTCCCACAGGAAAGCTGCTACCATCAAATGTTTGCCCTCATTAGACTCCCCTCTGGAAGCGCTTTCACTGCAAGCTGCAGATTCCCTCCTAACAGCAAGCTTTAGGATAGGGTACTGAATTGTAACTTAACTGCGGCTAATAAGGCGAATTTGGCAAAGAGAATATCTCCCGCAGGGAAGCTGCTACCATCAAATGTTTGCCCTCATTAGACTCCCCTCTGGAAGCGCTTTCACTGCAAGCTGCAGATTCCCTCCTAACAGCAAGCTTTAGGATAGGGTACTGAATTGTAACTTACTTTCGCCTAATAATGCGATTTTGGCAAAGAGAGTATCTCCCGCACGGAAGCTGCTACAATCAAATGTTTGCCCTCATTAGACTCCCCTCTGGAAGCGCTTTCACTGCAAGCTGCAGATTCCCTCCTAACAGCAAGCTTTAGGATAGGGTACTGAATTGTAACTTAACTGCGGCTAATAAGGCGAATTTGGCAAAGAGAATATCTCCCGCAGGGAAGCTGCTACCATCAAATGTTTGCCCTCATTAGACTCCCCTCTGGAAGCGCTTTCACTGCAAGCTGCAGATTCCCTCCTAACAGCAAGCTTTAGGATAGGGTACTGAATTGTATCTTAACTGCGGCTAATAAGGCGATTTTGGCAAAGAGAATATCTCCCGCAGGGAAGCTGCTACCATCACATGTTTGCCCTCGTTAGACTCCCCTCTTGAAGCGCTTTCACTGCAAGCTGCAGATTCCCTCCTAACAGCAAGCTTTAGGATAGGGTACTGAATTGTAACTTACTTTCGCCTAATAATGCGATTTTGGCAAAGAGAGTATCACCCGCAGGGAAGCTGCTAACATCAAATGTTTGCCCTCATTAGACTCCCCTCTGGAAGCGCTTTCACTGCAAGCTGCAGATTCCCTCCTAACAGCAAGCTTTAGGATAGGGTACTGAATTGTAACTTACTTTCGCATAATAATGCGATTTTGGCAAAGAGAGTATCTCCCGCAGGGAAGCTGCTACCATCAAATGTTTGCCCTCCTTAGACTCCCCTCTGGAAGCGCTTTCACTGCAAGCTGCAGATTCCCTCCTAACAGCAAGCTTTAGCATAGGGTACTGAATTGTAACTTAACTGCGGCTAATAAGGCGATATTGGCAAAGAGAGTATCTCCCGCAGGGAAGCTGTTTTCATCAAATGTTTGCCCTCATTAGACTACCCTCTTGAAGCGCTTTCACTGCAAGCTGCAGATTCCCTCCTAACAGCAAGATTTAAGATAGGGTACTGAATTGTAACTTACTTTCGCCTAATAATGCGATTTTGGCAAAGAGAGTATCACCCGCAGGGAAGCTGCTAACATCAAATGTTTGCCCTCATTAGACTCCCCTCTGGAAGCGCTTTCACTGCAAGCTGCAGATTCCCTCCTAATAGCAAGCTTTAGGATAGGGTACTGAATTGTAACTTACTTTCGCCTAATAATGCGATTTTGGCAAAGAGAGTATCTCCCACAGGGAAGCTGCTACCATCAAATGTTTGCCCTCGTTAGACTCCCCTCTGGAAGCGCTTTCACTGCAAGCTGCAGATTCCCTCCTAACAGCAAGCTTTAGCATAGGGTACTGAATTGTAACTTAACTGCGGCTAATAAGGCGATATTGGCAAAGAGAGTATCTCCCGCAGGGAAGCTGTTTTCATCAAATGTTTGCCCTCATTAGACTACCCTCTTGAAGCGCTTTCACTGCAAGCTGCAGATTCCCTCCTAACAGCAAGATTTAAGATAGGGTACTGAATTGTAACTTACTTTCGCCTAATAATGCGATTTTGGCAAAGAGAGTATCACCCGCAGGGAAGCTGCTAACATCAAATGTTTGCCCTCATTAGACTCCCCTCTGGAAGCGCTTTCACTGCAAGCTGCAGATTCCCTCCTAATAGCAAGCTTTAGGATAGGGTACTGAATTGTAACTTACTTTCGCCTAATAATGCGATTTTGGCAAAGAGAGTATCTCCCACAGGGAAGCTGCTACCATCAAATGTTTGCCCTCGTTAGACTCCCCTCTGGAAGCGCTTTCACTGCAAGCTGCAGATTCCCTCCTAACAGCAAGCTTTAGGATAGGGTACTGAATTGTAACTTAACTGCGGCTAATAAGGCGAATTTGGCAAAGAGAATATCTCCCGCAGGGAAGCTGCTACCATCAAATGTTTGCCCTCATTAGACTCCCCTCTGCAAGCGCTTTCACTGCAAGCTGCAGATTCCCTCCTAACAGCAAGCTTTAGGATAGGGTACTGAATTGTAACTTACTTTCGCCTAATAATGCGATTTTGGCAAAGAGAGTATCTCCCGCAGTGAAGCTGCTACCATCAAATGTTTGCCCTCATTAGACTCCCCTCTGGAAGCGCTATCACTGCAAGCTGCAGATTCCCTCCTAACAGCAAGCTTTAGGATAGGGTACTGAATTGTAACTTAACTGCGGCTAATAAGGCGATTATGGCAAAGAGACTATCTCCCGCAGGGAAGCTGCTACCATCAAATATTTGCCCTCATTAGACTCCCCTCTGGAAGCGCTTTCACTGCAAGCTGCAGATTCGCTCCTAACAGCAAGCTTTAGGATAGGGTACTGAATTGTAACTTACTTTCGCCTAATAATGCGATTTTGGCAAAGAGAGTATCTCCCGCAGGGAAGCTGCTACCATCAAATGTTTGCCCTCATTAGACTCCCCTCTGGAAGCGCTTTCACTGCAAGCTGCAGATTCCCTCCTAACAGCAAGCTTTAGGATAAGGTACTGAATTGTAACTTACTTTCGCCTAATAATGCGATTTTGGCAAAGAGAGTATCTCCGGCAGGGAAGCTGTTACCATCAAATGTTTGCCCTCGATAGACTACCCTCTGGAAGCGCATTCACTGCAAGCTGCAGATTCCCTCCTAACAGCAAGCTTTAGGATAGGGTACTGAATTGTAACTTACTTTCGCCTAATAACGCGATTTTGGCAAAGAGAGTATCTTCCGCAGGGAAGCTGCTACCATCAAATGTTTGCCCTCATTAGACTACCCTCTGGAAGCGCTTTCACTGCAAGCTGCAGATTCCCTCCTAACAGCAAGCTTTAGGATAAGGTACTGAATTGTAACTTACTTTCGCCTAATAATGCGATTTTGGCAAAGAGAGTATCTCCCGCAGGGAAGCTGCTACCATCAAATGTTTGCCCTCATTAGACTCCCCTCTGGAAGCGCTTTCACTGCAAGCTGCAGATTCCCTCCTAACAGCAAGCTTTAGGATAGGGTACTGAATTGTAACTTAACTGCGGCTAATAAGGCGATTATGGCAAAGAGACTATCTCCCGCAGGGAAGCTGCTACCATCAAATATTTGCCCTCATTAGACTCCCCTCTGGAAGCGCTTTCACTGCAAGCTGCAGATTCCCTCCTAACAGCAAGCTTTAGGATAGGGTACTGAATTGTAACTTACTTTCGCCTAATAATGCGATTTTGGCAAAGAGAGTATCTCCCGCAGGGAAGCTGCTACCATCAAATGTTTGCCCTCATTAGACTCCCCTCTGGAAGCGCTTTCACTGCAAGCTGCAGATTCCCTCCTAACAGCAAGCTTTAGGATAAGGTACTGAATTGTAACTTACTTTCGCCTAATAATGCGATTGTGGCAAAGAGAGTATCTCCGGCAGGGAAGCTGTTACCATCAAATGTTTGCCCTCGATAGACTACCCTCTGGAAGCGCATTCACTGCAAGCTGCAGATTCCCTCCTAACAGCAAGCTTTAGGATAGGGTACTGAATTGTAACTTACTTTCGCCTAATAACGCGATTTTGGCAAAGAGAGTATCTTCCGCAGGGAAGCTGCTACCATCAAATGTTTGCCCTCATTAGACTACCCTGTGGAAGCGCTTTCACTGCAAGCTGCAGATTCCCTCCTAACAGCAAGCTTTAGGATAGGGTCCTGAATTGTAACTAACTTTGGCATAATAATGCGATTATGACAAAGAGAATATCTCCCGCAGGGAAGCTGCTACCATCAAATGTTTGCCCTCATTAGACTCCCCTCTGGAAGCGCTTTCACTGCAAGGTGCAGATTCCCTCCTAACAGCAAGCTTTAGGATAAGGTACTGAATTGTAACTTACTTTCGCCTAATAATGCGATTTTGGCAAAGAGAGTATCTCCCGCAGGGAAGCTGCTACCATCAAATGTTTGCCCTCATTAGACTCCCCTCTGGAAGCGCTTTCACTGCAAGCTGCAGATTCCCTCCTAACAGCAAGCTTTAGGATAGGGTACTGAATTGTAACTTACTTTCGCCTAATAATGCGATTATGGAAAAGAGAGTATCACCCGCAGGGAAGCTGCTACCATCAAATGTTTGCCCTCATTAGACTCCCCTCTGGAAGCGCTTTCACTGCAAGCTGCAGATTCCGTCCTAACAGCAAGCTTTAGGATAGGGTACTGAATTGTAACTTACTTTCACCTATTAAGGCGATTTTGGCAAAGAGAATATCTCCCGCAGGGAAGCTGCTTCCATCAAATGTTTGCCCTCATTAGACTCCCCTCTGGAAGCGCTTTCACTGCAAGCTGCAGATTCCCTCCTAACAGCAAGCTGTAGGACAGTGTACTGAATTGTAACTTAACTGCGGCTAATAAGGCGATTTTGGCAAAGAGAGTATCTCCCGCAGGGAAGCTGTTACCATCAAATGTTTGCCCTCATTAGACTCCCCTCTGGAAGTGCATTCACTGCAAGCTGCAGATTCCCTCCTAACAGCAAGCTTTAGGATAGGGTACTGAATTTTAACTTACTTTCGCCTAATAATGCGATTTTGGCAAAGAGAGTATCTCCCGCAGGGAAGCTGCTACCATCAAATGTTTGCCCTAATTAGACTCCCCTCTTGAAGCGCTTTCACTGCAAGCTGCAGATTCCCTCCTAAGAGCAAGCTTTAGGATAGGGTACTGAATTGTAACTTACTTTCGCCTGATAATGCGATTTTGTCAAAGAGACTATCTCCCGCAGGGAAGCTGCTACCATCAAATGTTTGCCCTCGTTAGACTCCCCTCTGGAAGCGCTTTCACTGCAAGCTGCAGATTCCCTCCTAATAGCAAGCTTTAGGATAGGGTACTGAATTGTATCTTAACTGCGGCTAATAATGCGATTTTGGCAAAGAGAATATCTCCCGCAGGGAAGCTGCTACCATCAAATGTTTGCCCTCGTTAGACTCCCCTCTGGAAGCGCTTTCACTGCAAGCTGCAGATTCCCTCCTAACAGCAAGCTTTAGGATAGTGTACTGAATTGTAACTTACTTTCGCCTAATAATGCGATTTTGGCAAAGAGAGTATCACCCGCAGGGAAGCTGCTAACATCAAATGTTTGCCCTCATTAGACTCCCCTCTGGAAGTGCTTTCACTGCAAGCTGCAGATTCCCTCCTAACAGCAAGCTGTAGGACAGTGTACTGAATTGTAACTTAACTGCGGCTAATAATGCGATTTTGGCAAAGAGAGTATCTCCCGCAGGGAAGCTGCTACCATCAAATGTTTGCCCTCATTAGACTCCCCTCTGGAAGTGCATTCACTGCAAGCTGCAGATTCCCTCCTAACAGCAAGCTTTAGGATAGGGTACTTAATTGTAACTTACTTTCGCCTAATAATGCGATTTTGGCAAAGAGACTATCTCCCGCAGGGAAGCTGCTACCATCAAATGTTTGCCCTCATTAGACTCCCCTCTGGAAGCGCTTTCACTGCAAGCTGCAGATTCCCTCCTAACAGCAAGCTTTAGGATAGGGTACTGAATTGTAACTTACTTTCGCCTAATAATGCGATTTTGGCAAAGAGAGTATCACCCGCAGGGAAGCTGCTACCATCAAATGTTTGCCCTCATTACACTCGCCTCTGGAAGCACTTTCACTGCAAGCTGCAGATTCCCTCCTAACCGCAAGCTTTAGGATAGGGTACTGAATTGTAACTTAAATGCGGCTAATAAGGCGATTTTGGCAAAGAGAGTATCTCCCGCAGGGAAGCTGTTACCATCAAATATTTGCCCTCGTTAGACTCCCCTCTGGAAGCGCTTTCACTGCAAGCTGCAGATTCCCTCCTAACAGCAAGCTTTAGGATAGGGTACTGAATTGTAAGTTAACTGCGGCTCATAAGGCGATTTTGGCAAAGAGAATATCTCCGGCAGGGAAGCTGCTACCATCAAATGTTTGCCCTCATTAGACTCCCCTCTGGAAGCGCTTTCACTGCAAGCTGCAGATTCCCTCCTAACAGCAAGCTTTAGGATAGGGTACTGAATTGTAACTTACTTTCGCCTAATAATGCGATTTTGGCAAAGAGAGTATCTCCCGCAGGGAAGCTGCTACCATCAAATGTTTGCCCTCGTCAGATTCCTCTCTGGAAGCGCTTTCACTGCAAGCTGCAGATTCCCTCCTAACAGCAAGCTTTAGGATAGGGTACTGAATTGTAATTTACTTTCGCATAATAATGCGATTTTGGCAAAGAGAATATCTCCCGCAGGGAAGCTGCTACCATCAAATATTTTCCCTCATTAGACTCCCAACTGGAAGCGCTTTCACTGCAAGCTGCAGATTCCCTCCTAACAGCAAGCTTTAGGATAGGGTACTGAATTGTAACTTACTTTCGCCTAATAATGCGATATTGGCAAAGAGAGTATCTCCCGCAGGGAAGCTGCTACCATCAAATGTTTGCCCTCATTAGACTCCCCTCTGGAAGCGCTTTCACTGCAAGCTGCAGATTCCCTCCTAACAGCAAGCTTCAGGATAGGGTACTGAATTGTAACTTAACTGCGGCTAATAATGCGATTTTGGCAAAGAGAGTATCTCCCGCAGGGAAGCTGCTACCATCAAATCTTTGCCCTCGTGCGACTCCCCTCTGGAAGCGCTTTCACTGCAAGCTGCAGATTCCCTCCTAACAGCAAGCTTTAGGATAGGGTACTGAATTGTATCTTACTTTCGCCTAATAATGCGATTATGGAAAAGAGAGTATCTCCCGCAGGGAAGTTGCTACCATCAAATGTTTGCCCTCATTAGACTCCCCTCTGGAAGCGCTTTCACTGCAAGCTGCAGATTCCCTCCTAACAGCAAGCTTTAGGATAGGGTACTGAATTGTAACTTACTTTCGCCTAATAATGCGATTTTGGCAAAGAGAGTATCTCCCACAGGGAAGCTGCTACCATCAAATGTTTGCCCTCATTAGACTCCCCTCTGGAAGCGCTTTCACTGCAAGCTGCAGATTCCCTGCTAACAGCAAGCTTTACCATAGGGTACCGAATTGTAACTTATCTGCGGCTAATAAGGCGATTTTGGCAAAGAGAATATCTCCCACAGGGAAGCTGCTACCATCAAATGTTTGCCCTCATTAGACTCCCCTCTGGAAGCGCTTTCACTGCAAGCTGCAGATTCCCTCCTAACAGCAAGCTTTAGGATAGGGTACTGAATTGTAACTTAACTGCGGCTAAATAGGCGATTTTGGCAAAGAGAATATCTCCCGCAGGGAAGATGTTACCATCAAATGTTTGCCCTCATTAGACTCCCCTCTGGAAGCGCTTTCACTGCAAGCTGCAGATTCCCTCCTAACAGCAAGCTTTAGGATAGGGTACTGAATTGTAATTTACTTTCGCATAATAATGCGATATTGGCAAAGAGAATATCTCCCGCAGGGAAGCTGCTACCATCAAATATTTTCCCTCATTAGACTCCCAACTGGAAGCGCTTTCACTGCAAGCTGCAGATTCCCTCCTAACAGCAAGCTTTAGGATAGGGTACTGAATTGTAACTTACTTTCGCCTCTTAATGCGATATTGGCAAAGAGAGTATCTCCCGCAGGGAAGCTGCTACCATCAAATGTTTGCCCTCATTAGACTCCCCTCTGGAAGCGCTTTCACTGCAAGCTGCATATTCCCTCCTAACAGCAAGCTTTAGGATAGGGTACTGAATTGTAACTTAACTGCGGCTAATAAGGCGATTTTGGCAAAGAGAATATCTACCGCAGGGAAGCTGTTACCATCAAATGTTTCCCCTCATTAGACTCCCCTCTGGAAGCGCTTTCACTGCAAGCTGCAGATTCCCTCCTAACAGCAAGCTTTAGGATAGGGTACTGAATTGTAACTTACTTTCGCCTAATAATGCGATTTTGGCAAAGAGAGTATCTCCCGCAGGGAAGCTGCTACCATCAAATATTTGCCCTCATTAGACTCCCCTCTGGAAGCGCTTTCACTGCAAACTGCAGATTCCCTCCTAACAGCAAGCTTTAGGATAGGGTACTGAATTGTAACTTACTTTCGCCTAATAATGCGATTTTGGCAAAGAGAGTATCTCCCGCAGGGAAGCTGCTACCATCAAATATTTGCCCTCATTAGACTCCCCTCTGGAAGCGCTTTCACTGCAAGCTGCAGATTCCCTCCTAACAGCAAGCTTTAGGATAGGGTACTGAATTGTAACTTAACTGCGGCTAATAAGGCGATTTTGGCAAAGAGAATATCTCCCGCAGGGAAGCGGCTACCATCAAATGTTTGCCCTCATTAGACTCCCCTCTGGAAGCGCTTTCACTGCAAGCTGCAGATTCCCTCCTAACAGCAAGCTTTAGGATAGGGTACTGAATTGTAACTTAACTGCGGATATTAAGGCGATTATGGCAAAGAGAATATCTCCCGCAGGGAAGCTGCTACCATCAAATGTTTCCCCTCATTAGACTCCCCTCTGGAAGCGCTTTCACTGCAAGCTGCAGATTCCCTCCTAACAGCAAGCTTTAGGATAGGGTACTGAATTGTAACTTACTTTCGCCTAATATTGCGATTTTGGCAAAGAGAGTATCTCCCGCAGGGAAGCTGCTACCATCAAATATTTTCCATCATTAGACTCCCAACTGGAAGCGCTTTCACTGCAAGCTGCAGATTCCCTCCTAACAGCAAGCTTTAGGATAGGGTACTGAATTGTAACTTACTTTCGCCTCTTAATGCGATATTGGCAAAGAGAGTATCTCCCGCAGGGAAGCTGCTACCATCAAATGTTTGCCCTCATTAGACTCCCCTCTGGAAGCGCTTTCACTGCAAGCTGCATATTCCCTCCTAACAGCAAGCTTTAGGATAGGGTACTGAATTGTAACTTAACTGCGGCTAATAAGGCGATTTTGGCAAAGAGAATATCTCCCGCAGGGAAGCTGTTACCATCAAATGTTTCCCCTCATTAGACTCCCCTCTGGAAGCGCTTTCACTGCAAGCTGCAGATTCCCTCCTAACAGCAAGCTTTAGGATAGGGTACTGAATTGTAACTTACTTTCGCATAACAATGCGATTTTGGCAAAGAGAATATCTCCCGCAGGGAAGCTGCTACCATCAAATATTTGCCCTCATTAGACTCCCCTCTGGAAGCGCTTTCACTGCAAACTGCAGATTCCCTCCTAACAGCAAGCTTTAGGATAGGGTACTGAATTGTAACTTACTTTCGCCTAATAATGCGATTTTGGCAAAGAGAGTATCTCCCGCAGGGAAGCTGCTACCATCAAATATTTGCCCTCATTAGACTCCCCTCTGGAAGCGCTTTCACTGCAAGCTGCAGATTCCCTCCTAACAGCAAGCTTTAGGATAGGGTACTGAATTGTAACTTACTTTCGCCTAATAATGCGATTTTGGCAAAGAGAGTATCTCCCGCAGGGAAGCTGCTACCATCAAATGTTTGCCCTCATTAGACTCCCCTCTGGAAGCGCTTTCACTGCAAGCTGCAGATTCCCTCCTAACAGCAAGCTTTAGGATAGGGTACTGAATTGTAACTTAACTGCGGCTAATAAGGCGATTTTGGCAAAGAGAATATCTCCCGCAGGGAAGCTGCTACCATCAAATGTTTGCCCTCATTAGACTCCCCACTGGAAGCGCTTTCACTGCAAGCTGCAGATTCCCTCCTAACAGCAAGCTTTAGGATAGAGTACTGAATTGTAACTTAACTGCGGCTAATAATGCGATTTTGGCAAAGAGACTATCTCCCGCAGGGAAGCTGCTACCATCAAATGTTTGCCCTCATTAGACTCCCCTCTGGAAGCGCTTTCACTGCAAGCTGCAGATTCCCTCCTAACAGCAAGCTTTAGGATAGGGTACTGAATTGTATCTTACTTTCGCCTAATAATGCGATTATGGAAAAGAGAGTATCTCCCGCAGGGAAGCTGCTACCATCAAATGTTTGCCCTCATTAGACTCCCCTCTGGAAGCGCTTTCACTGCAAGCTGCAGATTCCCTCCTAACAGCAAGCTTTAGGATAGGGTACTGAATTGTAACTTAACTGCGGCTAATAAGGCGATTTTGGCAAAGAGAATATCTCCCGCAGGGAAGCCGCTACCATCAAATGTTTCCCTCATTAGACTCCCCTCTGGAAGCGCTTTCACTGCAAGCTGCAGATTCCCTCCTAACAGCAAGCTTTAGGATAGGGTACTGAATTGTCACTTACTTTCGCCTAATAATGCGATTTTGGCAAAGAGACCATCTCCCGCAGTTAAGCTGCTACCATCAAATATTTGCCCTCATTAGACTCCCCTCTGGAAGCGCTTTCACTGCAAACTGCAGATTCCCTCCTAACAGCAAGCTTTAGGATAGGGTACTGAATTGTAACTTACTTTCGCCTAATAATGCGATTTTGGCAAAGAGACTATCTCCCGCAGGGAAGATGCTAACATCAAATGTTTGCCCTCATTAGACTCCCCTCTGGAAGCGCTTTCACTGCAAGCTGCAGATTCCCTCCTAACAGCAAGCTTTAGGATAGGGTACTGAATTGTAACTTACATTCGCCTAATATTGCGATTTTGGCAAAGAGAGTATCTCCCGCAGGGAAGCTGCTACCATCAAATGTTTGCCCTCATTAGACTCCCCTCTGGAAGCGCTTTCACTGCAAGCTGCAGATTCCCTCCTAACAGCAAGCTTTAGGATAGGGTACTGAATTGTAACTTAACTGCGTCTAATAAGGCGATTTTGGCAAAGAGAGTATCTCCCGCAGGGAAGCTGCTACCATCAAATGTTTGCCCTCATTAGACTCCCCTCTGGAAGCGCTTTCACTGCAAGCTGCAGATTCCCTCCTAACAGCAAGCTTTAGGATAGGGTACTGAATTGTAACTTAACTGCGGCTAATAAGGCGATTTTGGCAAAGAGAATATCTCCCGCAGGGAAGCTGCTACCATCAAATATTTGCCCTCATTAGACTCCCCTCTGGAAGCGCTTTCACTGCAAGCTGCAGATTCCCTCCTAACAGCAAGCTTTAGGATAGGGTACTGAATTGTAAGTTACTTTCGCCTAATAATGCGATTTTGGCAAAGAAAGTATCTACCGCAGAGAAGCTGCTACCATCAAATATTTGCCCTCATTAGACTCCCCTCTGGAAGCGCTTTCACTGCAAGCTGCAGATTCCCTCCTAACAGCAAGCTTTAGGATAGGGTACTGAATTGTAACTTACCTTCGGATTATAATGCGATTTTGGAAAAGAGAATATCTCCCGCAGGGAAGCTGCTACCATCAAATGTTTGCCCTCATTAGACTCCCCTCTGGAAGCCCTTTCACTGCAAGCTGCAGATTCCCTCCTAACAGCAAGCTTTAGGATAGGGTACTGAATTGTAACTTACTTTCGCCTAATAATGCGATTTTGGCAAAGAGACTATCTCCCGCAGGGAAGCTGCTACCATCAAATGTTTGCCCTCATTAGACTCCCCTCTGGAAGCGCTTTCACTGCAAGCTGCAAATTCCCTCCTAACAGCAAGCTTTAGGATCGGGCACAGAATTGTATCTTAACTGCTGCTAATAAGGCGATTATGGCAAAGAGAATATCTCCCGCAGGGAAGCTGTTACCATCAAATGTTTGCCCTCATTAGACTCCTCTCTGGAAGCGCTTTCACTGCAAGCTGCAGATTCCCTCCTAACAGCAAGCTTTAGGATAGGGCACTGAATTGCATCTTAACTGCGGCTAATAAGGCGATTTTGGCAAAGAGAATATCTCCCGCAGGGAAGCTGTTACCATCAAATGTTTGCCCTCATTAGACTCCCCTCTGGAAGCGCTTTCACTGCAAGCTTCAGATTCCCTCCTAACAGCAAGCTTTAGGATAGGGTACTGAATTGTATCTTACTTTCGCATAATAATGCGGTTTTGGCAAAGAGACTATCTCCCGCAGGGAAGCTGCTACCATCAAATGTTTGCCCTCATTAGACTCCCCTCTGGAAGCGCTTTCGCTGCAAGCTGCAGATTCCCTCCTAACAGCAAGCTTTAGGATAGGGTACTGAATTGTAACTTACTTTCGCCTAATAATGCGATTTTGGCAAAGAGACTATCTCCCACAGGGAAGCTGCTACCATCAAATGTTTGCCCTCATTACACTCCCCTCTGGAAGCGCTTTCACTGCAAGCTGCAGATTCCCTCCTAACAGCAAGCTTTAGCATAGGGTACTGAATTGTAACTTAACTGCGGCTAATAATGTGATTTTGGCAAAGAGAATATCTCCCGCAGGGAAGCTGCTACCATCAAATATTTGCCCTCATTAGACTCCCCTCTGGAAGCGCTTTCACTGCAAGCTGCAGATTCCCTCCTAACAGCAAGCTTTAGGATAGGGTACTGAATTGTAACTTACTTTCGCCTAATAATGCGATTTTGGCAAAGAGAGTATCTCCCGCAGGGAAGCTGCTACCATCAAATGTTTGCCCTCATTAGACTCCCCTCTGGAAGCGCTTTCACTGCAAGCTGCAGATTCCCTCCTAACAGCAAGCTTTAGGATAGGGTACTGAATTGTAACTTAACTGCGGCTAATAATGCGATTTTTTGCAAAGAGAATATCTCCCGCAGGGAAGCTGCTACCATCAAATATTTGCCCTCATTAGACTCCCCTCTGGAAGCGCTTTCACTGCAAGCTGCAGATTCCCTCCTAACAGGAAGCTTTAGCATACTGTACTGAATTGTAACTTAACTGCGCCTAATAATGCGATTTTGGCAAAGAGAATATCTCCCGCAGGGAAGCTGCTACCATAAAATGTTTGCCCTCATTAGACTCCCTACTGGAAGCGCTTTCACTGCAAGCTGCAGATTCCCTCCTAACAGCAAGCTTTAGGATAGGGTACTGAATTGTAACTTACTTTCGCCTAATAATGCGATTTTGGCAAAGAGAGTATCTCCCGCAGGGAAGCTGCTACCATCAAATGTTTGCCCTCATTAGACTCCCCTCTGGAAGCGCTTTCACTGCAAGCTGCAGATTCCCTCCTAACAGCAAGCTTTAGCATAGGGTACTGAATTGTAACTTAACTGCGGCTAATAATGTGATTTTGGCAAAGAGAATATCTCCCGCAGGGAAGCTGCTACCATCAAATATTTGCCCTCATTAGACTCCCCTCTGGAAGCGCTTTCACTGCAAGCTGCAGATTCCCTCCTAACAGCAAGCTTTAGGATAGGGTACTGAATTGTAACTTACTTTCGCCTAATAATGCGATTTTGGCAAAGAGAGTATCTCCCACAGGGAAGCTGCTACCATCAAATGTTTGCCCTCATTAGACTCCCCTCTGGAAGCGCTTTCACTGCAAGCTGCAGATTCCCTCCTAACAGCAAGCTTTAGGATAGTGTACTGAATTGTAACTTAACTGCGGCTAATAATGCGATTTTTTGCAAAGAGAATATCTACCGCAGGGAAGCTGCTACCATCAAATATTTGCCCTCATTAGACTCCCCTCTGGAAGCGCTTTCACTGCAAGCTGCAGATTCCCTCCTAACAGGAAGCTTTAGCATACTGTACTGAATTGTATCTTAACTGCGCCTAATAATGCGATTTTGGCAAAGAGAATATCTCCCGCAGGGAAGCTGCTACCATAAAATGTTTGCCCTCATTAGACTCCCTACTGGAAGCGCTTTCACTGCAAGCTGCAGATTCCCTCCTAACAGCAAGCTTTAGGATAGGGTACTGAATTGTAACTTAACTGCGGCTAATAAGGCGATTTTGGCAAAGAGAATATCTCCCGCAGGGAAGCTGCTACCATCAAATGTTTGCCCTCATTAGACTCCCCACTGGAAGCGCTTTCACTGCAAGCTGCAGATTCCCTCCTAACAGCAAGCTTTAGGATAGGGTACTGAATTGTAACTTAACTGCGGCTAATAATGCTATTTTGGCAAAGAGACTATCTCCCGCAGGGAAGCTGCTACCATCAAATGTTTGCCCTCATTAGACTCCCCTCTGGAAGCGCTTTCACTGCAAGCTGCAGATTCCCTCCTAACAGCAAGCTTTAGGATAGGGTACTGAATTGTATCTTACTTTCGCCTAATAATGCGATTATGGAAAAGAGAGTATCTCCCGCAGGGAAGCTGTTACCATCAAATGTTTGCCCTCGTTAGACTCCCCTCTGGAAGCGCTTTCACTGCAAGCTGCAGATTCCCTCCTAACAGCAAGCTTTAGGATAGGGTACTGAATTGTAAGTTAACTGCGGCTCATAAGGCGATTTTGGCAAAGAGAATATCTCCCACAGGGAAGCTGCTACCATCAAATGTTTGCCCTCATTAGACTCCCCTCTGGAAGCGCTTTCACTGCAAGCTGCAGATTCCCTCCTAACAGCAAGCTTTAGGATAGGGTACTGAATTGTAACTTAACTGCGGCTAAATAGGCGATTTTGGCAAAGAGAATATCTCCCGCAGGGAAGATGTTACCATCAAATGTTTGCCCTCATTAGACTCCCCTCTGGAAGCGCTTTCACTGCAAGCTGCAGATTCCCTCCTAACAGCAAGCTTTAGGATAGGGTACTGAATTGTAACTTACTTTCGCCTAATAATGCGATTTTGGCAAAGAGAGTATCTCCCGCAGGGAAGCTGCTACCATCAAATGTTTGCCCTCGTCAGATTCCTCTCTGGAAGCGCTTTCACTGCAAGCTGCAGATTCCCTCCTAACAGCAAGCTTTAGGATAGGGTACTGAATTGTAATTTACTTTCGCATAATAATGCGATTTTGGCAAAGAGAATATCTCCCGCAGGGAAGCTGCTACCATCAAATATTTTCCCTCATTAGACTCCCAACTGGAAGCGCTTTCACTGCAAGCTGCAGATTCCCTCCTAACAGCAAGCTTTAGGATAGGGTACTGAATTGTAACTTACTTTCGCCTAATAATGCGATATTGGCAAAGAGAGTATCTCCCGCAGGGAAGCTGCTACCATCAAATGTTTGCCCTCATTAGACTCCCCTCTGGAAGCGCTTTCACTGCAAGCTGCAGATTCCCTCCTAACAGCAAGCTTTAGGATAGGGTACTGAATTGTAACTTAACTGCGGCTAATAATGCGATTTTGGCAGAGAGAGTATCTCCCGCAGGGAAGCTGCTACCATCAAATGTTTGCCCTCATTAGACTCCCCTCTGGAAGCGCTTTCACTGCAAGCTGCAGATTCCCTCCTAACAGCAAGCTTTAGGATAGGGTACTGAATTGTATCTTACTTTCGCCTAATAATGCGATTATGGAAAAGAGAGTATCTCCCGCAGGGAAGTTGCTACCATCAAATGTTTGCCCTCATTAGACTCCCCTCTGGAAGCGCTTTCACTGCAAGCTGCAGATTCCCTCCTAACAGCAAGCTTTAGGATAGGGTACTGAATTGTAACTTACTTTCGCCTAATAATGCGATTTTGGCAAAGAGAGTATCTCCCACAGGGAAGCTGCTACCATCAAATGTTTGCCCTCGTTAGACTCCCCTCTGGAAGCGCTTTCACTGCAAGCTGCAGATTCCCTGCTAACAGCAAGCTTTACCATAGTGTACCGAATTGTAACTTAACTGCGGCTAATAAGGCGATTTTGGCAAAGAGAATATCTCCCACAGGGAAGCTGCTACCATCAAATGTTTGCCCTCATTAGACTCCCCTCTGGAAGCGCTTTCACTGCAAGCTGCAGATTCCCTCCTAACAGCAAGCTTTAGGATAGGGTACTGAATTGTAACTTACTTTCGCCTAATAATGCGATTTTGGCAAAGAGAGTATCTCCCGCAGGGAAGCTGCTACCATCAAATATTTGCCCTCGTCAGACTCCTCTCTGGAAGCGCTTTCACTGCAAGCTGCAGATTCCCTCCTAACAGCAAGCTTTAGGATAGGGTACTGAATTGTAATTTACTTTCGCATAATAATGCGATATTGGCAAAGAGAATATCTCCCGCAGGGAAGCTGCTACCATCAAATATTTTCCCTCATTAGACTCCCAACTGGAAGCGCTTTCACTGCAAGCTGCAGATTCCCTCCTAACAGCAAGCTTTAGGATAGGGTACTGAATTGTAACTTACTTTCGCCTCTTAATGCGATATTGGCAAAGAGAGTATCTCCCGCAGGGAAGCTGCTACCATCAAATGTTTGCCCTCATTAGACTCCCCTCTGGAAGCGCTTTCACTGCAAGCTGCATATTCCCTCCTAACAGCAAGCTTTAGGATAGGGTACTGAATTGTAACTTAACTGCGGCTAATAAGGCGATTTTGGCAAAGAGAATATCTACCGCAGGGAAGCTGTTACCATCAAATGTTTCCCCTCATTAGACTCCCCTCTGGAAGCGCTTTCACTGCAAGCTGCAGATTCCCTCCTAACAGCAAGCTTTAGGATAGGGTACTGAATTGTAACTTACTTTCGCCTAATAATGCGATTTTGGCAAAGAGAGTATCTCCCGCAGGGAAGCTGCTACCATCAAATATTTGCCCTCATTAGACTCCCCTCTGGAAGCGCTTTCACTGCAAGTTGCAGATTCCCTCCTAACAGCAAGCTTTAGGATAGGGTACTGAATTGTAACTTACTTTCGCCTAATAATGCGATTTTGGCAAAGAGAGTATCTCCCGCAGGGAAGCTGCTACCATCAAATATTTGCCCTCATTAGACTCCCCTCTGGAAGCGCTTTCACTGCAAGCTGCAGATTCCCTCCTAACAGCAAGCTTTAGGATAGAGTACTGAATTGTAACTTAACTGCGGCTAATAATGCGATTTTGGCAAAGAGACTATCTCCCGCAGGGAAGCTGCTACCATCAAATGTTTGCCCTCATTAGACTCCCCTCTGGAAGCGCTTTCACTGCAAGCTGCAGATTCCCTCCTAACAGCAAGCTTTAGGATAGGGTACTGAATTGTATCTTACTTTCGCCTAATAATGCGATTATGGAAAAGAGAGTATCTCCCGCAGGGAAGCCGCTACCATCAAATGTTTCCCTCATTAGACTCCCCTCTGGAAGCGCTTTCACTGCAAGCTGCAGATTCCCTCCTAACAGCAAGCTTTAGGATAGGGTACTGAATTGTAACTTAACTGCGTCTAATAGGGCGATTTTGGCAAAGAGAGTATCTCCCGCAGGGAAGCTCTACCATCAAATGTTTGCCCTCATTAGACTCCCCTCTGGAAGCGCTTTCACTGCAAGCTGCAGATTCCCTCCTAACAGCAAGCTTTAGGATAGGGTACTGAATTGTAACTTAACTGCGGATATTAAGGCGATTATGGCAAAGAGAATATCTCCCGCAGGGAAGCTGCTACCATCAAATGTTTCCCCTCATTAGACTCCCCTCTGGAAGCGCTTTCACTGCAAGCTGCAGATTCCCTCCTAACAGCAAGCTTTAGGATAGGGTACTGAATTGTCACTTACTTTCGCCTAATAATGCGATTTTGGCAAAGAGACTATCTCCCGCAGGGAAGCTGCTACCATCAAATATTTGCCCTCATTAGACTCCCCTCTGGAAGCGCTTTCACTGCAAACTGCAGATTCCCTCCTAACAGCAAGCTTTAGGATAGGGTACTGAATTGTAACTTACTTTCGCCTAATAATGCGATTTTGGCAAAGAGAGTATCTCCCGCAGGGAAGATGCTAACATCAAATGTTTGCCCTCATTAGACTCCCCTCTGGAAGCGCTTTCACTGCAAGCTGCAGATTCCCTCCTAACAGCAAGCTTTAGGATAGGGTACTGAATTGTAACTTACATTCGCCTAATATTGCGATTTTGGCAAAGAGAGTATCTCCCGCAGGGAAGCTGCTACCATCAAATGTTTGCCCTCATTAGACTCCCCTCTGGAAGCGCTTTCACTGCAAGCTGCAGATTCCCTCCTAACAGCAAGCTTTAGGATAGGGTACTGAATTGTAACTTAACTGCGGCTAATAAGGCGATTTTGGCAAAGAGAGTATCTCCCGCAGGGAAGCTGCTACCATCAAATGTTTGCCCTCATTAGACTCCCCTCTGGAAGCGCTTTCACTGCAAGCTGCAGATTCCCTCCTAACAGCAAGCTTTAGGATAGGGTACTGAATTGTAACTTAACTGCGGCTAATAAGGCGATTTTGGCAAAGAGAATATCTCCCGCAGGGAAGCTGCTACCATCAAATATTTGCCCTCATTAGACTCCCCTCTGGAAGCGCTTTCACTGCAAGCTGCAGATTCCCTCCTAACAGCAAGCTTTAGGATAGGGTACTGAATTGTAAGTTACTTTCGCCTAATAATGCGATTTTGGCAAAGAAAGTATCTACCGCAGAGAAGCTGCTACCATCAAATATTTGCCCTCATTAGACTCCCCTCTGGAAGCGCTTTCACTGCAAGCTGCAGATTCCCTCCTAACAGCAAGCTTTAGGATAGGGTACTGAATTGTAACTTACCTGCGGATAATAATGCGATTTTGGAAAAGAGAATATCTCCCGCAGGGAAGCTGTTAACATCAAATGTTTGCCCTCATTAGACTCCCCTCTGGAAGCGCTTTCACTGCAAGCTGCAGATTCCCTCCTAACAGCAAGCTTTAGGATAGGGTACTGAATTGTATCTTACTTTCGCCTAATAATGCGATTTTGGAAAAGAGAGTATCTCCCGCAGGGAAGCTGCTACCATCAAATGTTTGCCCTCATTAGACTCCCCTCTGGAAGCCCTTTCACTGCAAGCTGCAGATTCCCTCCTAACAGCAAGCTTTAGGATAGGGTACTGAATTGTAACTTACTTTCGCCTAATAATGCGATTTTGGCAAAGAGACTATCTCCCGCAGGGAAGCTGCTACCATCAAATGTTTGCCCTCATTAGACTCCCCTCTGGAAGCGCTTTCACTGCAAGCTGCAAATTCCCTCCTAACAGCAAGCTTTAGGATCGGGCACAGAATTGTATCTTAACTGCTGCTAATAAGGCGATTATGGCAAAGAGAATATCTCCCGCAGGGAAGCTGTTACCATCAAATGTTTGCCCTCATTAGACTCCTCTCTGGAAGCGCTTTCACTGCAAGCTGCAGATTCCCTCCTAACAGCAAGCTTTAGGATAGGGCACTGAATTGTATCTTAACTGCGGCTAATAAGGCGATTTTGGCAAAGAGAATATCTCCCGCAGGGAAGCTGTTACCATCAAATGTTTGCCCTCATTAGACTCCCCTCTGGAAGCGCTTTCACTGCAAGCTTCAGATTCCCTCCTAACAGCAAGCTTTAGGATAGGGTACTGAATTGTATCTTAACTGCGGCTAATAAGGCGTTTTTGGCAAAGAGACTATCTCCCGCAGGGAAGCTGCTACCATCAAATGTTTGCCCTCATTAGACTCCCCTCTGGAAGCCCTTTCACTGCAAGCTGCAGATTCCCTCCTAACAGCAAGATTTAGCATAGTGTACTGAATTGTAATTTACTTTCACCTAATAATGCGATTTTGGCAAAGAGAATATCTCCCGCAGGGAAGCTGCTACCATCAAATATTTGCCCTGATTAGACTCCCCTCTGGAAGCGCTTTCGCTGCAAGCTGCAGATTCCCTCCTAACAGCAAGCTTTAGGATAGGGTACTGAATTGTAACTTACTTTCGCCTAATAATGCGATTTTGGCAAAGAGAGTATCTCCCACAGGGAAGCTGCTACCATCAAATGTTTGCCCTCATTACACTCCCCTCTGGAAGCGCTTTCACTGCAAGCTGCAGATTCCCTCCTAACAGCAAGCTTTAGCATAGGGTACTGAATTGTAACTTAACTGCGGCTAATAATGTGATTTTGGCAAAGAGAATATCTCCCGCAGGGAAGCTGCTACCATCAAATGTTTGCCCTCATTAGACTCCCCTCTGGAAGCACTTTCACTGCAAGCTGCAGATTCCCTCCTAACAGCAAGCTTTAGCATAGGGTACTGAATTGTAATTTACTTTCGCCTAATAATGCGATTTTGGCAAAGAGAATATCTCCCGCAGGGAAGCTGCTACCATCAAATATTTGCCCTCATTAGACTCCCCTCTGGAAGCGCTTTCACTGCAAGCTGCAGATTCCCTCCTAACAGCAAGCTTTAGGATAGGGTACTGAATTGTAACTTACTTTCGCCTAATAATGCGATTTTGGCAAAGAGAGTATCTCCCGCAGGGAAGCTGCTACCATCAAATGTTTGCCCTCATTAGACTCCCCTCTGGAAGCGCTTTCACTGCAAGCTGCAGATTCCCTCCTAACAGCAAGCTTTAGGATAGTGTACTGAATTGTAACTTAACTGCGGCTAATAATGCGATTTTTTGCAAAGAGAATATCTACCGCAGGGAAGCTGCTACCATCAAATATTTGCCCTCATTAGACTCCCCTCTGGAAGCGCTTTCACTGCAAGCTGCAGATTCCCTCCTAACAGGAAGCTTTAGCATACTGTACTGAATTGTAACTTAACTGCGCCTAATAATGCGATTTTGGCAAAGAGAATATCTCCCGCAGGGAAGCTGCTACCATAAAATGTTTGCCCTCATTAGACTCCCTACTGGAAGCGCTTTCACTGCAAGCTGCAGATTCCCTCCTAACAGCAAGCTTTAGGATAGGGTACTGAATTGTATCTTAACTGCGGCTAATAAGGCGATTTTGGCAAAGAGAATATCTCCCGCAGGGAAGCTGCTACCATCAAATGTTTGCCCTCATTAGACTCCCCACTGGAAGCGCTTTCACTGCAAGCTGCAGATTCCCTCCTAACAGCAAGCTTTAGGATAGGGTACTGAATTGTAACTTAACTGCGGCTAATAATGCGATTTTGGCAAAGAGACTATCTCCCGCAGGGAAGCTGCTACCATCAAATGTTTGCCCTCATTAGACTCCCCTCTGGAAGCGCTTTCACTGCAAGCTGCAGATTCCCTCCTAACAGCAAGCTTTAGGATAGGGTACTGAATTGTATCTTACTTTCGCCTAATAATGCGATTATGGAAAAGAGAGTATCTCCCGCAGGGAAGCTGCTACCATCAAATGTTTGCCCTCATTAGACTCCCCTCTGGAAGCGCTTTCACTGCAAGCTGCAGATTCCCTCCTAACAGCAAGCTTTAGGATAGGGTACTGAATTGTAACTTAACTGCGTCTAATAGGGCGATTTTGGCAAAGAGAGTATCTCCCGCAGGGAAGCTCTACCATCAAATGTTTGCCCTCATTAGACTCCCCTCTGGAAGCGCTTTCACTGCAAGCTGCAGATTCCCTCCTAACAGCAAGCTTTAGGATAGGGTACTGAATTGTAACTTAACTGCGGATATTAAGGCGATTATGGCAAAGAGAATATCTCCCGCAGGGAAGCTGCTACCATCAAATGTTTGCCCTCATTAGACTCCCCTCTGGAAGCGCTTTCACTGCAAGCTGCAGATTCCCTCCTAACAGCAAGCTTTAGGATAGGGTACTGAATTGTCACTTACTTTCGCCTAATAATGCGATTTTGGCAAAGAGAGTATCTCCCGCAGGGAAGCTGCTACCATCAAATATTTGCCCTCATTAGACTCCCCTCTGGAAGCGCTTTCACTGCAAACTGCAGATTCCCTCCTAACAGCAAGCTTTAGGATAGGGTACTGAATTGTAACTTACTTTCGCCTAATAATGCGATTTTGGCAAAGAGAGTATCTCCCGCAGGGAAGCTGCTAACATCAAATGTTTGCCCTCATTAGACTCCCCTCTGGAAGCGCTTTCACTGCAAGCTGCAGATTCCCTCCTAACAGCAAGCTTTAGGATAGGGTAGTGAATTGTAACTTAGTTTCGCCTAATATTGCGATTTTGGCAAAGAGAGTATCTCCCGCAGGGAAGCTGCTACCATCAAATGTTTGCCCTCATTAGACTCCCCTCTGGAAGCGCTTTCACTGCAAGCTGCAGATTCCCTCCTAACAGCAAGCTTTAGGATAGGGTACTGAATTGTAACTTAACTGCGGCTAAAAAGGCGATTTTGGCAAAGAGAATATCTCCCGCAGGGAAGCTGCTACCATCAAATGTTTGCCCTCATTAGACTCCCCTCTGGAAGCGCTTTCACTGCAAGCTGCAGATTCCCTCCTAACAGCAAGCTGTAGGACAGTGTACTGAATTGTAACTTACTTTCGCCTAATAATTCGATTTTGGCAAAGAGAATATCTCCCGCAGGGAAGCTGCTACCATCAAATGTTTGCCCTCATTAGACTCCCCTCTGGAAGCGCTTTCACTGCAAGCTGCAGATTCCCTCCTAACAGCAAGCTTTAGGATAGGGTACTGAATTGTAACTTAACTGCGGCTAATAAGGCGATTTTGGCAAAGAGAATATCTCCCGCAGGGAAGCCGCTACCATCAAATGTTTCCCTCATTAGACTCCCCTCAGGAAGCGCTTTCACTGCAAGCTGCAGATTCCCTCCTAACAGCAAGCTTTAGGATAGGGTACTGAATTGTAACTTAACTGCGTCTAATAGGGCGATTTTGGCAAAGAGAGTATCTCCCGCAGGGAAGCTCTACCATCAAATGTTTGCCCTCATTAGACTCCCCTCTGGAAGCGCTTTCACTGCAAGCTGCAGATTCCCTCCTAACAGCAAGCTTTAGGATAGGGTACTGAATTGTAACTTAACTGCGGATATTAAGGCGATTATGGCAAAGAGAATATCTCCCGCAGGGAAGCTGCTACCATCAAATGTTTGCCCTCATTAGACTCCCCTCTGGAAGCGCTTTCACTGCAAGCTGCAGATTCCCTCCTAACAGCAAGCTTTAGGATAGGGTACTGAATTGTCACTTACTTTCGCCTAATAATGCGATTTTGGCAAAGAGAGTATCTCCCGCAGGGAAGCTGCTACCATCAAATATTTGCCCTCATTAGACTCCCCTCTGGAAGCGCTTTCACTGCAAACTGCAGATTCCCTCCTAACAGCAAGCTTTAGGATAGGGTACTGAATTGTAACTTACTTTCGCCTAATAATGCGATTTTGGCAAAGAGAGTATCTCCCGCAGGGAAGCTGCTAACATCAAATGTTTGCCCTCATTAGACTCCCCTCTGGAAGCGCTTTCACTGCAAGCTGCAGATTCCCTCCTAACAGCAAGCTTTAGGATAGGGTAGTGAATTGTAACTTACTTTCGCCTAATATTGCGATTTTGGCAAAGAGAGTATCTCCCGCAGGGAAGCTGCTACCATCAAATGTTTGCCCTCATTAGACTCCCCTCTGGAAGCGCTTTCACTGCAAGCTGCAGATTCCCTCCTAACAGCAAGCTTTAGGATAGGGTACTGAATTGTAACTTAACTGCGGCTAAAAAGGCGATTTTGGCAAAGAGAATATCTCCCGCAGGGAAGCTGCTACCATCAAATGTTTGCCCTCATTAGACTCCCCTCTGGAAGCGCTTTCACTGCAAGCTGCAGATTCCCTCCTAACAGCAAGCTTTAGCATAGGGTACTGAATTGTAACTTAACTGCGGCTAATAAGGCGATTTTGGCAAAGAGAATATCTCCCGCAGGGAAGCTGCTACCATCAAATATTTGCCCTCATTAGACTCCCCTCTGGAAGCGCTTTCACTGCAAGCTGCAGATTCCCTCCTAACAGCAAGCTTTAGGATAGGGTACTGAATTGTAAGTTACTTTAGCCTAATAATGCGATTTTGGCAAAGAAAGTATCTACCGCAGAGAAGCTGCTACCATCAAATATTTGCCCTCATTAGACTCCCCTCTGGAAGCGCTTTCACTGCAAGCTGCAGATTCCCTCCTAACAGCAAGCTTTAGGATAGGGTACTGAATTGTAACTTACCTGCGGATAATAATGCGATTTTGGAAAAGAGAGTATCTCCCGCAGGGAAGCTGCTACCATCAAATGTTTGCCCTCATTAGACTCCTCTCTGGAAGCGCTTTCACTGCAAGCTGCAGATTCCCTCCTAACAGCAAGCTTTAGGATAGTGTACTGAATTGTATCTTAACTGCGGCTAATATGAGATTATTGCAAAGAGACTATCTCCCGCAGGGAAGCTGCTACCATCCAATATTTGCCCTCATTAGACTCCCCTCTGGAAGCGCTTTCACTGCAAGCTGCAGATTCCCTCCTAACAGCAAGCTTTAGGATAGGGTACTGAATTGTAACTTAACTGCGGCTAATAAGCCGATTTTGGCAAATAGAATATCTCCCGCAGGGAAGCTGCTACCATCAAATGTTTGCCCTCATTAGACTCCCCTCTGGAAGCGCTTTCACTGCAAGCTGCAGATTCCCTCCTAACAGCAAGCTTTAGGATAGGGTACTGAATTGTAACTTAATACTGCTAATACTGCGATTTTGGCAAAGAGACTATCTCCCGCAGGGAAGCTGCTACCATCAAATGTTTGCCCTCATTAGACTCCCCTCTGGAAGCGCTTTCACTGCAAGCAGCAGATTCCCTCCTAACAGCAAGCTTTAGGATAGGGTCCTGAATTGTAACTTACTTTCGCCTAATAATGCGATTTTGGCAAAGAGAGTATCTCCCACAGGGAAGCTGCTACCATCAAATGTTTGCCCTCATTAGACTCCTCTCTGGAAGTGCTTTCACTGCAAGCTGCAGATCCCCTCCTAACAGCAAGCTTTAGGATAGGGTACTGAATTGTAGCTTAACTGCTGCTAATAAGGCGATTATGGCAAAGAGAATATCTCCCGCAGGGAAGCTGTTACCATCAACTGTTTGCCCTCATTAGACTCCTCTCTGGAAGCGCTTTCACTGCAAGCTGCAGATTCCCTCCTAACAGCAAGCTTTAGGATAGGGCACTGAATTGTATCTTAACTGCGGCTAATAAGGCGATTTTGGCAAAGAGAATATCTCCCGCAGGGAAGCTGCTACCATCAAATGTTTGCCCTCATTAGACTCCCCTCTGGAAGCGCTTTCACTGCAAGCTTCAGATTCCCTCCTAACAGCAAGCTTTAGGATAGGGTACTGAATTGTATCTTACTTTCGCATAATAATGCGATTTTGGCAAAGAGAGTATCTCCCGCAGGGAAGCTGCTACCATCAAATATTTGCCCTCATTAGACTCCCCTCTGGAAGCGCTTTCACTGCAAGCTGCAGATTCCCTCCTAACAGCAAGCTTTAGGATAGGGTACTGAATTGTAGCTTAACTGCGGCTAATAAGGCGATTTTGGCAAAGAGAGTATCTCCCGCAGGGAAGCTGCTACCATCAAATGTTTGCCCTCATTAGACTCCCCTCTGGAAGCGCTTTCACTGCAAGCTGCAGATTCCCTCCTAATAGCAAGCTTTAGGATAGGGTACTGAATTGTATCTTACTTTCGCCTAATAATGCGATTTAGGAAAAGAAAATATCTCCCGCAGGGAAGCTGCTACCATCAAATGTTTGCCCTCATTAGACTCCCCTCTGGAAGCGCTTTCACTGCAAGCTGCAGATTCCCTCCTAACAGCAAGCTTTAGCATAGTGTACTGAATTGTAACTTAACTGCGGCTAATAATGCGATTTTGGCAAAGAGAATATCTCCCGCAGGGAAGCTGCTACCATCAAATATTTGCACTCATTAGACTCCCCTCTGGAAGCGCTTTCACTGCAAGCTGCAGATCCCCTCCTAACAGCAAGCTTTAGGATAGGGCACTGAATTGTAACTTAACTGCGGCTAATAATGCGATTTTGGCAAAGAGAGTATCTCCCGCAGGGAAGCTGCTACCATCAAATATTTGCCCTCATTAGACTCCCCTCTGGAAGTGCTTTCACTGCAAGCTGCAGATTCCCTCCTAACAGCAAGCTTTAGGATAGGGTACTGAATTGTAACTTAACTGCGGCTAATAAGGCGATTTTGGCAAAGAGAATATCTCCCGCAGGGAAGCTGCTACCATCAAATGTTTGCCCTCATTAGACTCCCCTCTGGAAGCCCTTTCACTGCAAGCTGCAGATTCCCTCCTAACAGCAAGATTTAGCATAGTGTACTGAATTGTAATTTACTTTCACCTAATAATGCGATTTTGGCAAAGAGAATATCTCCCGCAGGGAAGCTGCTACCATCAAATATTTGCCCTGATTAGACTCCCCTCTGGAAGCGCTTTCGCTGCAAGCTGCAGATTCCCTCCTAACAGCAAGCTTTAGCATAGGGTACTGAATTGTAACTTAACTGCGGCTAATAAGGCGATTTTGGCAAAGAGAATATCTCCCGCAGGGAAGCTGCTACCATCAAATGTTTGCCCTCATTAGACTCCCCTCTGGAAGCGCTTTCACTGCAAGCTGCAGATTCCCTCCTAACAGCAAGCTTTTGGATAGGGTGCTGAATTGTAACTTACTTTCGCCTAATAATGCGATTATGGCAAAGAGAGTATCTCCCGCAGGGAAGCTGCTACCATCAAACATTTGCCCTCGTTAGACTCCCCTCTGGAAGCGCTTTCACTGCAAGATGCAGGTTCCCTCCTAACAGCAAGCTTTAGGATAGGGTACTGAATTGTAACTTACTTTCGCCTAGTAATGCGATTTTGGCAAAGAGAGTATCTCCCGCAGGGAAGCTGCTACCATCAAATGTTTGCCCTCATTAGACTCCCCTCTGGAAGCGCTTTCACTGCAAGCTGCAGATTCCCTCCTAACAGCAAGCTTTTGGATAGGGTGCTGAATTGTAACTTACTTTCGCCTAATAATGCGATTATGGCAAAGAGAGTATCTCCCGCAGGGAAGCTGCTACCATCAAACATTTGCCCTCGTTAGACTCCCCTCTGGAAGCGCTTTCACTGCAAGCTGCAGATTCCCTCCTAACAGCAAGCTTTAGGATAGGGTACTGAATTGTAACTTACTTTCGCCTAGTAATGCGATTTTGGCAAAGAGAGTATCTCCTGCAGGGAAGCTGCTACCATCAAATGTTTGCCCTCATTAGACTCCCCTCTGGAAGCGCTTTCACTGCAAGCTGCAGATTCCCTCCTAACAGCAAGCTTTAGGATAGGGTACTGAATTGTAACTTAACTGCGGCTAATAATGCGATTTTGGCAAATAGAGTATCTCCTGCAGGGAAGCTGCTGCCATCAAATGTTTGCCCTCATTAGACTCCCCTCTGGAAGAGCTTTCACTGCAAGCTGCAGATTCCCTCCTAACAGCAAGCTGTAGGATAGGGTACTGAATTGTATATTAACTGCGTCTAATAAGGCGATTTTGTCAAAGAGAATATCTCCCGCAGGGAAGCTGCTACCATCAAATGTTTGCCCTCATTAGACTCCCCTCTGGAAGCGCTTTCACTGCAAGCGGCAGATTCCCTCCTAACAGCAAGCTTTAGGATAGGGTACTGAATTGTATCTTAACTGCGGCTAATAAGGCGTTTTTGGCAAAGAGACTATCTCCCGCAGGGAAGCTGCTACCATCAAATGTTTGCCCTCATTAGACTCCCCTCTGGAAGCCCTTTCACTGCAAGCTGCAGATTCCCTCCTAACAGCAAGATTTAGCATAGGGTACTGAATTGTAATTTACTTTCACCTAATAATGCGATTTTGGCAAAGAGAATATCTCCCGCAGGGAAGCTGCTACCATCAAATATTTGCCCTGATTAGACTCCCCTCTGGAAGCGCTTTCGCTGCAAGCTGCAGATTCCCTCCTAACAGCAAGCTTTAGCATAGGGTACTGAATTGTAACTTAACTGCGGCTAATAAGGCGATTTTGGCAAAGAGAATATCTCCCGCAGGGAAGCTGCTACCATCAAATGTTTGCCCTCATTAGACTCCCCTCTGGAAGCGCTTTCACTGCAAGCTGCAGATTCCCTCCTAACAGCAAGCTTTAGCATAGGGTACTGAATTGTAACTTAACTGCGGCTAATAAGGCGATTTTGGCAAAGAGAATATCTCCCGCAGGGAAGCTGCTACCATCAAATATTTGCCCTCATTAGACTCCCCTCTGGAAGCGCTTTCACTGCAAGCTGCAGATTCCCTCCTAACAGCAAGCTTTAGGATAGGGTACTGAATTGTAACTTACTTTCGCCTAATAATGCGATTTTGGCAAAGAGAGTATCTCCCGCAGGGAAGCTGCTACCATCAAATGTTTGCCCTCATTAGACTCCCCTCTGGAAGCGCTTTCACTGCAAGCTGCAGATTCCCTCCTAACAGCAAGCTTTAGGATAGGGTACTGAATTGTAACTTAACTGCGGCTAATAATGCGATTTTTTGCAAAGAGAATATCTACCGCAGGGAAGCTGCTACCATCAAATATTTGCCCTCATTAGACTCCCCTCTGGAAGCGCTTTCACTGCAAGCTGCAGATTCCCTCCTAACAGGAAGCTTTAGCATACTGTACTGAATTGTAACTTAACTGCGGCTAATAATGCGATTTTGGCAAAGAGAATATCTCCCGCAGGGAAGCTGCTACCATCAAATGTTTGCCCTCATTAGACTCCCCTCTGGAAGCGCTTTCACTGCAAGTTGCAGATTCCCTCCTAACAGCAAGCTTTAGGATAGGGTACTGAATTGTAACTTACTTTCGCCTAATAATGCGATTTTGGCAAAGAGAATATCTCCCGCAGGGAAGCTGCTACCATCAAATATTTGCCCTCATTAGACTCCCCTCTGGAAGCGCTTTCACTGCAAGCTGCAGATTCCCTCCTAACAGCAAGCTTTAGGATAGGGTACTGAATTGTAACTTACTTTCGCCTAATAATGCGATTTTGGCAAAGAGAGTATCTCCCGCAGGAAAGCTGCTACCATCAAATGTTTGCCCTCATTACACTCCTCTCTGGAAGCGCTTTCACTGCAAGCTGCAGATTCCCTCCTAACAGCAAGCTTTAGGATAGGGCACTGAATTGTAACTTACTTTCGCCTAATAATGCGATTTTGGCAAAGAGACTATCTCCCGCAGGGAAGCTGCTACCATCAAATGTTTGCCCTCATTAGACTCCCCTCTGGAAGCGCTTTCACTGCAAGCTGCAGATTCCCTCCTAACAGCAAGCTTTTGGATAGGGTACTGAATTGTAACTTACTTTCGCCTAATAATGCGATTTTGGCAAAGAGACTATCTCCCGCAGGGAAGCTGCTACCATCAAATGTTTGCCCTCATTAGACTCCCCTCCGGAAGCGCTTTCACTGCAAGCTGCAGATTCCCTCCTAACAGCAAGCTTTAGGATAGGGTACTGAATTGTAACTTACTTTTGCCTAATAATGCGATTTTGGCAAAGAGAATATCTCCCGCGGGGAAGCTGCTACCATCAAATGTTTGCCCTCATTAGACTCCCCTCTGGAAGCGCTTTCACTGCAAGCTGCAGATTCCCTCCTAACAGCAAGCTTTAGGATAGGGTACTGAATTGTATCTTAACTGCGGCTAATAATGCGAAATTGGAAAAGAGAGTATCTCCCGCAGGGAAGCTGCTACCATCAAATGTTTGCCCTCGTTAGACTCCCCTCTGGAAGCGCTTTCACTGCAAGCTGCAGATTCCCTCCTAACAGCAAGCTTTAGGATAGGGTACTGAATTGTAACTTACTTTCGCCTAATAATGCGATTTTGGCAAAGAGAGTACCTCCCGCAGGGAAGCTGCTACCATCAAATGTTTGCCCTCGTTAGACTCCCCTCTGGAAGCGCTTTCACTGCAAGCTGCAGATTCCCTCCTAACAGCAAGCTTTAGGATAGGGTACTGAATTGTAACTTAACTGCGGCTAATAATGCGATTGTGGCAAAGAGAGTATCTCCTGCAGGGAAGCTGCTACCATCAAATGTTTGCCCTCATTAGACTCCCCTCTGGAAGCGCTTTCACTGCAAGCTGCAGATTCCCTCCTAACAGCAAGCTTTAGCATAGGATACTGAATTGTAACTTAACTGCGGCTAATAAGGCGATTTTGGCAAAGAGAATATCTCGCGCAGGGAAGCTGCTACCATCAAATGTTTGCCCTCATTAGACTCCCCTCTGGAAGCGCTTTCACTGCAAGCTGCAGATTCCCTCCTAACAGCAAGCTTTAGCATAGGGTACTGAATTGTAACTTACTTTCGCCTAATAATGCGATTTTGGCAAAGAGAGTATCTCCCGCAGGGAAGCTGCTACCATCAAATGTTTGCCCTCATTAGACTCCCCTCTGGAAGCGCTTTCACTGCAAGCTGCAGATTCCCTCCTAACAGCAAGGTTTAGGATAGGGTACTGAATTGTAACTTAACTGCGGCTAATAAGGCGATTTTGGCAAAGAGAATATCTCGCGCAGGGAAGCTGCTACCATCAAATGTTTGCCCTCATTAGACTCCCCTCTGGAAGCGCTTTCACTGCAAGCTGCAGATTCCCTCCTAACAGCAAGATTTAGCATAGGGTACTGAATTGTATCTTAACTGCGGCTAATATGAGATTTTGGCAAAGAGAGTATCTCCCGCAGGGAAGCTGCTACCATCCAATATTTGCCCTCATTAGACTCCCCTCTGGAAGCGCTTTCACTGCAAGCTGCAGATTCCCTCCTAACAGCAAGCTTTAGGATAGGGTACTGAATTGTAACTTACTTTCGCCTAATAATGCGATTTTGGCAAAGAGAGTATCTCCCGCAGGGAAGCTGCTACCATCAAATGTTTGCCCTCGTTAGACTCCCCTCTGGAAGCGCTTTCACTGCAAGCTGCAGATTCCCTCCTAACAGCAAGCTTTAGGATAGGGTACTGAATTGTAACTTAACTGCGGCTAATAAGCCGAATTTGGCAAATAGAATATCTCCCGCAGGGAAGCTGCTACCATCAAATGTTTGCCCTCATTAGACTCCCCTCTGGAAGCGCTTTCACTGCAAGCTGCAGATTCCCTCCTAACAGCAAGCTTTAGGATAGGGTACTGAATTGTAACTTAACTGCTGCTAATAATGCGATTATTTCAAAGCGAATATCTCCCGCAGGGAAGCTGCTACCTTCAAATGTTTGCCCTCATTAGACTCCCCTCTGGAAGCGCTTTCACTGCAAGCTGCAGATTCCCTCCTAACAGCAAGCTTTAGGATAGGGTCCTGAATTGTAACTTACTTTCGCCTAATAATGCGATTTTGGCAAAGTGAATATCTCCCGCAGGGAAGCTGCTACCATCAAATGTTTGCCCTCATTAGACTCCCCTCTGGAAGCGCTTTCACTGCAAGCTGCAGATTCCCTCCTAACAGCAAGCTTTAGGATAGGGTACTGAATTGTAACTTAATACTGCTAATACTGCGATTTTGGCAAAGAGACTATCTCCCGCAGGGAAGCTGCTACCATCAAATGTTTGCCCTCATTAGACTCCCCTCTGGAAGCGCTTTCACTGCAAGCTGCAGATTCCCTCCTAACAGCAAGTTTTAGGATAGGGTACTGAATTGTAACTTACTTTCGCCTAATAATGCGATTTTGGCAAAGAGAGTATCTCCCGCAGGGAAGCTGCTACCATCAAATATTTGCCCTCATTGGATTCCCCTCTGGAAGCGCTTTCACTGCAAGCTGCAGATTCCCTCCTAACAGCAAGCTTTAGGATAGGGTACTGAATTGTAACTTAACTGCGGCTAATAAGGCGTTTTTGGCAAAGAGAATATCTCCCGCAGGGAAGCTGTTACCATCATTGTTTCCCTCATTAGACTCCCCTCTGGAAGCGCTTTCACTGCAAGCTGCAAATTCCCTCCTAACAGCAAGCTTTAGGATAGTGTACTGAATTGTAACTTACTTTCGCCTAATAATGCGATTTTGGCAAAGAGAATATCTCCCGCAGGGAAGCTGCTACCATCAAATATTTGCCCTCATTAGACTCCCCTCTGGAAGCGCTTTCACTGCAAGCTGCAGATTCCCTCCTAACAGGAAGCTTTAGCATACTGTACTGAATTGTAACTTAACTGCGGCTAATAATGGGATTTTGGCAAAGAGAATATCTCCCGCAGGGAAGCTGCTACCATCAAATGTTTGCCCTCATTAGACTCCCCTCTGGAAGCGCTTTCACTGCAAGTTGCAGATTCCCTCCTAACAGCAAGCTTTAGGATAGGGTACTGAATTGTAACTTACTTTCGCCTAATAATGCGATTTTGGCAAAGAGAATATCTCCCGCAGGGAAGCTGCTACCATCAAATATTTGCCCTCATTAGACTCCCCTCTGGAAGCGCTTTCACTGCAAGCTGCAGATTCCCTCCTAACAGCAAGCTTTAGGATAGGGTACTGAATTGTAACTTACTTTCGCCTAATAATGCGATTTTGGCAAAGAGAGTATCTCCCGCAGGAAAGCTGCTACCATCAAATGTTTGCCCTCATTACACTCCTCTCTGGAAGCGCTTTCACTGCAAGCTGCAGATTCCCTCCTAACAGCAAGCTTTAGGATAGGGCACTGAATTGTAACTTACTTTCGCCTAATAATGCGATTTTGGCAAAGAGACTATCTCCCGCAGGGAAGCTGCTACCATCAAATGTTTGCCCTCATTAGACTCCCCTCTGGAAGCGCTTTCACTGCAAGCTGCAGATTCCCTCCTAACAGCAAGCTTTTGGATAGGGTACTGAATTGTAACTTACTTTCGCCTAATAATGCGATTTTGGCAAAGAGACTATCTCCCGCAGGGAAGCTGCTACCATCAAATGTTTGCCCTCATTAGACTCCCCTCTGGAAGCGCTTTCACTGCAAGCTGCAGATTCCCTCCTAACAGCAAGCTTTAGGATAGGGTCCTGAATTGTAACTTACTTTTGCCTAATAATGCGATTTTGGCAAAGAGAATATCTCCCGCGGGGAAGCTGCTACCATCAAATGTTTGCCCTCATTAGACTCCCCTCTGGAAGCGCTTTCACTGCAAGCTGCAGATTCCCTCCTAACAGCAAGCTTTAGGATAGGGTACTGAATTGTATCTTAACTGCGGCTAATAATGCGAAATTGGAAAAGAGAGTATCTCCCGCAGGGAAGCTGCTACCATCAAATGTTTGCCCTCGTTAGACTCCCCTCTGGAAGCGCTTTCACTGCAAGCTGCAGATTCCCTCCTAACAGCAAGCTTTAGGATAGGGTACTGAATTGTAACTTACTTTCGCCTAATAATGCGATTTTGGCAAAGAGAGTATCTCCCGCAGGGAAGCTGCTACCATCAAATGTTTGCCCTCGTTAGACTCCCCTCTGGAAGCGCTTTCACTGCAAGCTGCAGATTCCCTCCTAACAGCAAGCTTTAGGATAGGGTACTGAATTGTAACTTACTTTCGCCTAATAAAGCGATTTTGGCAAAGAGAGTATCTCCCGCAGGGAAGCTGCTACCATCAAATCTTTGCCCTCATTAGACTCCCCTCTGGAAGCGCTTTCACTGCAAGCTGCAGATTCCCTCCTAACAGCAAGCTTTAGGATAGGGTACTGAATTGTAACTTAACTGCGGCTAATAAGGCGAAATTGGAAAAGAGAGTATCTCCCGCAGGGAAGCTGCTACCATCAAATGTTTGCCCTCATTAGACTCCCCTCTGGAAGCGCTTTCACTGCAAGCTGCAGATTCCCTCCTAACAGCAAGCTTTAGGATAGTGTACTGAATTGTAACTTAACTGCGGCTAAAAAGGCGATTTTGGCAAAGAGACTATCTCCCGCAGGGAAGCTGCTACCATCAAATATTTGCCCTCATTAGACTCCCCTCTGGAAGCGCTTTCACTGCAAGCTGCAGATTCCCTCCTAACAGCAAGCTTTAGCATAGGATACTGAATTGTAACTTAACTGCGGCTAATAAGGCGATTTTGGCAAAGAGAATATCTCGCGCAGGGAAGCTGCTACCATCAAATGTTTGCCCTCATTAGACTCCCCTCTGGAAGCGCTTTCACTGCAAGCTGCAGATTCCCTCCTAACAGCAAGATTTAGCATAGGGTACTGAATTGTATCTTAACTGCGGCTAATATGAGATTTTGGCAAAGAGAGTATCTCCCGCAGGGAAGCTGCTACCATCCAATATTTGCCCTCATTAGACTCCCCTCTGGAAGCGCTTTCACTGCAAGCTGCAGATTCCCTCCTAACAGCAAGCTTTAGGATAGGGTACTGAATTGTAACTTACTTTCGCCTAATAATGCGATTTTGGCAAAGAGAGTATCTCCCGCAGGGAAGCTGCTACCATCAAATGTTTGCCCTCATTAGACTCCCCTCTGGAAGCGCTTTCACTGCAAGCTGCAGATTCCCTCCTAACAGCAAGCTGTAGGATAGGGTACTGAATTGTATATTAACTGCGTCTAATAAGGAAATTTTGTCAAAGAGAGTATCTCCCGCAGGGAAGCTGCTACCATCAAATGTTTGCCCTCATTAGACTCCCCTCTGGAAGCGCTTTCACTGCAAGCGGCAGATTCCCTCCTAACAGCAAGCTTTAGGATAGGGTACTGAATTGTAACTTACTTTCGCCTAATAATGCGATTTTGACAAAGAGAGTATCTCCCGCAGGGAAGCTGCTACCATCAAATGTTTGCCCTCGTTAGACTCCCCTCTGGAAGCGCTTTCACTGCAAGCTGCAGATTCCCTCCTAACAGCAAGCTTTAGGATAGGGTACTGAATTGTAACTTAACT
Organism: Phaenicophaeus curvirostris; assembly: GCF_032191515.1. Taxonomy (NCBI): domain Eukaryota; kingdom Metazoa; phylum Chordata; class Aves; order Cuculiformes; family Cuculidae; genus Phaenicophaeus; species Phaenicophaeus curvirostris. The sequence goes on from NW_027206682.1 coordinate 76,137, forward strand.
GCGGCTAATAAGCCGAATTTGGCAAATAGAATATCTCCCGCAGGGAAGCTGCTACCATCAAATGTTTGCCCTCATTAGACTCCCCTCTGGAAGCGCTTTCACTGCAAGCTGCAGATTCCCTCCTAACACCAAGCTTTAGGATAGTGTACTGAATTGTAACTTAACTGCTGCTAATAATGCGATTTTTTCAAAGCGAATATCTCCCGCAGGGAAGCTGCTACCTTCAAATGTTTGCCCTCATTAGACTCCCCTCTGGAAGCGCTTTCACTGCAAGCTGCAGATTCCCTCCTAACAGCAAGCTTTAGGATAGGGTCCTGAATTGTAACTTACTTTCGCCTAATAATGCGATTATGGCAAAGTGAATATCTCCCGCAGGGAAGCTGCTACCATCAAATGTTTGCCCTCATTAGACTCCCCTCTGGAAGAGCTTTCACTGCAAGCTGCAGATTCCCTCATAACAGCAAGCTGTAGGATAGGGTACTGAATTGTATATTAACTGCGTCTAATAAGGCAATTTTGTCAAAGAGAATATCTCCCGCAGGGAAGCTGCTACCATCAAATGTTTGCCCTCATTAGACTCCCCTCTGGAAGCGCTTTCACTGCAAGCGGCAGATTCCCTCCTAACAGCAAGCTTTAGGATAGGGTACTGAATTGTATCTTAACTGCGGCTAATAAGGCGTTTTTGGCAAAGAGACTATCTCCCGCAGGGAAGCTGCTACCATCAAATGTTTGCCCTCATTAGACTCCCCTCTGGAAGCCCTTTCACTGCAAGCTGCAGATTCCCTCCTAACAGCAAGATTTAGCATAGGGTACTGAATTGTAATTTACTTTCACCTAATAATGCGATTTTGGCAAAGAGAATATCTCCCGCAGGGAAGCTGCTACCACCAAATATTTGCCCTGATTAGACTCCCCTCTGGAAGCGCTTTCGCTGCAAGCTGCAGATTCCCTCCTAACAGCAAGCTTTAGGATAGGGTACTGAATTGTAACTTACTTTCGCCTAATAATGCGATTTTGGCAAAGAGAGTATCTCCCACAGGGAAGCTGCTACCATCAAATGTTTGCCCTCATTACACTCCCCTCTGGAAGCGCTTTCACTGCAAGCTGCAGATTCCCTCCTAACAGCAAGCTTTAGCATACTGTACTGAATTGTAACTTAACTGCGGCTAATAATGCGATTTTGGCAAAGAGAATATCTCCCGCAGGGAAGCTGCTACCATAAAATGTTTGCCCTCATTAGACTCCCCTCTGGAAGCGCTTTCACTGCAAGTTGCAGATTCCCTCCTAACAGCAAGCTTTAGGATAGTGTACTGAATTGTAACTTACTTTCGCCTAATAATGCGATTATGGCAAAGAGAATATCTCCCGCAGGGAAGCTGCTACCATCAAATATTTGCCCTCATTAGACTCCCCTCTGGAAGCGCTTTCACTGCAAGCTGCAGATTCCCTCCTAACAGCAAGCTTTAGGATAGGGTACTGAATTGTAACTTACTTTCGCCTAATAATGCGATTTTGGCAAAGAGAGTATCTCCCGCAGGGAAGCTGCTACCATCAAATGTTTGCCCTCATTACACTCCTCTCTGGAAGCGCTTTCACTGCAAGCTGCAGATTCCCTCCTAACAGCAAGCTTTAGGATAGGGTCCTGAATTGTATCTTACTTTTGCCTAATAATGCGATTTTGGCAAAGAGACTATCTCCCGCGGGGAAGCTGCTACCATCAAATGTTTGCCCTCATTAGACTCCCCTCTGGAAGCGCTTTCACTGCAAGCTGCAGATTCCCTCCTAACAGCAAGCTTTAGGATAGGGTACTGAATTGTAACTTACTTTCGCCTAATAATGCGATTTTGGCAAAGAGAGTATCTCCCGCAGGGAAGCTGCTACCATCAAATGTTTGCCCTCATTAGACTCCCCTCTGGAAGCGCTTTCACTGCAAGCTGCAGATTCCCTCCTAACAGCAAGCTTTAGCATAGGATACTGAATTGTAACTTAACTGCGGCTAATAAGGCGATTTTGGCAAAGAGAATATCTCGCGCAGGGAAGCTGCTACCATCAAATGATTGCCCTCATTAGACTCCCCTCTGGAAGCGCTTTCACTGCAAGCTGCAGATTCCCTCCTAACAGCAAGCTTTAGCATAGGGTACTGAATTGTAATTTACTTTCGCCTAATAATGCGATTATGGCAAAGAGAATATCTCCTGCAGGGAAGCTGCTACCATCAAATATTTGCCCTCATTAGACTCCCCTCTGGAAGCGCTTTCACTGCAAGCTGCAGATTCCCTCCTAACAGCAAGCTTTAGGATAGGGTACTGAATTGTATATTAACTGCGTCTAATAATACGATTTTGTCAAAGAGAATATCTCCCGCAGGGAAGCTGCTACCATCAAATGTTTGCCCTCATTAGACTCCCCTCTGGAAGCGCCTTCACTGCAAGCTGCAGATTCCCTCCTAACAGCAAGCTTTAGGATAGGGTACTGAATTGTATCTTAACTGCGGAAAATAAGGCGAAATTGGAAAAGAGAGTATCTCCCGCAGGGAAGCTGCTACCATCAAATGTTTGCCCTCATTAGACTCCCCTCTGGAAGCGCTTTCACTGCAAGCTGCAGATTCCCTCCTAACAGCAAGCTTTAGGATAGGGTACTGAATTGTAACTTACTTTCGCCTAATAATGCGATTTTGGCAAAGAGAGTATCTCCCGCAGGGAAGCTGCTAACATCAAATGTTTGCCCTCATTAGACTCCCCTCTGGAAGCGCTTTCACTGCAAGCTGCAGATTCCCTCCTAACAGCAAGCTTTAGGATAGGGTACTGAATTGTATATTAACTGCGTCTAATAATGCGATTTTGTCAAAGAGAATATCTACCGCAGGGAAGCTGCTACCATCAAATGTTTGCCCTCATTAGACTCCCCTCTGGAAGCGCTTTCACTGCAAGCTGCAGATTCCCTCCTAACAGCAAGCTTTAGGATAGTGTACTGAATTGTAACTTAACTGCGGCTAAAAAGGCGATTTTGGCAAAGAGACTATCTCCCGCAGGGAAGCTGCTACCATCAAATATTTGCCCTCATTAGACTCCCCTCTGGAAGCGCTTTCACTGCAAGCTGCAGATTCCCTCCTAACAGCAAGCTTTAGGATAGGGTACTGAATTGTAACTTAACTGCGGCTAATAAGGCGAAATTGGCAAAGAGAATATCTCCCGCAGGGAAGCTGCTACCATCAAATGTTTGCCCTCATTAGACTCCCCTCTGGAAGCGCTTTCACTGCAAGCTGCAGATTCCCTCCTAACAGCAAGCTTTAGGATAGGGTACTGAATTCTAACTTAACTGCGGCTAATAAGGCGATTTTGGCAAAGAGAATATCTCGCGCAGGGAAGCTGCTACCATCAAATGTTTGCCCTCATTAGACTCCCCTCTGGAAGCGCTTTCACTGCAAGCTGCAGATTCCCTCCTAACAGCAAGCTTTAGCATAGGGTACTGAATTGTAATTTAGTTTCGCCTAATAATGCGATTTTGGCAAAGAGAATATCTCCCGCAGGGAAGCTGCTACCATCAAATATTTGCCCTCATTAGACTCCCCTCTGCAAGCGCTTTCACTGCAAGCTGCAGATTCCCTCCTAACAGCAAGCTTTAGGATAGGGTACTGAATTGTAACTTACTTTCGCCTAATAATGCGATTTTGGCAAAGAGAGTATCTCCTGCAGGGAAGCTGCTACCATCAAATGTTTGCCCTCGTTAGACTCCCCTCTGGAAGCGCTTTCACTGCAAGCTGCAGATTCCCTCCTAACAGCAAGCTTTAGGATAGGGTACTGAATTGTATATTAACTGCGTCTAATAATACGATTTTGTCAAAGAGAATATCTCCCGCAGGGAAGCTGCTACCATCAAATGTTTGCCCTCATTAGACTCCCCTCTGGAAGCGCTTTCACTGCAAGCTGCAGATTCCCTCCTAACAGCAAGCTTTAGCATAGGGTACTGAATTGTAACTTAACTGCGGCTAATAAGGCGAAATTGGAAAAGAGAGTATCTCCCGCAGGGAAGCTGCTACCATCAAATGTTTGCCCTCATTAGACTCCCCTCTGGAAGCGATTTCACTGCAAGCTGCAGATTCCCTCCTAACAGCAAGCTTTAGGATAGGGTACTGAATTGTAACTTACTTTCGCCTAATAATGCGATTTTGGCAAAGAGAGTATCTCCCGCAGGGAAGCTGCTACCATCAAATGTTTGCCCTCATTAGACTCCCCTCTGGAAGCGCTTTCACTGCAAGCTGCAGATTCCCTCCTAACAGCAAGCTGTAGGACACTGTACTGAATTGTAACTTAACTGCGGCTAACAAGGCGATTTTGGCAAAGAGAGTATCTCCCGCAGGGAAGCTGCTACCATCAAATGTTTGCCCTCATTAGACTCCCCTCTGGAAGCGCTTTCACTGCAAGCTGCAGATTCCCTCCTAACAGCAAGCTTTAGGATAGTGTACTGAATTGTAACTTAACTGCGGCTAATAATGCGATTTTGGCAAAGAGATTATCTCCTGCACGGAAGCTTATACCATCAAATGTTAGCCCTCATTAGACTCCCCTCTGGAAGCGCTTTCACTGCAAGCTGCAGATTCCCTCCTAACAGCAAGCTGTAGGATAGGGTACTGAATTGTAACTTACTTTCGCCTAGTAATGCGATTTTGGCAAAGAGAGTATCTCCCGCAGGGAAGCTGCTACCATCAAATGTTTGCCCTCATTAGACTCCCCTCTGGAAGCGCTTTCACTGCAAGCTGCAGATTCCCTCCTAACAGCAAGCTTTAGGATAGGGTACTGAATTGTAACTTAACTGCGGCTAATAATGCGATTTTGGCAAATAGAGTATCTCCTGCAGGGAAGCTGCTGCCATCAAATGTTTGCCCTCATTAGACTCCCCTCTGGAAGAGCTTTCACTGCAAGCTGCAGATTCCCTCCTAACAGCAAGCTTTAGGATAGGGTACTGAATTGTAACTTAACTGCGGCTAATAAGGCGATTTTTTGCAAAGAGAATATCTACCGCAGGGAAGCTGCTACCATCAAATATTTGCCCTCATTAGACTCCCCTCTGGAAGCGCTTTCACTGCAAGCTGCAGATTCCCTCCTAACAGGAAGCTTTAGCATACTGTACTGAATTGTAACTTAACTGCGGCTAATAATGAGATTTTGGCAAAGAGAATATCTCCCGCAGGGAAGCTGCTACCATCAAATGTTTGCCCTCATTAGACTCCCCTCTGGAAGCGCTTTCACTGCAAGCTGCAGATTCCCTCCTAACAGCAAGCTTTAGGATAGTGTACTGAATTGTAACTTACTTTCGCCTAATAATGCGATTTTGGCAAAGAAACTATCTCCCGCAGGGAAGCTGCTACCATCAAATATTTGCCCTCATTAGACTCCCCTCTGGAAGCGCTTTCACTGCAAGCTGCAGATTCCCTCCTAACAGCAAGCTTTAGGATAGGGTACTGAATTGTAACTTACTTTCACCTAATAATGCGATTTTGGCAAAGAGAGTATCTCCCGCAGGGAAGCTGCTACCATCAAATGTTTGCCCTCATTAGACTCCCCTCTGGAAGCGCTTTCACTGCAAGCTGCAGATTCCCTCCTAACAGCAAGCTTTAGCATAGGATACTGAATTGTAACTTAACTGCGGCTAATAAGGCGATTTTGGCAAAGAGAATATCTCGCGCAGGGAAGCTGCTACCATCAAATGTTTGCCCTCATTAGACTCCCCTCTGGAAGCGCTTTCACTGCAAGCTGCAGATTCCCTCCTAACAGCAAGCTTTAGCATAGGGTACTGAATTGTAATTTACTTTCGCCTAATAATGCGATTTTGGCAAAGAGAATATCTCCCGCAGGGAAGCTGCTACCATCAAATATTTGCCCTCATTAGACTCCCCTCTGGAAGCGCTTTCACTGCAAGCTGCAGATTCCCTCCTAACAGCAAGCTTTAGGATAGGGTACTGAATTGTATATTAACTGCGTCTAATAATACGATTTTGTCAAAGAGAATATCTCCCGCAGGGAAGCTGCTACCATCAAATGTTTGCCCTCATTAGACTCCCCTCTGGAAGCGCTTTCACTGCAAGCTGCAGATTCCCTCCTAACAGCAAGCTTTAGGATAGGGTACTGAATTGTAACTTAACTGTGGCTAATAAGGCGAAATTGGAAAAGAGAGTATCTCCCGCAGGGAAGCTGCTACCATCAAATGTTTGCCCTCATTAGACTCCCCTCTGGAAGCGCTTTCACTGCAACCTGCAGATTCCCTCCTAACAGCAAGCTTTAGGATAGGGTACTGAATTGTAACTTAACTGCGGCTAATAATGCGATTTTGGCAAAGAGAGTATCTCCCGCAGGGAAGCTGCTACCATCAAATATTTGCCCTCATTAGAATCCCCTCTGGAAGCGCTTTCACTGCAAGCTGCAGATTCCCTCCTAACAGCAAGCTTTAGGATAGGGTACTGAATTGTAACTTACTTTCGCCTGATAATGCGATTTTGGCAAAGAGACTATCTCACGCAGGGAAGCTGCTACCATCAAATGTTTGCCCTCATTAGACTCCCCTCTGCAAGCGCTTTCACTGCAAGCTGCAGATTCCCTCCTAACAGCAAGCTTTAGGATAGGGTACTGAATTGTAACTTAACTGCGGCTAAAAAGGCGATTTTGGCAAAGAGACTATCTCCCGCAGGGAAGCTGCTACCATCAAATATTTGCCCTCATTAGACTCCCCTCTGGAAGCGCTTTCACTGCAAGCTGCAGATTCCCTCCTAACAGCAAGCTTTAGGATAGGGTACTGAATTGTAACTTACTTTCGCCTAATAATGCGATTTTGGCAAAGAGAGTATCTCCCGCAGGGAAGCTGCTACCATCAAATATTTGCCCTCATTACACTCCTCTCTGGAAGCGCTTTCACTGCAAGCTGCAGATTCCCTCCTAACAGCAAGCTTTAGCATAGGATACTGAATTGTAACTTAACTGCGGCTAATAAGGCAATTTTGGCAAAGAGAATATCTCGCGCAGGGAAGCTTCTACCATCAAATGTTTGCCCTCATTAGACTCCCCTCTGGAAGCGCTTTCACTGCAACCTGCAGATTCCCTCCTAACAGCAAGCTTTAGGATAGGGTACTGAATTGTAACTTAACTGCGGCTAATAATGCGATTTTGGCAAAGAGAGTATCTCCTGCAGGGAAGCTGCTACCATCAAATGTTTGCCCTCGTTAGACTCCCCTCTGGAAGCGCTTTCACTGCAAGCTGCAGATTCCCTCCTAACAGCAAGCTTTAGGATAGGGTACTGAATTGTATATTAACTGCGTCTAATAATACGATTTTGTCAAAGAGAATATCTCCCGCAGGGAAGCTGCTACCATCAAATGTTTGCCCTCATTAGACTCCCCTCTGGAAGCGCTTTCACTGCAAGCTGCAGATTCCCTCCTAACAGCAAGCTTTAGGATAGGGTACTGAATTGTAACTTACTTTCGCCTAATAATGCGATTTTGGCAAAGAGAGTATCTCCCGCAGGGAAGCTGCTAACATCAAATGTTTGCCCTCATTAGACTCCCCTCTGGAAGCGCTTTCACTGCAAGCTGCAGATTCCCTCCTAACAGCAAGCTTTAGGATAGGGTACTGAATTGTAACTTAACTGCGGCTAATAAGGCGATTTTGGCAAAGAGAGTATCTCCCGCAGGGAAGCTGCTACCATCAAATGTTTGCCCTCATTAGACTCCCCTCTGGAAGCGCTTTCACTGCAAGCTGCAGATTCCCTCCTAACAGCAAGCTTTAGGATAGTGTACTGAATTGTAACTTAACTGCGGCTAATAATGCGATTTTGGCAAAGAGATTATCTCCTGCACGGAAGTTGCTACCATCAAATGTTAGCCCTCATTAGACTCCCCTCTGGAAGCGCTTTCACTGCAAGCTGCAGATTCCCTCCTAACAGCAAGCTGTAGGATAGGGTACTGAATTGTATATTAACTGCGTCTAATAATGCGATTTTGGCAAAGAGACTATCTCCCGCAGGGAAGCTGCTACCATCAAATGTTTGCCCTCATTAGACTCCCCTCTGGAAGCGCTTTCACTGCAAGCTGCAGATTCCCTCCTAACAGCAAGCTTTAGGATAGGGTACTGAATTGTAACTTACTTTCGCCTAATAATGCGATTTTGGCAAAGAGAGTATCTCCCGCAGGGAAGCTGCTACCATCAAATGTTTGCCCTCATTAGACTCCCCTCTGGAAGCGCTTTCACTGCAAGCTGCAGATTCCCTCCTAACAGCAAGCTTTAGGATAGTGTACTGAATTGTAACTTAACTGCGGCTAATAATGCGATTTTGGCAAAGAGAGTATCTCCTGCAGGGAAGCTGCTACCATCAAATGTTTGCCCTCATTAGACTCCCCTCTGGAAGCGCTTTCACTGCAAGCTGCAGATTCCCTCCTAACAGCAAGCTTTAGGATAGGGTACTGAATTGTAACTTACTTTCGCCTTATAATGCGTTTTTGGCAAAGAGAATATCTCCCGCAGGGAAGCTGCTACCATCAAATGTTTGCCCTCATTAGACTCCCCTCTGGAAGCGCTTTCACTGCAAGCTGCAGATTCCCTCCTAACAGCAAGCTTTAGGATAGGGTACTGAATTGTAACTTACTTTCGCCTAATAATGCGATTTTGGCAAAGAGACTATATCCCGCAGGGAAGCTGCTACCATCAAATATTTGCCCTCATTAGACTCCCCTCTGGAAGCACTTTCACTGCAAGCTGCAGATTCCCTCCTAACAGCAAGCTTTAGGATAGGGTACTGAGTTGTATATTAACTGCGTCTAATAATGCGATTTTGTCAAAGAGACTATCTCCCGCAGGGAAGCTGCTACCATCAAATATTTGCCCTCATTAGACTCCCCTCTGGAAGCGCTTTCACTGCAAGCTGCAGATTCCCTCCTAACAGCAAGCTTTAGGATAGGGTACTGAATTGTAACTTACTTTCGCCTGATAATGCGATTTTGGCAAAGAGACTATCTCACGCAGGGAAGCTGCTACCATCAAATCTTTGCCCTCATTAGACTCCCCTCTGCAAGCGCTTTCACTGCAAGCTGCAGATTCCCTCCTAACAGCAAGCTTTAGGATAGGGTACTGAATTGTAACTTAACTGCGGCTAAAAAGGCGATTTTGGCAAAGAGAATATCTCCCGCAGGGAAGCTGCTACCATCAAATATTTGCCCTCATTAGACTCCCCTCTGGAAGCGCTTTCACTGCAAGCTGCAGATTCCCTCCTAACAGCAAGCTTTAGGATAGGGTACTGAATTGTAACTTACTTTCGCCTAATAATGCGATTTTGGCAAAGAGAGTATCTCCCGCAGGGAAGCTGCTACCATCAAATGTTTGCCCTCATTACACTCCTCTCTGGAAGCGCTTTCACTGCAAGCTGCAGATTCCCTCCTAACAGCAAGCTTTAGCATAGGATACTGAATTGTAACTTAACTGCGGCTAATAAGGCAATTTTGGCAAAGAGAATATCTCGCGCAGGGAAGCTGCTACCATCAAATGTTTGCCCTCATTAGACTCCCCTCTGGAAGCGCTTTCACTGCAAGCTGCAGATTCCCTCCTAACAGCAAGCTTTAGCATAGTGTACTGAACTGTAATTTACTTTCGCCTAATAATGCGATTTTGGCAAAGAGAATATCTCCCGCAGGGAAGCTGCTACCATCAAATATTTGCCCTCATTAGACTCCCCTCTGGAAGCGCTTTCACTGCAAGCTGCAGATTCCCTCCTAACAGCAAGCTTTAGGATAGGGTACTGAATTGTAACTTACTTTCGCCTAATAATGCGATTTTGGCAAAGAGAGTATCTCCCGCAGGGAAGCTGCTACCATCAAATGTTTGCCCTCATTAGACTCCCCTCTGGAAGCGCTTTCACTGCAACCTGCAGATTCCCTCCTAACAGCAAGCTTTAGGATAGGGTACTGAATTGTAACTTAACTGCGGCTAATAATGCGATTTTGGCAAAGAGAGTATCTCCTGCGGGGAAGCTGCTACCATCAAATGTTTGCCCTCGTTAGACTCCCCTCTGGAAGCGCTTTCACTGCAAGCTGCAGATTCCCTCCTAACAGCAAGCTTTAGGATAGGGTACTGAATTGTATATTAACTGCGTCTAATAAGGCGATTTTGTCAAAGAGAATATCTCCCGCAGGGAAGCTGCTACCATCAAATGTTTGCCCTCATTAGACTCCCCTCTGGAAGCGCTTTCACTGCAAGCTGCAGATTCCCTCCTAACAGCAAGCTTTAGGATAGGGTACTGAATTGTAACTTAACTGCGGCTCATAAGGCGATTTTGGCAAAGAGACTATCTCCCGCAGGGAAGCTGCTACCATCAAATGTTTGCCCTCATTAGACTCCCCTCTGGAAGCGCTTTCACTGCAAGCTGCAGATTCCCTCCTAACAGCAAGCTTTAGGATAGGGTACTGAATTGTAACTTACTTTCGCCTAATAATGCGATTTTGGCAAAGAGAGTATCTCCCGCAGGGAAGCTGCTACCATCAAATGTTTGCCCTCATTAGACTCCCCTCTGGAAGCGCTTTCACTGCAAGCTGCAGATTCCCTCCTAACAGCAAGCTTTAGGATAGGGTACTGAATTGTAACTTACTTTCGCCTTATAATGCGTTTTTGGCAAAGAGAATATCTCCCGCAGGGAAGCTGCTACCATCAAATGTTTGCCCTCATTAGACTCCCCTCTGGAAGCGCTTTCACTGCAAGCTGCAGATTCCCTCCTAACAGCAAGCTTTAGGATAGGGTACTGAATTGTAACTTACTTTCGCCTAATAATGCGATTTTGGCAAAGAGACTATATCCCGCAGGGAAGCTGCTACCATCAAATATTTGCCCTCATTAGACTCCCCTCTGGAAGCACTTTCACTGCAAGCTGCAGATTCCCTCCTAACAGCAAGCTTTAGGATAGGGTACTGAGTTGTATATTAACTGCGTCTAATAATGCGATTTTGTCAAAGAGACTATCTCCCGCAGGGAAGCTCCTACCATCAAATATTTTCCCTCATTAGATTCCCCTCTGGAAGCGCTTTCACTGCAAGCTGCAGATTCCCTCCTAACAGCAAGCTTTAGGATAGGGTACTGAATCGTAACTTACTTTCGCCTAATAATGCGATTTTGGCAAAGAGAGTATCTCCCGCAGGGAAGCTGCTACCATCAAATATTTGCCCTCATTGGATTCCCCTCTGAAAGCGCTTTCACTGCAAGCTGCAGATTCCCTCCTAACAGCAAGCTTTAGGATAGGGTACTGAATTGTAACTTACTTTCGCCTAATAATACGATTTTGGCAAAGAGAGTATCTCCCGCAGGGAAGCTGCTACCATCAAATGTTTGCCCTCATTAGACTCCCCTCTGGAAGCGCTTTCACTGCAAGCTGCAGATTCCCTCCTAACAGCAAGCTTTAGGATAGTGTACTGAATTGTAACTTATTTTCGCCTAATAATGCGATTATGGCAAAGAGAGTATCTCCCGCAGGGAAGCTGCTACCATCAAATGTTTGCCCTCATTACACTCCCCTCCGGAAGCGCTTTCACTGCAAGCTGCAGATTCCCTTCTAACAGCAAGCTTTAGGATAGGGTACTGAATTGTAACTTACTTTCGCCTAATAATGCGATTTTGGCAAAGAGAGTATCTCCCGCAGGGAAGCTGCTACCATCAAATGTTTGCCCTCGTTAGACTCCCCTCTGGAAGCGCTTTCACTGCAAGCTGCAGATTCCCTCCTAACAGCAAGCTTTAGGATAGTGTACTGAATTGTAACTTAACTGCGGCTAATAAGGCGATTTTGGCAAAGAGACTATCTCCCGCAGGGAAGCTGCTACCATCAAATATTTGCCCTCATTAGACTCCCCTCTGGAAGCGCTTTCACTGCAAGCTGCAGATTCCCTCCTAACAGCAAGCTTTAGGATAGGGTACTGAATTGTAACTTACTTTCGCCTAATAATGCGATTTTGGCAAAGAGAGTATCTCCCGCAGGGAAGCTGCTACCATCAAATGTTTGCCCTCATTAGACTCCCCTCTGGAAGCGCTTTCACTGCAAGCTGCAGATTCCCTCCTAACAGCAAGCTTTAGCATAGGATACTGAATTGTAACTTAACTGCGGCTAATAAGGCGAAATTGGCAAAGAGAATATCTCGCGCAGGGAAGCTGCTACCATCAAATGTTTGCCCTCATTAGACTCCCCTCTGGAAGCGCTTTCACTGCAAGCTGCAGATTCCCTCCTAACAGCAAGCTTTAGCATAGGGTACTGAATTGTAATTTACTTTCGCCTAATAATGCGATTTTGGCAAAGAGAATATCTCCCGCAGGGAAGCTGCTACCATCAAATATTTGCCCTCATTAGACTCCCCTCTGGAAGTGCTTTCACTGCAAGCTGCAGATTCCCTCCTAACAGCAAGCTTTAGGATAGGGTACTGAATTGTATATTAACTGCGTCTAATAATACGATTTTGGCAAAGAGAGTATCTCCCGCAGGGAAGCTGCTACCATCAAATATATGCCCTCATTAGACTCCCCTCTGGAAGCGCTTTCACTGCAAGCTGCAGATTCCCTCCTAACAGCAAGCTTTAGGATAGTGTACTGAATTGTAACTTATTTTCGCCTAATAATGCGATTATGGCAAAGAGAGTATCTCCCGCAGGGAAGCTGCTACCATCAAATGTTTGCCCTCATTACACTCCCCTCCGGAAGCGCTTTCACTGCAAGCTGCAGATTCCCTTCTAACAGCAAGCTTTAGGATAGGGTACTGAATTGTAACTTACTTTCGCCTAATAATGCGATTTTGGCAAAGAGAGTATCTCCCGCAGGGAAGCTGCTACCATCAAATGTTTGCCCTCGTTAGACTCCCCTCTGGAAGCGCTTTCACTGCAAGCTGCAGATTCCCTCCTAACAGCAAGCTTTAGGATAGGGTACTGAATTGTATATTAACTGCGTCTAATAAGGCGATATTGTCAAAGAGAATATCTACCGCAGGGAAGCTGCTACCATCAAATGTTTGCCCTCATTAGACTCCCCTCTGGAAGCGCTTTCACTGCAAGCTGCAGATTCCCTCCTAACAGCAAGCTTTAGGATAGTGTACTGAATTGTAACTTAACTGCGGCTAATAAGGCGATTTTGGCAAAGAGACTATCTCCCGCAGGGAAGCTGCTACCATCAAATATTTGCCCTCATTAGACTCCCCTCTGGAAGCGCTTTCACTGCAAGCTGCAGATTCCCTCCTAACAGCAAGCTTTAGGATAGGGTACTGAATTGTAACTTACTTTCGCCTAATAATGCGATTTTGGCAAAGAGAATATCTCCCACAGGGAAGCTGCTACCATCAAATGTTTGCCCTCATTAGACTCCCCTCTGGAAGCGCTTTCACTGCAAGCTGCAGATTCCCTCCTAACAGCAAGCTTTAGCATAGGATACTGAATTGTAACTTAACTGCGGCTAATAAGGCGAAATTGGCAAAGAGAATATCTCGCGCAGGGAAGCTGCTACCATCAAATGTTTGCCCTCATTAGACTCCCCTCTGGAAGCGCTTTCACTGCAAGCTGCAGATTCCCTCCTAACAGCAAGCTTTAGCATAGGGTACTGAATTGTAACTTACTTTCGCCTAATAATGCGATTTTGGCAAAGAGAGTATCTCCCGCAGAGAAGCTGCTAACATCAAATGTTTGCCCTCATTAGACTCCCCTCTGGAAGCGCTTTCACTGCAAGCTGCAGATTCCCTCCTAACAGCAAGCTTTAGGATAGGGTACTGAATTGTATATTAACTGCGTCTAATAAGGCGATTTTGTCAAAGAGAATATCTACCGCAGGGAAGCTGCTACCATCAAATGTTTGCCCTCATTAGACTCCCCTCTGGAAGCGCTTTCACTGCAAGCTGCAGATTCCCTCCTAACAGCAAGCTTTAGGATAGTGTACTGAATTGTAACTTAACTGCGGCTAAAAAGGCGATTTTGGCAAAGAGACTATCTCCCGCAGGGAAGCTGCTACCATCAAATATTTGCCCTCATTTGACTCCCCTCTCGAAGCGCTTTCACTGCAAGCTGCAGATTCCCTCCTAACAGCAAGCTTTAGGATAGGGTACTGAATTGTAACTTACTTTCGCCTAATAATGCGATTTTGGCAAAGAGACTATCTCCCGCAGGGAAGCTGCTACCATCAAATGATTGCCCTCATTAGACTCCCCTCTGGAAGCGCTTTCACTGCAAGCTGCAGATTCCCTCCTAACAGCAAGCTTTAGCATAGGATACTGAATTCTAACTTAACTGCGGCTAATAAGGCGATTTTGGCAAAGAGAATATCTCGCGCAGGGAAGCTGCTACCATCAAATGTTTGCCCTCATTAGACTCCCCTCTGGAAGCGCTTTCACTGCAAGCTGCAGATTCCCTCCTAACAGCAAGCTTTAGCATAGGGTACTGAATTGTAATTTACTTTCGCCTAATAATGCGATTTTGGCAAAGAGAATATCTCCCGCAGGGAAGCTGCTACCATCAAATATTTCCCCTCATTAGACTCCCCTCTGGAAGCGCTTTCACTGCAAGCTGCAGATTCCCTCCTAACAGCAAGCTTTAGGATAGGGTACTGAATTGTAACTTACTTTCGCCTAATAATGCGATTTTGGCAAAGAGAGTATCTCCCGCAGGGAAGCTGCTACCATCAAATGTTTGCCGTCGTTAGACTCCCCTCTGGAAGCGCTTTCACTGCAAGCTGCAGATTCCCTCCTAACAGCAAGCTTTAGGATAGGGTAGTGAATTGTATATTAACTGCGTCTAATAATACGATTTTGTCAAAGAGAATATCTCCCGCAGGGAAGCTGCTACCATCAAATGTTTGCCCTCATTAGACTCCCCTCTGGAAACGCTTTCACTGCAAGCTGCAGATTCCCTCCTAACAGCAAGCTTTAGGATAGGGTACTGAATTGTAACTTAACTGCGGCTAATAAGGCGAAATTGGAAAAGAGAGTATCTCCCGCAGGGAAGCTGCTACCATCAAATGTTTGCCCTCATTAGACTCCCCTCTGGAAGCGATTTCACTGCAACCTGCAGATTCCCTCCTAACAGCAAGCTTTAGGATAGGGTACTGAATTGTAACTTACTTTCGCCTAATAATGCGATTGTGGCAAAGAGAGTATCTCCCGCAGGGAAGCTGCTACCATCAAATGTTTGCCCTCATTAGACTCCCCTCTGGAAGCGCTTTCACTGCAAGCTGCAGATTCCCTCCTAACAGCAAGCTGTAGGACACTGTACTGAATTGTAACTTAACTGCGGCTAATAAGGCGATTTTGGCAAAGAGAGTATCTCCCGCAGGGAAGCTGCTACCATCAAATGTTTGCCCTCATTAGACTCCCCTCTGGAAGCGCTTTCACTGCAAGCTGCAGATTCCCTCCTAACAGCAAGCTTTAGGATATTGTACTGAATTGTAACTTAACTGCGGCTAATAATGCGATTTTGGCAAAGAGATTATCTCCTGCACGGAAGCTGCTACCATCAAATGTTAGCCCTCATTAGACTCCCCTCTGGAAGCGCTTTCACTGCAAGCTGCAGATTCCCTCCTAACAGCAAGCTGTAGGATAGGGTACTGAATTGTATATTAACTACGTCTAATAAGGTGATTGTGTCAAAGAGAATATCTCCCGCAGGGAAGCTGCTACCATCAAATGTTTGCCCTCATTAGACTCCCCTCTGGAAGCGCTTTCACTGCAAGCGGCAGATTCCCTCCTAACAGCAAGCTTTAGGATAGGGTACTGAATTGTAACTTACTTTCGCCTAATAATGCGATTATGGCAAAGAGAGTATCTCCCGCAGGGAAGCTGCTAACATCAAATGTTTGCCCTCATCACACTCCCCTCCGGAAGTGCTTTCACTGCAAGCTGCAGATTCCCTCCTAACAGCAAGCTTTAGGATAGGGTACTGAATTGTAACTTAACTGCGGCTAATAAGGCGTTTTTGGCAAAGAGACTATCTCCCGCAGGGAAGCTGCTACCATCAAATGTTTGCCCTCATTAGACTCCCCTCTGGAAGCCCTTTCACTGCAAGCTGCAGATTCCCTCCTAACAGCAAGATTTAGCATAGGGTACTGAATTGTAATTTACTTTCACCTAATAATGCGATTTTGGCAAAAAGAATATCTCCCGCAGGGAAGCTGCTACCATCAAATATTTGCCCTCATTAGACTCCCCTCTGGAAGCGCTTTCACTGCAAGCTGCAGACTCCCTCCTAACAGCAAGCTTTAGGATAGGGTACTGAATTGTAACTTACTTTCGCCTAATAATGCGATATTGGCAAAGAGAGTATCTCCCGCAGGGAAGCTGCTACCATCAAATGTTTGCCCTCATTAGACTCCCCTCTGGAAGCGCTTTCACTGCAAGCTGCAGATTCCCTCCTAACAGCAAGCTTTAGGATAGGGTACTGAATTGTAACTTAACTGCGGCTAATAAGGCGATCTTTTGCAAAGAGAATATCTACCGCAGGGAAGCTGCTACCATCAAATATTTGCCCTCATTAGACTCCCCTCTGGAAGCGCTTTCACTGCAAGCTGCAGATTCCCTCCTAACAGCAAGCTTTAGGATAGGGTACTGAATTGTAACTTAACTGCGGCTAATAATGCGATTTTGGCAAAGAGAATATCTCCCGCAGGGAAGCTGCTACCATAAAATGTTTGCCCTCATTAGACTCCCCTCTGGAAGCGCTTTCACTGCAAGCTGCAGATTCCCTCCTAACAGCAAGCTTTAGGATAGTGTACTGAATTGTAACTTACTTTCGCCTAATAATGCGATTTTGGCAAAGAGAATATCTCCCGCAGGGAAGCTCTTACCATCAAATATTTGCCCTCATTAGACTCCCCTCTGGAAGCGCTTTCACTGCAAGCTGCAGATTCCCTCCTAACAGCAAGCTTTAGGATAGGGTACTGAATTGTAACTTACTTTCGCCTAATAATGCGATTTTGGCAAAGAGAGTATCTCCCGCAGGAAAGCTGCTACCATCAAATGTTTGCCCTCATTACACTCCTCTCTGGAAGCGCTTTCACTGCAAGCTGCAGATTCCCTCCTAACAGCAAGCTTTAGAATAGGGCACTGAATTGTAACTTAACTGCGGCTAATAATGCGATTTTGGCAAAGAGACTATCTCCCGCAGGGAAGCTGCTACCATCAAATGTTTGCCCTCATTAGACTCCCCTCTGGAAGCGCTTTCACTGCAAGCTGCAGATTCCCTCCTAACAGCAAGCTTTTGGATAGGGTAGTGAATTGTAACTTACTTTTGCCTAATAATGCGATTTTGGCAAAGAGAATATCTCCCGCGGGGAAGCTGCTACCATCAAATGTTTGCCCTCATTAGACTCCCCTCTGGAAGCGCTTTCACTGCAAGCTGCAGATTCCCTCCTAACAGCAAGCTTTAGGATAGGGTACTGAATTGTAACTTAACTGCGGCTAATAATGCGAAATTGGAAAAGAGAGTATCTCCCGCAGGGAAGCTGCTACCATCAAATGTTTGCCCTCGTTAGACTCCCCTCTGGAAGCGCTTTCACTGCAAGCTGCAGATTCCCTCCTAACAGCAAGCTTTAGGATAGGGTACTGAATTGTAACTTACTTTCTCCTAATAATGCGATTTTGGCAAAGAGAGTATCTCCCGCAGGGAAGCTGCTACCATCAAATGTTTGCCCTCGTTAGACTCCCCTCTGGAAGCGCTTTCACTGCAAGCTGCAGATTCCCTCCTAACAGCAAGCTTTAGGATAGGGTACTGAATTGTAACTTAACTGCGGCTAATAATGCGATTGTGGCAAAGAGAGTATCTCCTGCAGGGAAGCTGCTACCATCAAATGTTTGCCCTCATTAGACTCCCCTCTGGAAGCGCTTTCACTGCAAGCTGCAGATTCCCTCCTAACAGCAAGCTTTAGGATAGTGTACTGAATTGTAACTTAACTGCGGCTAATAAGGCGATTTTGGCAAAGAGACTATCTCCCGCAGGGAAGCTGCTACCATCAAATATTTGCCCTCATTAGACTCCCCTCTGGAAGCGCTTTCACTGCAAGCTGCAGATTCCCTCCTAACAGCAAGCTTTAGGATAGGGTACTGAATTGTAACTTACTTTCGCCTAATAATGCGATTTTGGCAAAGAGAGTATCTCCCGCAGGGAAGCTGCTACCATCAAATGTTTGCCCTCATTAGACTCCCCTCTGGAAGCGCTTTCACTGCAAGCTGCAGATTCCCTCCTAACAGCAAGCTTTAGCATAGGGTACTGAATTGTAATTTACTTTCGCCTAATAATGCGATTTTGGCAAAGAGAATATCTCCCGCAGGGAAGCTGCTACCATCAAATATTTGCCCTCATTAGACTCCCCTCTGGAAGCGCTTTCACTGCAAGCTGCAGATCCCCTCCTAACAGCAAGCTTTAGGATAGGGTACTGAATTGTATATTAACTGCGTCTAATAATACGATTTTGTCAAAGAGAATATCTCCCGCAGGGAAGCTGCTACCATCAAATGTTTGCCCTCATTAGACTCCCCTCTGGAAGCGCTTTCACTGCAAGCTGCAGATTCCCTCCTAACAGCAAGCTTTAGGATAGGGTACTGAATTGTAACTTAACTGCGGCTAAAAAGGCGAAATTGGAAAAGAGAGTATCTCCCGCAGGGAAGCTGCTACCATCAAATGTTTGCCCTCATTAGACTCCCCTCTGGAAGCGCTTTCACTGCAACCTGCAGATTCCCTCCTAACAGCAAGCTTTAGGATAGGGTACTGAATTGTAACTTAACTGCGGCTAATAAGGCGAAATTGGCAAAGAGAGTATCTCCCGCAGGGAAGCTGCTACCATCAAATATTTGCCCTCATTAGACTCCCCTCTGGAAGCGCTTTCACTGCAAGCTGCAGATTCCCTCCTAACAGCAAGCTTTAGGATAGGGTACTGAATTGTAACTTACTTTCGCCTGATAATGCGATTTTGGCAAAGAGACTATCTCACGCAGGGAAGCTGCTACCATCAAATGTTTGCCCTCATTAGACTCCCCTCTGCAAGCGCTTTCACTGCAAGCTGCAGATTCCCTCCTAACAGCAAGCTTTAGGATAGGGTACTGAATTGTAACTTAACTGCGGCTAAAAAGGCGATTTTGGCAAAGAGACTATCTCCCGCAGGGAAGCTGCTACCATCAAATATTTGCCCTCATTAGACTCCCCTCTGGAAGCGCTTTCACTGCAAGCTGCAGATTCCCTCCTAACAGCAAGCTTTAGGATAGGGTACTGAATTGTAACTTACTTTCGCCTAATAATGCGATTTTGGCAAAGAGAGTATCTCCCGCAGGAAAGCTGCTACCATCAAATGTTTGCCCTCATTACACTCCTCTCTGGAAGCGCTTTCACTGCAAGCTGCAGATTCCCTCCTAACAGCAAGCTTTAGCATAGGATACTGAATTGTAACTTAACTGCGGCTAATAAGGCAATTTTGGCAAAGAGAATATCTCGCGCAGGGAAGCTGCTACCATCAAATGTTTGCCCTCATTAGACTCCCCTCTGGAAGCGCTTTCACTGAAGCTGCAGATTCCCTCCTAACAGCAAGCTTTAGCATAGTGTACTGAATTGTAATTTACTTTCGCCTAATAATGCGATTTTGGCAAAGAGACTATCTCCCGCAGGGAAGCTGCTACCATCAAATGTTTGCCCTCATTAGACTCCCCTCTGGAAGCGCTTTCACTGCAAGCTGCAGATTCCCTCCTAACAGCAAGCTTTAGGATAGGGTACTGAATTGTAACTTACTTTCGCCTAATAATGCGATTTTGGCAAAGAGACTATCTCCCGCAGGGAAGCTGCTACCATCAAATGTTTGCCCTCATTAGACTCCCCTCTGGAAGCGCTTTCACTGCAAGCTGCAGATTCCCTCCTAACAGCAAGCTTTAGGATAGGGTACTGAATTGTAACTTAACTGCGGCTAATAATGCGATTTTGGCAAAGAGAGTATCTCCTGCAGGGAAGCTGCTACCATCAAATGTTTGCCCTCGTTAGACTCCCCTCTGGAAGCGCTTTCACTGCAAGCTGCAGATTCCCTCCTAACAGCAAGCTTTAGGATAGGGTACTGAATTGTAACTTAATTTCGCCTAATAATGCGATTTTGGCAAAGAGAGTATCTCCCGCAGGGAAGCTGCTAACATCAAATGTTTGCCCTCATTAGACTCCCCTCTGGAAGCGCTTTCACTGCAAGCTGCAGATTCCCTCCTAACAGCAAGCTTTAGGATAGGGTACTGAATTGTAACTTAACTGCGGCTAATAAGGCGATTTTGGCAAAGAGAGTATCTCCCGCAGGGAAGCTGCTACCATCAAATGTTTGCCCTCATTAGACTCCCCTCTGGAAGCGCTTTCACTGCAAGCTGCAGATTCCCTCCTAACAGCAAGCTTTAGGATAGTGTACTGAATTGTAACTTACTTTCGCCTAATAATGCGATTTTGGCAAAGAGATTATCTCCTGCACGGAAGCTGCTACCATCAAATGTTAGCCCTCATTAGACTCCCCTCTGGAAGCGCTTTCACTGCAAGCTGCAGATTCCCTCCTAACAGCAAGCTGTAGGATAGGGTACTGAATTGTATATTAACTGCGTCTAATAAGGCGATTTTGTCAAAGAGAATATCTCCCGCAGGGAAGCTGCTACCATCAAATGTTTGCCCTCATTAGACTCCCCTCTGGAAGCGCTTTCACTGCAAGCTGCAGATTCCCTCCTAACAGCAAGCTTTAGGATAGGGTACTGAATTGTAACTTAACTGCGGCTCGTAAGGCGATTTTGGCAAAGAGACTATCTCCCGCAGGGAAGCTGCTACCATCAAATATTTGCCCTCATTAGACTCCCCTCTGGAAGCACTTTCACTGCAAGCTGCAGATTCCCTCCTAACAGCAAGCTTTAGGATAGGGTACTGAATTGTAACTTACTTTCGCCTGATAATGCGATTTTGTCAAAGAGACTATCTCCCGCAGGGAAGCTGCTACCATCAAATGTTTGCCCTCATTAGACTCCCCTCTGGAAGCGCTTTCACTGCAAGCTGCAGATTCCCTCCTAACAGCAAGCTTTAGCATAGTGTACTGAATTGTAACTTAACTGCGGCTAATAAGGCGATTTTGGCAAAGAGAACATCTCCCGCAGGGAAGCTGCTACCATCAAATATTTGCCCTCATTAGACTCCCCTCTGGAAGCGCTTTCACTGCAAGCTGCAGATTCCTTCCTAACAGCAAGCTTTAGGATAGGGTACTGAATTGTAACTTACCTTCGCCTAATAATGCGATTTTGGCAAAGAGACTATCTCCCGCAGGGAAGCTGCTACCATCAAATGTTTGCCCTCATTAGACTCCCCTCTGGAAGCGCTTTCACTGCAAGCTGCAGATTCCCTCCTAACAGCAAGCTTTAGGATAGGGTACTGAATTGTAACTTACTTTCGCCTAATAATGCGATTTTGGCAAAGAGAGTATCTCCCGCAGGGAAGCTGCTACCATCAAATGTTTGCCCTCATTAGACTCCCCTCTAGAAGCGCTTTCACTGCAAGCTGCAGATTCCCTCCTAACAGCAAGCTTTAGGATAGGGTACTGAATTGTAACTTAACTGCGGCTAATAATGCGATTTTGGCAAAGAGAGTATCTCCTGCAGGGAAGCTGCTACCATCAAATGTTTGCCCTCATTAGACTCCCCTCTGGAAGCGCTTTCACTGCAAGCTGCAGATTCCCTCCTAACAGCAAGCTTTAGGATAGGGTACTGAATTGTAACTTACTTTCGCCTTATAATGCGTTTTTGGCAAAGAGAATATCTCCCGCAGGGAAGCTGCTACCATCAAATGTTTGCCCTCATTAGACTCCCCTCTGGAAGCGCTTTCACTGCAAGCTGCAGATTCCCTCCTAACAGCAAGCTTTAGGATAGGGTACTGAATTGTAACTTACTTTCGCCTAATAATGCGATTTTGGCAAAGAGACTATATCCCGCAGGGAAGCTGCTACCATCAAATATTTGCCCTCATTAGACTCCCCTCTGGAAGCACTTTCACTGCAAGCTGCAGATTCCCTCCTAACAGCAAGCTTTAGGATAGGGTACTGAATCGTAACTTACTTTCGCCTAATAATGCGATTTTGGCAAAGAGAGTATCTCCCGCAGGGAAGCTGCTACCATCAAATATTTGCCCTCATTGGATTCCCCTCTGAAAGCGCTTTCACTGCAAGCTGCAGATTCCCTCCTAACAGCAAGCTTTAGGATAGGGTACTGAATTGTAACTTACTTTCGCCTAATAATGCGATTTTGGCAAAGAGAGTATCTCCCGCAGGGAAGCTGCTACCATCAAATGTTTGCCCTCATTAGACTCCCCTCTGGAAGCGCTTTCACTGCAATCTGCAGATTCCCTCCTAACAGCAAGCTTTAGCATAGGGTACTGAATTGTAACTTACTTTCGCCTAATAATGCGATTTTGGCAAAGAGACTATCTCCCGCAGGGAAGCTGCTACCATCAAATATATGCCCTCATTAGACTCCCCTCTGGAAGCGCTTTCACTGCAAGCTGCAGATTCCCTCCTAACAGCAAGCTTTAGGATAGTGTACTGAATTGTAACTTATTTTCGCCTAATAATGCGATTATGGCAAAGAGAATATCTCCCGCAGGGAAGCTGCTACCATCAAATGTTTGCCCTCATTACACTCCCCTCCGGAAGCGCTTTCACTGCAAGCTGCAGATTCCCTCCTAACAGCAAGCTTTAGGATAGGGCACTGAATTGTATCTTAACTGCGGCTAATAATGCGATTTTGGCAAAGAGAGTATCTCCCGCAGGGAAGCTGCTACCATCAAATGTTTGCCCTCATTAGACTCCCCTCTGGAAGCTCTTTCACTGCAAGCTGCAGATTCCCTCCTAACAGCAAGCTTTAGGATAGGGTACTGAATTGTATATTAACTGCGTCTAATAATGCGATTTTGTCAAAGAGACTATCTCCCGCAGGGAAGCTCCTACCATCAAATATTTTCCCTCATTAGATTCCCCTCTGGAAGCGCTTTCACTGCAAGCTGCAGATTCCCTCCTAACAGCAAGCTTTAGGATAGGGTACTGAATCGTAACTTACTTTCGCCTAATAATGCGATTTTGGCAAAGAGAGTATCTCCCGCAGGGAAGCTGCTACCATCAAATGTTTGCCCTCATTAGACTCCCCTCTGGAAGCGCTTTCACTGCAAGCTGCAGATTCCCTCCTTACAGCAAGCTTTAGGATAGGGTACTGAATTGTAACTTACTTTCGCCTAATAATGCGATTTTGGCAAAGAGAGTATCTCCCGCAGGGAAGCTGCTACCATCAAATGTTTGCCCTCATTACACTCCCCTCCGGAAGCGCTTTCACTGCAAGCTGCAGATTCCCTCCTAACAGCAAGCTTTAGGATAGGGTACTGAATTGTAACTTAACTGCGGCTAATAAGGCGAAATTGGAAAAGAGAGTATCTCCCGCAGGGAAGCTGCTACCATCAAATGTTTGCCCTCATTAGACTCCCCTCTGGAAGCGCTTTCACTGCAAGCTGCAGATTCCCTCCTAACAGCAAGCTTTAGGATAGGGTACTGAATTGTAACTTAACTGCGGCTAATAAGGCGATTTTGGCAAAGAGAATATCTCCCGCAGGGAAGCTGCTACCATCAAATGTTTGCCCTCATTAGACTCCCCTCTGGAAGCGCTTTCACTGCAAGCTGCAGATTCCCTCCTAACAGCAAGATTTAGCATAGGGTACTGAATTGTAATTTACTTTCACCTAACAATGCGATTTTGGCAAAGAGAATATCTCCCGCAGGGAAGCTGCTACCATCAAATATTTGCCCTCATTAGACTCCCCTCTGGAAGCGCTTTCACTGCAAGCTGCAGATTCCCTCCTAACAGCAAGCTTTAGGATAGGGTACTGAATTGTAACTTACTTTCGCCTAATAATGCGATTTTGGCAAAGAGACTATCTCCCGCAGGGAAACTGCTAACATCAAATGTTTCCCCTCATTAGACTCCCCTCTGGAAGCGCTTTCACTGCAAGCTGCAGATTCCCTCCTAACAGCAAGCTTTAGGATAGGGTACTGAATTGTAACTTACTTTCGCCTAATAATAAGATTTTGGCAAAGAGAGTATCTCCCGCAGGGAAGCTGCTACCATCAAATATTTGCCCTCATTAGACTCCCCTCTGGAAGCGCTTTCACTGCAAGCTGCAGATTCCCTCCTAACAGCAAGCTGTAGGATAGGGTACTGAATTGTATATTAACTGCGTCTAATTAGGCGATTTTGTCAAAGAGAATATCTCCCGCAGGGAAGCTGCTACCATCAAATGTTTGCCCTCATTAGACTCCCCTCTGGAAGCGCTTTCACTGCAAGCTGCAGATTCCCTCCTAACAGCAAGCTTTAGGATAGGGTACTGAATTGTAACTTAACTGCGGCTCATAAGGCGATTTTGGCAAAGAGACTATCTCCCGCAGGGAAGCTGCTACCATCAAATATTTGCCCTCATTAGACTCCCCTCTGGAAGCACTTTCACTGCAAGCTGCAGATTCCCTCCTAACAGCAAGCTTTAGCATAGTGTACTGAATTGTAACTTAACTGCGGCTAATAAGGCGATTTTGGCAAAGAGAACATCTCCCGCAGGGAAGCTGCTACCATCAAATATTTGCCCTCATTAGACTCCCCTCTGGAAGCGCTTTCACTGCAAGCTGCAGATTCCTTCCTAACAGCAAGCTTTAGGATAGGGTACTGAATTGTAACTTACTTTCGCCTAATAATGCGATTTTGGCAAAGAGAGTATCTCCCGCAGGGAAGCTGCTACCATCAAATGTTTGCCCTCATTAGACTCCCCTCTGGAAGCGCTTTCACTGCAAGCTGCAGATTCCCTCCTAACAGCAAGCTTTAGGATAGGGTACTGAATTGTAACTTACTTTCGCCTAATAATGCGATTTTGGCAAAGAGAGTATCTCCCGCAGGGAAGCTGCTACCATCAAATGTTTGCCCTCATTAGACTCCCCTCTAGAAGCGCTTTCACTGCAAGCTGCAGATTCCCTCCTAACAGCAAGCTTTAGGATAGGGTACTGAATTGTAACTTAACTGCGGCTAATAATGCGATTTTGGCAAAGAGAGTATCTCCTGCAGGGAAGCTGCTACCATCAAATGTTTGCCCTCATTAGACTCCCCTCTGGAAGCGCTTTCACTGCAAGCTGCAGATTCCCTCCTAACAGCAAGCTTTAGGATAGGGTACTGAATTGTAACTTACTTTCGCCTTATAATGCGTTTTTGGCAAAGAGAATATCTCCCGCAGGGAAGCTGCTACCATCAAATGTTTGCCCTCATTAGACTCCCCTCTGGAAGCGCTTTCACTGCAAGCTGCAGATTCCCTCCTAACAGCAAGCTTTAGGATAGGGTACTGAATTGTAACTTACTTTCGCCTAATAATGCGATTTTGGCAAAGAGACTATATCCCGCAGGGAAGCTGCTACCATCAAATATTTGCCCTCATTAGACTCCCCTCTGGAAGCACTTTCACTGCAAGCTGCAGATTCCCTCCTAACAGCAAGCTTTAGGATAGGGTACTGAATCGTAACTTACTTTCGCCTAATAATGCGATTTTGGCAAAGAGAGTATCTCCCGCAGGGAAGCTGCTACCATCAAATATTTGCCCTCATTGGATTCCCCTCTGAAAGCGCTTTCACTGCAAGCTGCAGATTCCCTCCTAACAGCAAGCTTTAGGATAGGGTACTGAATTGTAACTTACTTTCGCCTAATAATGCGATTTTGGCAAAGAGAGTATCTCCCGCAGGGAAGCTGCTACCATCAAATGTTTGCCCTCATTAGACTCCCCTCTGGAAGCGCTTTCACTGCAATCTGCAGATTCCCTCCTAACAGCAAGCTTTAGGATAGGGTACTGAATTGTAACTTACTTTCGCCTAATAAGGCGTTTTTGGCAAAGAGACTATCTCCCGCAGGGAAGCTGCTACCATCAAATGTTTGCCCTCATTAGACTCCCCTCTGGAAGCGCTTTCACTGCAAGCTGCAGATTCCCTCCTAACAGCAAGCTTTAGGATAGGGTACTGAATTGTAACTTACTTTCGCCTAATAATAAGATTTTGGCAAAGAGAGTATCTCCCGCAGGGAAGCTGCTACCATCAAATATTTGCCCTCATTAGACTCCCCTCTGGAAGCGCTTTCACTGCAAGCTGCAGATTCCCTCCTAACAGCAAGCTTTAGGATAGGGTACTGAATTGTAACTTACTTTCGCATAATAATGCGATTTTGGCAAAGAGAGTATCTCCCGCAGGGAAGCTGCTACCATCAAATGTTTGCCCTCATTAGACTCCCCTCTGGAAGCGCTTTCACTGCAAGCTGCAGATTCCCTCCTAACAGCAAGCTTTAGGATAGGGCACTGAATTGTAACTTAACTGCGGCTAATAATGCGATTTTGGCAAAGAGAGTATCTCCCGCAGGGAAGCTGCTACCATCAAATGTTTGCCCTCATTAGACTCCCCTCTGGAAGCCCTTTCACTGCAAGCTGCAGATTCCCTCCTAACAGCAAGCTTTAGGATAGGGTACTGAATTGTAACTTAACTGCGGCTAATAAGGCGAAATTGGCAAAGAGAATATCTCCCGCAGGGAAGCTGCTACCATCAAATGTTTGCCCTCATTAGACTCCCCTCTGGAAGCGCTTTCACTGCAAGTGGCAGATTCCCTCCTAACAGCAAGATTTAGCATAGGGTACTGAATTGTAATTTACTTTCACCTAATAATGCGATTTTGGCAAAGAGAATATCTCCCGCAGGGAAGCTGCTACCATCAAATATTTGCCCTCATTAGACTCCCCTCTGGAAGCGCTTTCGCTGCAAGCTGCAGATTCCCTCCTAACAGCAAGCTTTAGGATAGGGTACTGAATTGTAACTTACTTTCGCCTAATAATGCGATTTTGTAAAATAGACTATCTCCCGCAGGGAAGCTGCTAACATCAAATGTTTGCCCTCATTAGACTCCCCTCTGGAAGCGCTTTCACTGCAAGCTGCAGATTCCCTCCTAACAGCAAGCTTTAGCATAGGGTACTGAATTGTAACTTACTTTCGCCTAATAATGCGATTTTGGCAAAGAGAGTATCTCCCGCAGGGAAGCTGCTACCATCAAATGTTTGCCCTCATTAGACTCCCCTCTGGAAGCGCTTTCACTGCAAGCTGCAGATTCCCTCCTAACAGCAAGCTTTAGCATAGGGTACTGAATTGTAACTTAACTGCGGCTAATAAGGAGATTTTGGCAAAGAGAATATCTCCCGCAGGGAAGCTGCTACCATCAAATGTTTGCCCTCATTAGACTCCCCTCTGGAAGCGCTTTCACTGCAAGCTGCAGATTCCCTCCTAACAGCAAGCTTTAGTATAGGGTACTGAATTGTAACTTACTTTCGCCTAATAATGCGATTTTGGCAAAGAGAATATCTCCCGCAGGGAAGCTGCTACCATCAAATATTTGCCCTCATTAGACTCCCCTCTGGAAGCGCTTTCACTGCAAGCTGCAGATTCCCTCCTAACAGTAAGCTTTAGGATAGGGTACTGAATTGTAACTTACTTTCGCCTAATAATGCGATTTTGGCAAAGAGAGTATCTCCCGCAGGGAAGCTGCTACCATCAAATGTTTGCCCTCATTACACTCCCCTCTGGAAGCGCTTTCACTGCAAGCTGCAGATTCCCTCCTAACAGCAAGCTTTAGGATAGGGCACTGAATTCTAACTTAACTGCGGCTAATAATGCGATTTTGGCAAAGAGACTATCTCCCGCAGGGAAGCTGCTACCATCAAATGTTTGCCCTCATTAGACTCCCCTCTGGAAGCGCTTTCACTGCAAGCTGCAGATTCCCTCCTAACAGCAAGCTTTAGGATAGGGTACTGAATTGTAGCTTAACTGCGGCTAATAATGCGATTTTGGCAAAGAGAGTATCTCCTGCAGGGTAGCTGCTACCATCAAACATTTGCCCTCATTAGACTCCCCTCTGGAAGCGCTTTCACTGCAAGCTGCAGATTCCCTCCTAACAGCAAGCTTTAGCATACTGTACTGAATTGTAACTTAACTGCGGCTAATAATGCGATTTTGGCAAAGAGAGTATCTCCCGCAGGGAAGCTGCTACCATCAAATGTTTGCCCTCGTTAGACTCCCCTCTGGAAGCGCTTTCACTGCAAGCTGCAGATTCCCTCCTAACAGCAAGCTTTAGGATAGAGTACTGAATTGTAACTTACTTTCGCCTAATAATGCGATTTTGGCAAAGAGAGTATCTCACGCAGGGAAGCTGCTACCATCAAATGTTTGCCCTCATTAGACTCCCCTCTGGAAGCGCTTTCACTGCAACCTGCAGATTCCCTCCTAACAGCAAGCTTTAGGATAGGGTACTGAATTGTAACTTAACTGCGGCTAATAAGGCGAAATTGGAAAAGAGAGTATCTCCCGCAGGGAAGCTGCTACCATCAAATGTTTGCCCTCGTTAGACTCCCCTCTGGAAGCGCTTTCACTGCAAGCTGCAGATTCCCTCCTAACAGCAAGCTGTAGGATAGGGTACTGAATTGTATATTAACTGCGGCTAATAAGGCGATTTTGTCAAAGAGAATATCTCCTGCAGGGAAGCTGCTACCATCAAATGTTTGCCCTCATTAGACTCCCCTCTGGAAGCGCTTTCACTGCAAGCTGCAGATTCCCTCCTAACAGCAAGCTTTAGGATAGGGTACTGAATTGTAACTTAACTGCGGCTCATAAGGCGATTTTGGCAAAGAGACTATCTCCCGCAGGGAAGCTGCTACCATCAAATGTTTGCCCTCATTAGACTCCCGTCTGGAAGCGCTTTCACTGCAAGCTGCAGATTCCCTCCTAACAGCATGCTTTAGGATAGGGTACTGAATTGTATCTTACTTTCGCCTAATAATGCGATTTTGGCAAAGAGAGTATCTCCCACAGGGAAGCTGCTACCATCAAATGTTTGCCCTCATTAGACTCCTCTCTGGAAGCGCTTTCACTGCAAGCTGCAGATTCCCTCCTAACAGCAAGCTTTAGGATAGGGCACTGAATTGTATCTTAACTGCGGCTAATAATGCGATTTTGGCAAAGAGAGTATCTCCCGCAGGGAAGCTGCTACCATCAAATGTTTGCCCTCATTAGACTCCCCTCTGGAAGCCCTTTCACTGCAAGCTGCAGATTCCCTCCTAACAGCAAGCTTTAGGATAGGGTACTGAATTGTA
The DNA here is from genome assembly GCF_032191515.1 of Phaenicophaeus curvirostris. Taxonomy (NCBI): domain Eukaryota; kingdom Metazoa; phylum Chordata; class Aves; order Cuculiformes; family Cuculidae; genus Phaenicophaeus; species Phaenicophaeus curvirostris. Next base: position 105,346 of record NW_027206682.1, read on the forward strand.
ACTTAACTGCGGCTAATAAGGCGAAATTGGAAAAGAGAGTATCTCCCGCAGGGAAGCTGCTACCATCAAATATTTGCCCTCATTAGACTCCCGTCTGGAAGTGCTTTCACTGCAAGCTGCAGATTCCCTCCTAACAGCAAGCTTTAGGATAGGGTACTGAATTGTATCTTACTTTCGCCTAATAATGCGATTTTGGAAAAGAGAGTATCTCCCGCAGGGAAGCTGCTACCATCAAATGTTTGCCCTCATTAGACTCCCCTCTGGAAGCGCCTTCACTGCAAGCTGCAGATTCCCTCCTAACAGCAAGTTTTAGGATAGGGTACTGAATTGTAACTTAACTGCGGCTAATAAGGCGATTTTGGCAAAGAGAATATCTCCCGCAAGGAATCTGCTAACATCAAATGTTTGCCCTCATTAGACTCCCCTCTGGAAGCGCTTTCACTGCAAGCTGCAGATTCCCTCCTAACAGCAAGCTTTAGCATAGGGTAATGAATTGTAACTTACTTTCGCCTAATAATGCTATTATGGAAAAGAAACTATCTCCCGCAGGGAAGCTGATAGCATCAAATGTTTGCCCTCATTAGACTCCTCTCTGGAAGCGCTTTCACTGCAAGCTGCAGATTCCCTCCTAACAGCAAGCTTTAGGATAGTGTACTGAATTGTAACTTAACTGCGTCTCATAAGGCGATTTTGGAAAAGAGACTATCTCCCGCAGGGAAGCTGCTACCATCAAATATTTGCCCTCATTAGACTCCCCTCTGGAAGCGCTTTCACTGCAAGCTGCAGATTCCCTCCTAACAGCAAGCTTTAGGATAGGGTACTGAATTGTAACTTACTTTCGCCTAATAATGCGATTTTGGCAAAGAGAGTATCTCCCGCAGGTAAGCTGCTACCATCAAATGTTTGCCCTCATTAGACTCCCCTCTGGAAGCGCTTTCACTGCAAGCTGCAGATTCCCTCCTAACACCAAGCTTTAGCATAGGATACTGAATTGTAACTTAACTGCGGCTAATAAGGCGATTTTGGCAAAGAGAATATCTCGCGCAGGGAAGCTGCTACCATCAAATGTTTGCCCTCATTAGACTCCCCTCTGGAAGCGCTTTCACTGCAAGCTGCAGATTCCCTCCTAACAGCAAGCTTTAGGATAGGGTACTGAATTGTAACTTAACTGCGGCTAATAATGCGATTTTGGCAAAGAGAGTATCTCCTGCAGGGAAGCTGCTACCATCAAATGTTTGCCCTCATTAGACTCCCCTCTGGAAGCGCTTTCACTGCAAGCTGCAGATTCCCTCCTAACAGCAAGCTTTAGGATAGGGTACTGAATTGTATATTAACTGCGTCTAATAATGCGATTTTGTCAAAGAGAATATCTCCCGCAGGGAAGCTGCTACCATCAAATGTTTGCCCTCATTAGACTCCCCTCTGGAAGCGCTTTCACTGCAAGCTGCAGATTCCCTCCTAACAGCAAGCTTTAGGATAGGGTACTGAATTGTAACTTACTTTCGCCTAATAATGGGATTATGGCAAAGAGAGTATCTCCCGCAGGGAAGCTGCTAACATCAAATGTTTGCCCTCATTACAGTCCCCTCCGGAAGTGCTTTCACTGCAAGCTGCAGATTCCCTCCTAACAGCAAGCTTTAGGATAGGGTACTGAATTGTAACTTAACTGCGGCTAATAAGGCGAAATTGGAAAAGAGACTATCTCCCGCAGGGAAGCTGCTACCATCAAATGTTTGCCCTCATTAGACTCCCCTCTGGAAGCGCTTTCGCTGCAAGCTGCAGATTCCCTCCTAACAGCAAGCTTTAGGATAGGGTACTGAATTGTAACTTACTTTCGCCTAATAATGCGATTTTGGAAAAGAGACTATCTCCCGCAAGGAATCTGCTAACATCAAATGTTTGCCCTCATTAGACTCCCCTCTGGAAGCGCTTTCACTGCAAGCTGCAGATTCCCTCCTAACAGCAAGCTTTAGCATAGGGTACTGAATTGTAACTTACTTTCGCCTAATAATGCTATTATGGAAAAGAAACTATCTCCCGCAGGGAAGCTGATAGCATCAAATGTTTGCCCTCATTAGACTCCTCTCTGGAAGCGCTTTCACTGCAAGCTGCAGATTCCCTCCTAACAGCAAGCTTTAGGATAGTGTACTGAATTGTAACTTAACTGCGGTTAATAAGGCGATTTTGGCAAAGAGAGTATCTCCCGCAGGGAAGCTGCTACCATCAAATATTTGCCCTCATTAGACTCCCCTCTGGAAGCGCTTTCACTGCAAGCTGCAGATTCCCTCCTAACAGCAAGCTTTAGCATAGGGTACTGAATTGTAACTTACTTTCGCCTAATAATGCTATTATGGAAAAGAAACTATCTCCCGCAGGGAAGCTGATAGCATCAAATGTTTGCCCTCATTAGACTCCTCTCTGGAAGCGCTTTCACTGCAAGCTGCAGATTCCCTCCTAACAGCAAGCTTTAGGATAGTGTACTGAATTGTAACTTAACTGCGGTTAATAAGGCGATTTTGGCAAAGAGACTATCTCCCGCAGGGAAGCTGCTACCATCAAATATTTGCCCTCATTAGACTCCCCTCTGGAAGCGCTTTCACTGCAAGCTGCAGATTCCCTCCTAACAGCAAGCTTTAGGATAGGGTACTGAATTGTAACTTACTTTCGCCTAATAATGGGATTATGGCAAAGAGAGTATCTCCCGCAGGTAAGCTGCTACCATCAAATGTTTGCCCTCATTAGACTCCCCTCTGGAAGCGCTTTCACTGCAAGCTGCAGATTCCCTCCTAACAGCAAGCTTTAGCATAGGGTACTGAATTGTAACTTACTTTCGCCTAATAATGCGATTTTGGCAAAGAGACTATCTCCCGCAGGGAAGCTGCTACCATCAAATATATGCCCTCATTAGACTCCCCTCTGGAAGCGCTTTCACTGCAAGCTGCAGATTCCCTCCTAACAGCAAGCTTTAGGATAGGGTACTGAATTGTAACTTAACTGCGGCTAATAATGCGATTTTGGCAAAGAGAGTATCTCCTGCAGGGAAGCTGCTACCATCAAATGTTTGCCCTCATTAGACTCCCCTCTGCAAGCGCTTTCACTGCAAGCTGCAGATTCCCTCCTAACAGCAAGCTTTAGGATAGGGTACTGAATTGTATATTAACTGCGTCTAATAATGCGATTTTGTCAAAGAGAATATCTCCCGCAGGGAAGCTGCTACCATCAAATGTTTGCCCTCATTAGACTCCCCTCTGGAAGCGCTTTCACTGCAAGCTGCAGATTCCCTCCTAACAGCAAGCTTTAGGATAGGGTACTGAATTGTAACTTAACTGCGGCTAATAAGGCGAAATTGGAAAAGAGAGTATCTCCTGCAGGGAAGCTGCTACCATCAAATGTTTGCCCTCGTTAGACTCCCCTCTGGAAGCGCTTTCACTGCAAGCTGCAGATTCCCTCCTAACAGCAAGCTTTAGGATAGGGTACTGAATTGTAACTTACTTTCGCCTAATAATGGGATTATGGCAAAGAGAGTATCTCCCGCAGGGAAGCTGCTAACATCAAATGTTTGCCCTCATTACAATCCCCTCCGGAAGTGCTTTCACTGCAAGCTGCAGATTCCCTCCTAACAGCAAGCTTTAGGATAGGGTACTGAATTGTAACTTAACTGCGGCTAATAAGGCGTTTTTGGCAAAGAGACTATCTCCCGCAGGGAAGCTGCTACCATCAAATGTTTGCCCTCATTAGACTCCCCTCTGGAAGCGCTTTCACTGCAAGCTGCAGATTCCCTCATAACAGCATGCTTTAGGATAGGGCACTGAATTGTAACTTAACTGCGGATAATAAGGCGATTTTGGCAAAGAGAGTATCTCCCGCAAGGAAGCTGCTACCATCAAATGTTTTCCCTCATTAGACTCCCCTCTGGAAGCCCTTTCACTGCAAGCTGAAGATTCCCTCCTAACAGCAAGCTTTAGGATAGGGTACTGAATTGTAACTTAACTGCGGATAATAAGGCGAAATTGGAAAAGAGAGTATCTCCCGCAGGGAAGCTGCTACCATCAAATATTTGCCCTGATTAGACTCCCCTCTGGAAGCGCTTTCACTGCAAGCTGCAGATTCCCTCCTAACAGCAAGCTTTAGGATAGGGTACTGAATTGTAACTTAACTGCGGCTAATAATGCGATTTTGGCAAAGAGAGTATCTCCGCAGGAAAGCTGCTACCATCAAATGTTTGCCCTCATTACACTCCTCTCTGGAAGCGCTTTCACTGCAAGCTGCAGATTCCCTCCTAACAGCAAGCTTTAGGATAGGGCACTGAATTGTAACTTAACTGCGGCTAATAATGCGATTTTGGCAAAGAGACTATCTCCCGCAGGGAAGCTGCTACCATCAAATGTTTGCCCTCATTAGACTCCGCTCTGGAAGCGCTTTCACTGCAAGCTGCAGATTCCCTCCTAACAGCAAGCTTTAGGATAGGGTACTGAATTGTAACTTACTTTCGCCTAATAATGCGATTTTGGCAAAGAGACTATCTCCGGCAGGGAAGCTGCTACCATCAAATGTTTGCCCTCATTAGACTCCCCTCCGGAAGAGCTTTCATTGCAAGCTGCAGATTCCCTCCTAACAGCAAGCTTTAGGATAGGGCACTGAATTGTAACTTAACTGCGGCTAATAATGCGATTTTGGCAAAGAGACTATCTCCCGCAGGGAAGCTGCTACCATCAAATGTTTGCCCTCATTAGACTCCGCTCTGGAAGCGCTTTCACTGCAAGCTGCAGATTCCCTCCTAACAGCAAGATTTAGCATAGGGTACTGAATTGTAATTTACTTTCACCTAATAATGCGATTTTGGCAAAGAGAATATCTCCCGCAGGGAAGCTGCTACCATCAAATATTTGCCCTGATTAGACTCCCCTCTGGAAGCGCTTTCGCTGCAAGCTGCAGATTCCCTCCTAACAGCAAGCTTTAGGATAGGGTACTGAATTGTAACTTACTTTCGCCTAATAATGCGATTTTGGCAAAGAGAGTATCTCCCGCAGGTAAGCTGCTACCATCAAATGTTTGCCCTCATTAGACTCCCCTCTGGAAGCGCTTTCACTGCAAGCTGCAGATTCCCTCCTAACACCAAGCTTTAGCATAGGATACTGAATTGTAACTTAACTGCGGCTAATAAGGCGATTTTGGCAAAGAGAATATCTCGCGCAGGGAAGCTGCTACCATCAAATGTTTGCCCTCATTAGACTCCCCTCTGGAAGCGCTTTCACTGCAAGCTGCAGATTCCCTCCTAACAGCAAGCTTTAGGATAGGGTACTGAATTGTAACTTACTTTCGCCTAATAATGCGATTTTGGCAAAGAGACTATCTCACGCAGGGAAGCTGCTACCATCAAATGTTTGCCCTCATTAGACTCCCCTCTGGAAGCGCTTTCACTGCAAGCTGCAGATTCCCTCCTAACAGCAAGCTTTAGGATAGGGTACTGAATTGTAACTTAACTGCGGCTAATAATGCGATTTTGGCAAAGAGAGTATCTCCTGCAGGGAAGCTGCTACCATCAAATGTTTGCCCTCATTAGACTCCCCTCTGGAAGCGCTTTCACTGCAAGCTGCAGATTCCCTCCTAACAGCAAGCTTTAGGATAGGGTACTGAATTGTATATTAACTGCGTCTAATAATGCGATTTTGTCAAAGAGAATATCTCCCGCAGGGAAGCTGCTACCATCAAATGTTTGCCCTCATTAGACTCCCCTCTGGAAGCGCTTTCACTGCAAGCTGCAGATTCCCTCCTAACAGCAAGCTTTAGGATAGGGTACTGAATTGTAACTTACTTTCGCCTAATAATGGGATTATGGCAAAGAGAGTATCTCCCGCAGGGAAGCTGCTAACATCAAATGTTTGCCCTCATTACACTCCCCTCCGGAAGTGCTTTCACTGCAAGCTGCAGATTCCCTCCTAACAGCAAGCTTTAGGATAGGGTACTGAATTGTAACTTAACTGCGGCTAATAAGGCGTTTGTGGCAAAGAGACTATCTCCCGCAGGGAAGCTGCTACCATCAAATGTTTGCCCTCATTAGACTCCCCTCTGGAAGCGCTTTCACTGCAAGCTGCAGATTCCCTCCTAACAGCAAGCTTTAGGATAGGGCACTGAATTGTAACTTAACTGCGGCTAATAATGCGATTTTGGCAAAGAGACTATCTCCCGCAGGGAAGCTGCTACCATCAAATGTTTGCCCTCATTAGACTCCCCTCCGGAAGCGCTTTCACTGCAAGCTGCAGATTCCCTCCTAACAGCAAGCTTTAGGATAGGGTACTGAATTGTAACTTACTTTTGCCTAATAATGCGATTTTGGCAAAGAGAATATCTTCCGCGGGGAAGCTGCTACCATCAAATGTTTGCCCTCATTAGACTCCCCTCTGGAACCGCTTTCACTGCAAGCTGCAGATTCCCTCCTAACAGCAAGCTTTAGGATAGGGTACTGAATTGTAACTTAACTGCGGCTAATAATGCGATTGTGGCAAAGAGAGTATCTCCTGCAGGGAAGCTGCTACCATCAAATGTTTGCCCTCATTAGACTCCCCTCTGGAAGCGCTTTCACTGCAAGCTGCAGATTCCCTCCTAACAGCAAGCTTTAGGATAGGGTACTGAATTGTATATTAACTGCGTCTAATAAGGCGATTTTTTCAAAGAGAATATCTACCGCAGGGAAGCTGCTACCATCAAATGTTTGCCCTCATTAGACTCCCCTCTGGAAGCGCTTTCACTGCAAGCTGCAGATTCCCTCCTAAAAGCAAGATTTAGCATAGGGTACTGAATTGTAACTTACTTTCGCCTAATAATGCGATTTTGGCAAAGAGACTATCTCACGCAGGGAAGCTGCTACCATCAAATGTTTGCCCTCATTAGACTCCCCTCTGGAAGCGCTTTCACTGCAAGCTGCAGATTCCCTCCTAACAGCAAGCTTTAGGATAGGGTACTGAATTGTAACTTAACTGCGGCTAATAATGCGATTTTGGCAAAGAGAGTATCTCCTGCAGGGAAGCTGCTACCATCAAATGTTTGCCCTCATTAGACTCCCCTCTGGAAGCGCTTTCACTGCAAGCTGCAGATTCCCTCCTAACAGCAAGCTTTAGGATAGGGTACTGAATTGTATATTAACTGCGTCTAATAATGCGATTTTGTCAAAGAGAATATCTCCCTCAGGGAAGCTGCTACCATCAAATGTTTGCCCTCATTAGACTCCCCTCTGGAAGCGCTTTCACTGCAAGCTGCAGATTCCCTCCTAACAGCAAGCTTTAGGATAGGGTACTGAATTGTAACTTAACTGCGGCTAATAAGGCGAAATTGGAAAAGAGAGTATCTCCTGCAGGGAAGCTGCTACCATCAAATGTTTGCCCTCGTTAGACTCCCCTCTGGAAGCGCTTTCACTGCAAGCTGCAGATTCCCTCCTAACAGCAAGCTTTAGGATAGGGTCCTGAATTGTAACTTACTTTCGCCTAATAATGGGATTATGGCAAAGAGAGTATCTCCCGCAGGGAAGCTGCTAACATCAAATGTTTGCCCTCATTACACTCCCCTCCGGAAGTGCTTTCACTGCAAGCTGCAGATTCCCTCCTAACAGCAAGCTTTAGGATAGGGTACTGAATGGTAACTTAACTGCGGCTAATAAGGCGTTTGTGGCAAAGAGACTATCTCCCGCAGGGAAGCTGCTACCATCAAATGTTTGCCCTCATTAGACTCCCCTCTGGAAGCGCTTTCACTGCAAGCTGCAGATTCCCTCATAACAGCATGCTTTAGGATAGGGTACTGAATTGTATCTTACTTTCGCCTAATAATGCGATTTTGGCAAAGAGAGTATCTCCCACAGGGAAGCTGCTACCATCAAATGTTTGCCCTCATTAGACTCCTCTCTGGAAGCGCTTTCACTGCAAGCTGCAGATTCCCTCCTAACAGCAAGCTTTAGGATAGGGCACTGAATTGTAACTTAACTGCAGCTAATAATGCGATTTTGGCAAAGAGAGTATCTCCCGCAGGGAAGCTGCTACCATCAAATGTTTGCCCTCATTAGACTCCCCTCTGGAAGCCCTTTCACTGCAAGCTGAAGATTCCCTCCTAACAGCAAGCTTTAGGATAGGGTACTGAATTGTAACTTAACTGCGGATAATAAGGCGAAATTGGAAAAGAGAGTATCTCCCGCAGGGAAGCTGCTACCATCAAATATTTGCCCTCATTAGACTCCCGTCTGGAAGCGCTTTCACTGCAAGCTGCAGATTCCCTCCTAACAGCAAGCTTTAGGATAGGGTACTGAATTGTATCTTACTTTCGCCTAATAATGCGATTTTGGCAAAGAGAGTATCTCCCGCAGGGAAGCTGCTAACATCAAATGTTTGCCCTCATTAGACTCCCCTCTGGAAGCCCTTTCACTGCAAGCTGAAGATTCCCTCCTAACAGCAAGCTTTAGGATAGGGCACTGAATTGTAACTTACTTTTGCCTAATAATGCGATTTTGGCAAAGAGAATATCTCCGGCAGGGAAGCTGCTACCATCAAATGTTTGCCCTCATTAGACTCCCCTCCGGAAGCGCTTTCACTGCAAGCTGCAGATTCCCTCCTAACAGCAAGCTTTAGGATAGGGTACTGAATTGTAACTTAACTGCGGCTAATAATGCGAAATTGGAAAAGAGAGTATCTCCCGCAGGGAAGCTGCTACCATCAAATGTTTGCCCTCGTTAGACTCCCCTCTGGAAGCGCTTTCACTGCAAGCTGCAGATTCCCTCCTAACAGCAAGCTTTAGGATAGGGTACTGAATTGTAACTTAACTGCGGCTAATAAGGCGATTGTGGCAAAGAGAGTATCTCCTGCAGGGAAGCTGCTACCATCAAATGTTTGCCCTCATTAGACTCCCCTCTGGAAGCGCTTTCACTGCAAGCTGCAGATTCCCTCCTAACAGCAAGCTTTAGGATAGGGTACTGAATTGTATATTAACTGCGTCTAATAAGGCGATTTTTTCAAAGAGAATATCTACCGCAGGGAAGCTGCTACCATCAAATGTTTGCCCTCATTAGACTCCCCTCTGGAAGCGCTTTCACTGCAAGCTGCAGATTCCCTCCTAAAAGCAAGATTTAGCATAGGGTACTGAATTGTAATTTACTTTCACATAATATTGCGATTTTGGCAAAGAGAATATCTCCCGCAGGGAAGCTGCTACCATCAAATATTTGCCCTCATTAGACTCCCCTCTGGAAGCGCTTTCACTGCAAGCTGCAGATTCCCTCCTAACAGCAAGCTTTAGGATAGGGTACTGAATTGTAACTTACTTTCACCTAATAATACGATTTTGGAAAAGAGACTATCTCCCGCAGGGAAGCTGCTACCATCAAATATTTGCCCTCATTAGACTCCCCTCTGGAAGCGCTTTCACTGCAAGCTGCAGATTCCCTCCTAACAGCAAGCTTTAGCATAGGGTACTGAATTGTAACTTACTTTCGCCTAATAATGCGATTTTGGCAAAGAGAGTATCTCCCGCAGGGAAGCTGCTACCATCAAATGTTTGCCCTCATTACACTCCCCTCTGGAATCGCTTTCACTGGAAGCTGCAGATTCCCTCCTAACAGCAAGCTTTAGCATAGGGTACTGAATTGTAACTTAACTGCGGCTAATAAGGCGATTTTGGCAAAGAGAATATCTCCCGCAGGGAAGCTGCTACCATCAAATATTTGCCCTCATTAGACTCCCCTCTGGAAGCGCTTTCACTGCAAGCTGCAGATTCCCTCCTAACAGCAAGCTTTAGGATAGTGTACTGAATTGTAACTTAACTGCGGCTAATAATGCGATTTTGGCAAAGAGACTATCTCCCGCAGGGAAGCTGCTACCATCAAATGTTTGCCCTCATTAGACTCCCCTCTGGAAGCGCTTTCACTGCAAGCTGCAGATTCCCTCCTAACAGCAAGCTTTAGGATAGGGTACTGAATTGTCACTTACTTTCGCCTAATAATGCGATTTTGGCAAAGAGAGTATCTCCCGCAGGGAAGCTGCTACCATCAAATATTTGCCCTGATTAGACTCCCCTCTGGAAGCGCTTTCGCTGCAAGCTGCAGATTCCCTCCTAACAGCAAGCTTTAGGATAGGGTACTGAATTGTAACTTACTTTCGCCTAATAATGCGATTTTGGAAAAGAGACTATCTCCCGCAGGGAATCTGCTAACATCAAATGTTTGCCCTCATTAGACTCCCCTCTGGAAGCGCTTTCACTGCAAGCTGCAGATTCCCTCCTAACAGCAAGCTTTAGCATAGGGTACTGAATTGTAACTTACTTTCGCCTAATAATGCGATTATGGAAAAGAAACTATCTCCAGCAGGGAAGCTGATAGCATCAAATGTTTGCCCTCATTAGACTCCTCTCTGGAAGCGCTTTCACTGCAAGCTGCAGATTCCCTCCTAACAGCAAGCTTTAGGATAGTGTACTGAATTGTAACTTAACTGCGGTTAATAAGGCGATTTTGGCAAAGAGACTATCTCCCGCAGGGAAGCTGCTACCATCAAATATTTGCCCTCATTAGACTCCCCTCTGGAAGCGCTTTCACTGCAAGCTGCAGATTCCCTCCTAACAGCAAGCTTTAGGATAGGGTACTGAATTGTAACTTACTTTCGCCTAATAATGCGATTTTGGCAAAGAGAGTATCTCCCGCAGGGAAGCTGTTACCACCAAATGTTTGCCCTCATTAGACTCCCCTCTGGAAGCGCTTTCACTGCAAGCTGCAGATTCCCTCCTAACACCAAGCTTTAGCATAGGATACTGAATTGTAACTTAACTGCGGCTAATAAGGCGATTTTGGCAAAGAGAATATCTCGCGCAGGGAAGCTGCTACCATCAAATGTTTGCCCTCATTAGACTCCCCTCTGGAAGCGCTTTCACTGCAAGCTGCAGATTCCCTCCTAACAGCAAGCTTTAGGATAGGGTACTGAATTGTAACTTACTTTCGCCTAATAATGCGATTTTGGCAAAGAGACTATCTCCCGCAGGGAAGCTGCTACCATCAAATGTTTGCCCTCATTAGACTCCCCTCTGGAAGCGCTTTCACTGCAAGCTGCAGATTCCCTCCTAACAGCAAGCTTTAGGATAGGGTACTGAATTGTAACTTAACTGCGGCTAATAATGCGATTTTGGCAAAGAGAGTATCTCCTGCAGGGAAGCTGCTACCATCAAATGTTTGCCCTCATTAGACTCCCCTCTGGAAGCGCTTTCACTGCAAGCTGCAGATTCCCTCCTAACAGCAAGCTTTAGGATAGGGTACTGAATTGTATATTAACTGCGTCTAATAATGCGATTTTGTCAAAGAGAATATCTCCCGCAGGGAAGCTGCTACCATCAAATGTTTGCCCTCATTAGACTCCCCTCTGGAAGCGCTTTCACTGCAAGCTGCAGATTCCCTCCTAACAGCAAGCTTTAGGATAGGGTACTGAATTGTAACTTAACTGAGGCTAATAAGGCGAAATTGGAAAAGAGAGTATCTCCTGCAGGGAAGCTGCTACCATCAAATGTTTGCCCTCGTTAGACTCCCCTCTGGAAGCGCTTTCACTGCAAGCTGCAGATTCCCTCCTAACAGCAAGTTTTAGGATAGGGTCCTGAATTGTAACTTACTTTCGCCTAATAATGGGATTATGGCAAAGAGAGTATCTCCCGCAGGGAAGCTGCTAACATCAAATGTTTGCCCTCATTAGACTCCCCTCTGGAAGCCCTTTCACTGCAAGCTGAAGATTCCCTCCTAACAGCAAGCTTTAGGATAGGGTACTGAATTGTAACTTAACTGCGGATAATAAGGCGAAATTGGAAAAGAGAGTATCTCCCGCAGGGAAGCTGCTACCATCAAATATTTGCCCTCATTAGACTCCCGTCTGGAAGCGCTTTCACTGCAAGCTGCAGATTCCCTCCTAACAGCAAGCTTTAGGATAGGGTACTGAATTGTATCTTACTTTCGCCTAATAATGCGATTTTGGCAAAGAGAGTATCTCCCGCAGGGAAGCTGCTAACATCAAATGTTTGCCCTCATTAGACTCCCCTCTGGAAGCCCTTTCACTGCAAGCTGAAGATTCCCTCCTAACAGCAAGCTTTAGGATAGGGTACTGAATTGTAACTTAACTGCGGCTAATAAGGCGATTTTGGCAAAGAGAATATCTCCCGCAGGGAAGCTGCTACCATCAAATATTTGCCCTGATTAGACTCCCCTCTGGAAGCGCTTTCACTGCAAGCTGCAGATTCCCTCCTAACAGCAAGCTTTAGCATACTGTACTGAATTGTAACTTAACTGCGGCTAATAATGCGATTTTGGCAAAGAGAGTATCTCCGCAGGAAAGCTGCTACCATCAAATGTTTGCCCTCATTACACTCCCCTCTGGAAGCGCTTTCACTGCAAGCTGCAGATTCCCTCCTAACAGCAAGCTTTAGGATAGGGCACTGAATTGTAACTTAACTGCGGCTAATAATGCGATTTTGGCAAAGAGACTATCTCCCGCAGGGAAGCTGCTACCATCAAATGTTTGCCCTCATTAGACTCCGCTCTGGAAGCGCTTTCACTGCAAGCTGCAGATTCCCTCCTAACAGCAAGCTTTAGGATAGGGTACTGAATTGTAACTTACTTTTGCCTAATAATGCGATTTTGGCAAAGAGAATATCTCCGGCAGGGAAGCTGCTACCATCAAATGTTTGCCCTCATTAGACTCCCCTCCGGAAGCGCTTTCACTGCAAGCTGCAGATTCCCTCCTAACAGCAAGCTTTAGGATAGGGTACTGAATTGTAACTTAACTGCGGCTAATAATGCGAAATTGGAAAAGAGAGTATCTCCCGCAGGGAAGCTGCTACCATCAAATGTTTGCCCTCGTTAGACTCCCCTCTGGAAGCGCTTTCACTGCAAGCTGCAGATTCCCTCCTAACAGCAAGCTTTAGGATAGGGTACTGAATTGTAACTTAACTGCGGCTAATAATGCGATTGTGGCAAAGAGAGTATCTCCTGCAGGGAAGCTGCTACCATCAAATGTTTGCCCTCATTAGACTCCCCTCTGGAAGCGCTTTCACTGCAAGCTGCAGATTCCCTCCTAACAGCAAGCTTTAGGATAGGGTACTGAATTGTATATTAACTGCGTCTAATAAGGCGATTTTTTCAAAGAGAATATCTACCGCAGGGAAGCTGCTACCATCAAATGTTTGCCCTCATTAGACTCCCCTCTGGAAGCGCTTTCACTGCAAGCTGCAGATTCCCTCCTAAAAGCAAGATTTAGCATAGGGTACTGAATTGTAATTTACTTTCACATAATATTGCGATTTTGGCAAAGAGAATATCTCCCGCAGGGAAGCTGCTACCATCAAATATTTGCCCTCATTAGACTCCCCTCTGGAAGCGCTTTCACTGCAAGCTGCAGATTCCCTCCTAACAGCAAGCTTTAGGATAGGGTACTGAATTGTAACTTACTTTCACCTAATAATGCGATTTTGGAAAAGAGACTATCTCCCGCAGGGAAGCTGCTACCATCAAATATTTGCCCTCATTAGACTCCCCTCTGGAAGCGCTTTCACTGCAAGCTGCAGATTCCCTCCTAACAGCAAGCTTTAGCATAGGGTACTGAATTGTAACTTACTTTCGCCTAATAATGCGATTTTGGCAAAGAGAGTATCTCCCGCAGGGAAGCTGCTACCATCAAATGTTTGCCCTCATTACACTCCCCTCCGGAATCGCTTTCACTGGAAGCTGCAGATTCCCTCCTAACAGCAAGCTTTAGCATAGGGTACTGAATTGTAACTTAACTGCGGCTAGTAAGGCGATTTTGGCAAAGAGAATATCTCCCGCAGGGAAGCTGCTACCATCAAATATTTGCCCTCATTAGACTCCCCTCTGGAAGCGCTTTCACTGCAAGCTGCAGATTCCCTCCTAACAGCAAGCTTTAGGATAGTGTACTGAATTGTAACTTAACTGCGGTTAATAAGGCGATTTTGGCAAAGAGACTATCTCCCGCAGGGAAGCTGCTACCATCAAATATTTGCCCTCATTAGACTCCCCTCTGGAAGCGCTTTCACTGCAAGCTGCAGATTCCCTCCTAACAGCAAGCTTTAGGATAGGGTACTGAATTGTAACTTACTTTCGCCTAATAATGCGATTTTGGCAAAGAGAGTATCTCCCGCAGGTAAGCTGCTACCATCAAATGTTTGCCCTCATTAGACTCCCCTCTGGAAGCGCTTTCACTGCAAGCTGCAGATTCCCTCCTAACACCAAGCTTTAGCATAGGATACTGAATTGTAACTTAACTGCGGCTAATAAGGCGATTTTGGCAAAGAGAATATCTCGCGCAGGGAAGCTGCTACCATCAAATGTTTGCCCTCATTAGACTCCCCTCTGGAAGCGCTTTCACTGCAAGCTGCAGATTCCCTCCTAACAGCAAGCTTTAGGATAGGGTACTGAATTGTAACTTAACTGCAGCTAATAATGCGATTTTGGCAAAGAGAGTATCTCCTGCAGGGAAGCTGCTACCATCAAATGTTTGCCCTCATTAGACTCCCCTCTGGAAGCGCTTTCACTGCAAGCTGCAGATTCCCTCCTAACAGCAAGCTTTAGGATAGGGTACTGAATTGTATATTAACTGCGTCTAATAATGCGATTTTGTCAAAGAGAATATCTCCCGCAGGGAAGCTGCTACCATCAAATGTTTGCCCTCATTAGACTCCCCTCTGGAAGCGCTTTCACTGCAAGCTGCAGATTCCCTCCTAACAGCAAGCTTTAGGATAGGGTACTGAATTGTATCTTAACTGAGGCTAATAAGGCGAAATTGGAAAAGAGAGTATCTCCTGCAGGGAAGCTGCTACCATCAAATGTTTGCCCTCGTTAGACTCCCCTCTGGAAGCGCTTTCACTGCAAGCTGCAGATTCCCTCCTAACAGCAAGCTTTAGGATAGGGTCCTGAATTGTAACTTACTTTCGCCTAATAATGGGATTATGGCAAAGAGAGTATCTCCCGCAGGGAAGCTGCTAACATCAAATGTTTGCCCTCATTACACTCCCCTCCGGAAGTGCTTTCACTGCAAGCTGCAGATTCCCTCCTAACAGCAAGCTTTAGGATAGGGTACTGAATTGTAACTTAACTGCGGCTAATAAGGCGTTTGTGGCAAAGAGACTATCTCCCGCAGGGAAGCTGCTACCATCAAATGTTTGCCCTCATTAGACTCCCGTCTGGAAGCGCTTTCACTGCAAGCTGCAGATTCCCTCCTAACAGCAAGCTTTAGGATAGGGTACTGAATTGTATCTTACTTTCGCCTAATAATGCGATTTTGGCAAAGAGAGTATCTCCCGCAGGGAAGCTGCTAACATCAAATGTTTGCCCTCATTAGACTCCCCTCTGGAAGCCCTTTCACTGCAAGCTGAAGATTCCCTCCTAACAGCAAGCTTTAGGATAGGGTACTGAATTGTAACTTAACTGCGGCTAATAAGGCGATTTTGGCAAAGAGAATATCTCCCGCAGGGAAGCTGCTACCATCAAATATTTGCCCTGATTAGACTCCCCTCTGGAAGCGCTTTCACTGCAAGCTGCAGATTCCCTCCTAACAGCAAGCTTTAGCATACTGTACTGAATTGTAACTTAACTGCGGCTAATAATGCGATTTTGGCAAAGAGAGTATCTCCGCAGGAAAGCTGCTACCATCAAATGTTTGCCCTCATTACACTCCTCTCTGGAAGCGCTTTCACTGCAAGCTGCAGATTCCCTCCTAACAGCAAGCTTTAGGATAGGGCACTGAATTGTAACTTAACTGCGGCTAATAATGCGATTTTGGCAAAGAGACTATCTCCCGCAGGGAAGCTGCTACCATCAAATGTTTGCCCTCATTAGACTCCGCTCTGGAAGCGCTTTCACTGCAAGCTGCAGATTCCCTCCTAACAGCAAGCTTTAGGATAGGGCACTGAATTGTAACTTAACTGCAGCTAATAAGGCGATTTTGGCAAAGAGAGTATCTCCCGCAGGGAAGCTGCTACCATCAAATGTTTGCCCTCATTACACTCCCCTCTGGAAGCCCTTTCACTGCAAGCTGAAGATTCCCTCCTAACAGCAAGCTTTAGGATAGGGTACTGAATTGTAACTTAACTGCGGATAATAAGGCGAAATTGGAAAAGAGAGTATCTCCCGCAGGGAAGCTGCTACCATCAAATATTTGCCCTCATTAGACTCCCGTCTGGAAGCGCTTTCACTGCAAGCTGCAGATTCCCTCCTAACAGCAAGCTTTAGGATAGGGTACTGAATTGTATCTTACTTTCGCCTAATAATGCGATTTTGGCAAAGAGAGTATCTCCCGCAGGGAAGCTGCTAACATCAAATGTTTGCCCTCATTAGACACCCCTCTGGAAGCCCTTTCACTGCAAGCTGAAGATTCCCTCCTAACAGCAAGCTTTAGGATAGGGTACTGAATTGTAACTTAACTGCGGCTAATAAGGCGATTTTGGCAAAGAGAATATCTCCCGCAGGGAAGCTGCTACCATCAAATATTTGCCCTGATTAGACTCCCCTCTGGAAGCGCTTTCACTGCAAGCTGCAGATTCCCTCCTAACAGCAAGCTTTAGGATAGGGTACTGAATTGTAACTTAACTGCGGCTAATAATGCGATTTTGGCAAAGAGAGTATCTCCGCAGGAAAGCTGCTACCATCAAATGTTTGCCCTCATTACACTCCTCTCTGGAAGCGCTTTCACTGCAAGCTGCAGATTCCCTCCTAACAGCAAGCTTTAGGATAGGGCACTGAATTGTAACTTAACTGCGGCTAATAATGCGATATTGGCAAAGAGACTATCTCCCGCAGGGAAGCTGCTACCATCAAATGTTTGCCCTCATTAGACTCCGCTCTGGAAGCGCTTTCACTGCAAGCTGCAGATTCCCTCCTAACAGCAAGCTTTTGGATAGGGTACTGAATTGTAACTTACTTTCGCCTAATAATGCGATTATGGCAAAGAGACTATCTCACGCAGGGAAGCTGCTACCATCAAATGTTTGCCCTCATTAGACTCCCCTCTGGAAGCGCTTTCACTGCAAGCTGCAGATTCCCTCCTAACAGCAAGCTTTAGGATAGGGTACTGAATTGTAACTTAACTGCGGCTAATAATGCGATTTTGGCAAAGAGAGTATCTCCTGCAGGGAAGCTGCTACCATCAAATGTTTGCCCTCATTAGACTCCCCTCTGGAAGCGCTTTCACTGCAAGCTGCAGATTCCCTCCTAACAGCAAGCTTTAGGATAGGGTACTGAATTGTATCTTAACTGCGTCTAATAATGCGATTTTGTCAAAGAGAATATCTCCCGCAGGGAAGCTGCTACCATCAAATGTTTGCCCTCATTAGACTCCCCTCTGGAAGCGCTTTCACTGCAAGCTGCAGATTCCCTCCTAACAGCAAGCTTTAGGATAGGGTCCTGAATTGTAACTTACTTTCGCCTAATAATGGGATTATGGCAAAGAGAGTATCTCCCGCAGGGAAGCTGCTAACATCAAATGTTTGCCCTCATTACACTCCCCTCCGGAAGTGCTTTCACTGCAAGCTGCAGATTCCCTCCTAACAGCAAGCTTTAGGATAGGGTACTGAATTGTAACTTAACTGCGGCTAATAAGGCGTTTGTGGCAAAGAGACTATCTCCCGCAGGGAAGCTGCTACCATCAAATGTTTGCCCTCATTAGACTCCCCTCTGGAAGCGCTTTCACTGCAAGCTGCAGATTCCCTCATAACAGCATGCTTTAGGATAGGGTACTGAATTGTATCTTACTTTCGCCTAATAATGCGATTTTGGCAAAGAGAGTATCTCCCACAGGGAAGCTGCTACCATCAAATGTTTGCCCTCATTAGACTCCTCTCTGGAAGCGCTTTCACTGCAAGCTGCAGATTCCCTCCTAACAGCAAGCTTTAGGATAGGGCACTGAATTGTAACTTAACTGCAGCTAATAATGCGATTTTGGCAAAGAGAGTATCTCCCGCAGGGAAGCTGCTACCATCAAATGTTTGCCCTCATTAGACTCCCCTCTGGAAGCCCTTTCACTGCAAGCTGAAGATTCCCTCCTAACAGCAAGCTTTAGGATAGGGTACTGAATTGTAACTTAACTGCGGATAATAAGGCGAAATTGGAAAAGAGAGTATCTCCCGCAGGGAAGCTGCTACCATCAAATATTTGCCCTCATTAGACTCCCGTCTGGAAGCGCTTTCACTGCAAGCTGCAGATTCCCTCCTAACAGCAAGCTTTAGGATAGGGTACTGAATTGTATCTTACTTTCGCCTAATAATGCGATTTTGGCAAAGAGAGTATCTCCCGCAGGGAAGCTGCTAACATCAAATGTTTGCCCTCATTAGACTCCCCTCTGGAAGCCCTTTCACTGCAAGCTGAAGATTCCCTCCTAACAGCAAGATTTAGGATAGGGTACTGAATTGTAACTTAACTGCGGCTAATAAGGCGATTTTGGCAAAGAGAATATCTCCCGCAGGGAAGCTGCTACCATCAAATATTTGCCCTCATTAGACTCCCCTCTGGAAGCGCTTTCACTGCAAGCTGCAGATTCCCTCCTAACAGCAAGCTTTAGCATACTGTACTGAATTGTAACTTAACTGCGGCTAATAATGCGATTTTGGCAAAGAGAGTATCTCCGCAGGAAAGCTGCTACCATCAAATGTTTGCCCTCATTACACTCCTCTCTGGAAGCGCTTTCACTGCAAGCTGCAGATTCCCTCCTAACAGCAAGCTTTAGGATAGGGCACTGAATTGTAACTTAACTGCGGCTAATAATGCGATTTTGGCAAAGAGACTATCTCCCGCAGGGAAGATGCTACCATCAAATGTTTGCCCTCATTAGACTCCGCTCTGGAAGCGCTTTCACTGCAAGCTGCAGATTCCCTCCTAACAGCAAGCTTTAGGATAGGGTACTGAATTGTAACTTACTTTTGCCTAATAATGCGATTTTGGCAAAGAGAATATCTCCGGCAGGGAAGCTGCTACCATCAAATGTTTGCCCTCATTAGACTCCCCTCCGGAAGCGCTTTCACTGCAAGCTGCAGATTCCCTCCTAACAGCAAGCTTTAGCATAGGGTACTGAATTGTAACTTACTTTCGCCTAATAATGCGATTTTGGCAAAGAGAATATCTCCCGCAGGGAAGCTGCTACCATCAAATATTTGCCCTCATTAGACTCCCCTCTGGAAGCGCTTTCACTGCAAGCTGCAGATTCCCTCCTAACAGCAAGCTTTAGGATAGTGTACTGAATTGTAACTTACTTTCGCCTAATAATGCGATTTTGGCAAAGAGAGTATCTCCCGCAGGGAAGCTGCTACCATCAAATGTTTGCCCTCATTAGACTCCCCTCCGGAAGCGCTTTCACTGCAAGCTGCAGATTCCCTCCTAACAGCAAGCTTTAGGATAGGGTACTGAATTGTAACTTAACTGCGGCTAATAATGCGATTTTGGCAAAGAGACTATCTCCCGCAGGGAAGCTGCTACCATCAAATGTTTGCCCTCATTAGACTCCCCTCTGGAAGCGCTTTCACTGCAAGCTGCAGTTTCCTTCCTAACAGCAAGCTTTAGGATAGGGTACTGAATTGTAACTTACTTTCGCCTAATAATGCGATTTTGGCAAAGAGACTATCTCCCGCAGGGAAGATGCTACCATCAAATGTTTGCCCTCATTAGACTCCCCTCTGGAAGCGCTTTCACTGCAAGCTGCAGATTCCCTCCTAACAGCAAGCTTTAGGATAGGGTACTGAATTGTAACTTACTTTCGCCTAATAATGCGATTTTGGCAAAGAGAGTATCTCCCGCAGGGAAGCTGCTACCATCAAATATTTGCCCTCATTAGACTCCCCTCTGGAAGCGCTTTCACTGCAAGCTGCAGATTCCCTCCTAACAGCAAGCTTTAGGATAGGGTACTGAATTGTAACTTAACTGCGGCTAATAAGGCGAAATTAGAAAAGAGAGTATCTCCCGCAGGGAAGCTGCTACCATCAAATGTTTGCCCTCGTTATACTCCCCTCTGGAAGCGCTTTCACTGCAAGCTGCAGATTCCCTCCTAACAGCAAGCTTTAGGATAGGGTACTGAATTGTATATTAACTGCGTCTAATAATGAGATTTTGTCAAAGAGACTATCTCCCGCAGGGAAGCTCCTACCATCAAATATTTGCCCTCATTAGATTCCCCTCTGGAAGCGCTTTCACTGCAAGCTGCAGATTCCCTCCTAACAGCAAGCTTTAGGATAGTGTACTGAATTGTAACTTACTTTCGCCTAATAATGCGATTTTGGCAAAGAGAGTATCTCCCGCAGGGAAGCTGCTACCATCAAATGTTTGCCCTCATTAGACTCCCCTCTGGAAGCGCTTTCACTGCAAGCTGCAGATTCCCTCCTAACAGCAAGCTTTAGGATAGGGTACTGAATTGTAACTTACTTTCGCCTAATAATGCGATTATGGCAAAGAGAGTATCTCCCGCAGGGAAGCTGCTACCATCAAATGTTTGCCCTCATTAGACTCCCCTCCGGAAGCGCTTTCACTGCAAGCTGCAGATTCCCTCCTAACAGCAAGATTTAGGATAGGGTACTGAATTGTAACTTAACTGCGGCTAATAAGGCGTATTTGGCAAAGAGAATATCTCCCGCAGGGAAGCTGTTACCATCAAATGTTTGCCCTCATTAGACTCCCCTCTGGAAGCGCTTTCACTGCAAGCTGCAGATTCCCTCCTAACAGCAAGCTTTAGGATAGTGTACTGAATTGTAACTTACTTTCGCCTAATAATGCGATTTTGGCAAAGAGAGTATCACCCGCAGGGAAGCTGCTAACATCAAATGTTTGCCCTCATTAGACTCCCCTCTGGAAGCGCTTTCACTGCAAGCTGCAGATTCCCTCCTAACAGCAAGCTTTAGGATAAGGTACTGAATTGTAACTTACTTTCGCCTAATAATGCGATTTTGGCAAAGAGACTATCTCCCGCAGGGAAGCTGCTACCATCAAATGTTTGCCCTCATTAGACTCCCCTCTGGAAGTGCTTTCACTGCAAGCTGCAGATTCCCTCCTAACAGCAAGCTTTAGGATTGGGTACTGAGTTGTAACTTACTTTCGCCTAATAGTGCGATTTTGGCAAAGAGAGTATCTCCCGCAGGGAAGCTGCTACCATCAAATCTTTGCCCTCATTAGACTCCCCTCTGGAAGCGCTTTCACTGCAAGCTGCAGATTCCCTCCTAACAGCAAGCTTTAGGATAGGGTACTGAATTGTAACTTACTTTCGCCTTATTATGCGATTCTGGCAAAGAGAATATCTCCCGCAGGGAAGCTGCTACCATCAAATGTTTGCCCTCATTAGACTCCCCTCTGGAAGCGCTTTCACTGCAAGCTGCAGATTCCCTCCTAACAGCAAGCTTTAGGATAGGGTACTGAATTGTAACTTAACTGCGGCTAATAATGCGATTTTGGCAAAGAGAGTATCTCCTGCAGGGAAGCTGCTACCATCAAATATTTGCCCTCATTGGACTCCACTCTGGAAGCGCTTTCACTGCAAGCTGCAGATTCCCTCCTAACAGCAAGCTTTAGGATAGGGTACTGAATTGTAACTTACTTTCGCCTTATTATGCGATTCTGGCAAAGAGAATATCTCCCGCAGGGAAGCTGCTACCATCAAATGTTTGCCCTCATTAGACTCCCCTCTGGAAGCGCTTTCACTGCAAGCTGCAGATTCCCTCCTAAAAGCAAGCTTTAGGATAGGGTACTGAATTGTAACTTAACTGCGGCTAATAATGCGATTTTGGCAAAGAGAGTATCTCCTGCAGGGAAGCTGCTACCATCAAATGTTTGCCCTCATTAGACTCCCCTCTGGAAGCGCTTTCACTGCAAGCTGCAGATTCCCTCCTAACAGCAAGCTTTAGGATAGGGTACTGAATTGTATATTAACTGAGTCTAATAATGCGATTTTGTCAAAGAGAATATCTCCCGCAGGGAAGCTGCTACCATCAAATGTTTGCCCTCATTAGACTCCCCTCTGGAAGCGCTTTCACTGCAAGCTGCAGATTCCCTCCTAACAGCAAGCTTTAGGATAGGGTCCTGAATTGTAACTTACTTTCGCCTAATAATGGGATTATGGCAAAGAGAGTATCTCCCGCAGGGAAGCTGCTAACATCAAATGTTTGCCCTCATTACACTCCCCTCCGGAAGTGCTTTCACTGCAAGCTGCAGATTCCCTCCTAACAGCAAGCTTTAGGATAGGGTACTGAATTGTAACTTAACTGCGGCTAATAAGGCGTTTGTGGCAAAGAGACTATCTCCCGCAGGGAAGCTGCTACCATCAAATGTTTGCCCTCATTAGACTCCCCTCTGGAAGCGCTTTCACTGCAAGCTGCAGATTCCCTCATAACAGCATGCTTTAGGATAGGGTACTGAATTGTATCTTACTTTCGCCTAATAATGCGATTTTGGCAAAGAGAGTATCTCCCACAGGGAAGCTGCTACCATCAAATGTTTGCCCTCATTAGACTCCTCTCTGGAAGCGCTTTCACTGCAAGCTGCAGATTCCCTCCTAACAGCAAGCTTTAGGATAGGGCACTGAATTGTAACTTAACTGCAGCTAATAATGCGATTTTGGCAATGAGAGTATCTCCCGCAGGGAAGCTGCTACCATCAAATGTTTGCCCTCATTAGACTCCCCTCTGGAAGCCCTTTCACTGCAAGCTGAAGATTCCCTCCTAACAGCAAGCTTTAGGATAGGGTACTGAATTGTAACTTAACTGCGGATAATAAGGCGAAATTGGAAAAGAGAGTATCTCCCGCAGGGAAGCTGCTACCATCAAATATTTGCCCTCATTAGACTCCCGTCTGGAAGCGCTTTCACTGCAAGCTGCAGATTCCCTCCTAACAGCAAGCTTTAGGATAGGGTACTGAATTGTATCTTACTTTCGCCTAATAATGCGATTTTGGCAAAGAGAGTATCTCCCGCAGGGAAGCTGCTAACATCAAATGTTTGCCCTCATTAGACTCCCCTCTGGAAGCCCTTTCACTGCAAGCTGAAGATTCCCTCCTAACAGCAAGATTTAGGATAGGGTACTGAATTGTAACTTAACTGCGGCTAATAAGGCGATTTTGGCAAAGAGAATATCTCCCGCAGGGAAGCTGCTACCATCAAATATTTGCCCTCATTAGACTCCCCTCTGGAAGCGCTTTCACTGCAAGCTGCAGATTCCCTCCTAACAGCAAGCTTTAGCATACTGTACTGAATTGTAACTTAACTGCGGCTAATAATGCGATTTTGGCAAAGAGAGTATCTCCGCAGGAAAGCTGCTACCATCAAATGTTTGCCCTCATTACACTCCTCTCTGGAAGCGCTTTCACTGCAAGCTGCAGATTCCCTCCTAACAGCAAGCTTTAGGATAGGGCACTGAATTGTAACTTAACTGCGGCTAATAATGCGATTTTGGCAAAGAGACTATCTCCCGCAGGGAAGATGCTACCATCAAATGTTTGCCCTCATTAGACTCCGCTCTGGAAGCGCTTTCACTGCAAGCTGCAGATTCCCTCCTAACAGCAAGCTTTAGGATAGGGTACTGAATTGTACCTTACTTTTGCCTAATAATGCGATTTTGGCAAAGAGAATATCTCCGGCAGGGAAGCTGCTACCATCAAATGTTTGCCCTCATTAGACTCCCCTCCGGAAGCGCTTTCACTGCAAGCTGCAGATTCCCTCCTAACAGCAAGCTTTAGCATAGGGTACTGAATTGTAACTTACTTTCGCCTAATAATGCGATTTTGGCAAAGAGAATATCTCCCGCAGGGAAGCTGCTACCATCAAATATTTGCCCTCATTAGACTCCCCTCTGGAAGCGCTTTCACTGCAAGCTGCAGATTCCCTCCTAACAGCAAGCTTTAGGATAGTGTACTGAATTGTAACTTACTTTCGCCTAATAATGCGATTTTGGCAAAGAGAGTATCTCCCGCAGGGAAGCTGCTACCATCAAATGTTTGCCCTCATTAGACTCCCCTCCGGAAGCGCTTTCACTGCAAGCTGCAGATTCCCTCCTAACAGCAAGCTTTAGGATAGGGTACTGAATTGTAACTTAACTGCGGCTAATAATGCGATTTTGGCAAAGAGACTATCTCCCGCAGGGAAGCTGCTACCATCAAATGTTTGCCCTCATTAGACTCCCCTCTGGAAGCGCTTTCACTGCAAGCTGCAGATTCCCTCCTAACAGCAAGCTTTAGGATAGGGTACTGAATTGTAACTTACTTTCGCCTAATAATGCGATTTTGGCAAAGAGAGTATCTCCCGCAGGGAAGCTGCTACCATCAAATATTTGCCCTCATTAGACTCCCCTCTGGAAGCGCTTTCACTGCAAGCTGCAGATTCCCTCCTAACAGCAAGCTTTAGGATAGGGTACTGAATTGTAACTTAACTGCGGCTAATAAGGCGAAATTGGAAAAGAGAGTATCTCCCGCAGGGAAGCTGCTACCATCAAATGTTTGCCCTCGTTAGACTCCCCTCTGGAAGCGCTTTCACTGCAAGCTGCAGATTCCCTCCTAACAGCAAGCTTTAGGATAGGGTACTGAATTGTATATTAACTGCGTCTAATAATGAGATTTTGTCAAAGAGACTATCTCCCGCAGGGAAGCTCCTACCATCAAATATTTGCCCTCATTAGATTCCCCTCTGGAAGCGCTTTCACTGCAAGCTGCAGATTCCCTCCTAACAGCAAGCTTTAGGATAGTGTACTGAATTGTAACTTACTTTCGCCTAATAATGCGATTTTGGCAAAGAGAGTATCTCCCGCAGGGAAGCTGCTACCATCAAATGTTTGCCCTCATTAGACTCCCCTCTGGAAGCGCTTTCACTGCAAGCTGCAGATTCCCTCCTAACAGCAAGCTTTAGGATAGGGTACTGAATTGTAACTTAACTGCGGCTAATAAGGCGAAATTGGAAAAGAGAGTATCTCCCGCAGGGAAGCTGAAACCATCAAATGTTTGCCCTCGTTAGACTCCCCTCTGGAAGCGCTTTCACTGCAAGCTGCAGATTCCCTCCTAACAGCAAGCTTTAGGATAGGGTACTGAATTGTATATTAACTGCGTCTAATAATGAGATTTTGTCAAAGAGACTATCTCCCGCAGGGAAGCTCCTACCATCAAATATTTGCCCTCATTAGATTCCCCTCTGGAAGCGCTTTCACTGCAAGCTGCAGATTCCCTCCTAACAGCAAGCTTTAGGATAGTGTACTGAATTGTAACTTACTTTCGCCTAATAATGCGATTTTGGCAAAGAGAGTATCTCCCGCAGGGAAGCTGCTACCATCAAATGTTTGCCCTCATTAGACTCCCCTCTGGAAGCGCTTTCACTGCAAGCTGCAGATTCCCTCCTAACAGCAAGCTTTAGGATAGGGTACTGAATTGTAACTTACTTTCGCCTAATAATGCGATTATGGCAAAGAGAGTATCTCCCGCAGGGAAGCTGCTACCATCAAATGTTTGCCCTCATTAGACTCCCCTCCGGAAGCGCTTTCACTGCACGCTGCAGATTCCCTCCTAACAGCAAGATTTAGGATAGGGTACTGAATTGTAACTTAACTGTGGCTAATAAGGCGTATTTGGCAAAGAGAATATCTCCCGCAGGGAAGCTGTTACCATCAAATGTTTGCCCTCATTAGACTCCCCTCTGGAAGCGCTTTCACTGCAAGCTGCAGATTCCCTCCTAACAGCAAGCTTTAGGATAGTGTACTGAATTGTAACTTACTTTCGCCTAATAATGCGATTTTGGCAAAGAGAGTATCACCCGCAGGGAAGCTGCTAACATCAAATGTTTGCCCTCATTAGACTCCCCTCTGGAAGCGCTTTCACTGCAAGCTGCAGATTCCCTCCTAACAGCAAGCTTTAGGATAAGGTACTGAATTGTAACTTACTTTCGCCTAATAATGCGATTTTGGCAAAGAGACTATCTCCCGCAGGGAAGCTGCTACCATCAAATGTTTGCCCTCATTAGACTCCCCTCTGGAAGTGCTTTCACTGCAAGCTGCAGATTCCCTCCTAACAGCAAGCTTTAGGATTGGGTACTGAGTTGTAACTTACTTTCGCCTAATAGTGCGATTTTGGCAAAGAGAGTATCTCCCGCAGGGAAGCTGCTACCATCAAATCTTTGCCCTCATTAGACTCCCCTCTGGAAGCGCTTTCACTGCAAGCTGCAGATTCCCTCCTAACAGCAAGCTTTAGGATAGGGTACTGAATTGTAGCTTAACTGCGGCTAATAAGGCGATTATGGCAAAGAGAGTATCTCCCGCAGGGAAGCTGCTACCATCAAATGTTTGCCCTCATTAGACTCCCCTCTGGAAGCGCTTTCACTGCAAGCTGCAGATTCCCTCCTAACAGCAAGCTTTAGGATAGGGTACTGAATTGTAACTTAACTGCGGCTAATAATGCGATTTTGGCAAAGAGAGTATCTCCTGCAGGGAAGCTGCTACCATCAAATATTTGCCCTCATTGGACTCCACTCTGGAAGCGCTTTCACTGCAAGCTGCAGATTCCCTCCTAACAGCAAGCTTTAGGATAGGGTACTGAATTGTAACTTACTTTCGCCTTATTATGCGATTCTGGCAAAGAGAATATCTCCCGCAGGGAAGCTGCTACCATCAAATGTTTGCCCTCATTAGACTCCCCTCTGGAAGCGCTTTCACTGCAAGCTGCAGATTCCCTCCTAACAGCAAGCTTTAGCATAGGGTACTTTATTGTAACTTAACTACTGCTAATACTGCGATTTTGGCAAAGAGAGTATCTCCCGCAGGGAAGCTGCTACCATCAAATGTTTGCCCTCATTACACTCCCCTCTGGAAGCGCTTTCACTGCAAGCTGCAGATTCCCTCCTAACAGCAAGCTTTAGGATAGGGTACTGAATTGTAACTTACTTTCGCCTAATAATGCGATTTTGGCAAAGAGAGTATCTCCCGCAGGGAAGCTGCTACCATCAAATGTTTGCCCTCATTAGACTCCCCTCTGGAAGCGCTTTCACTGCAAGCTGCAGATTCCCTCCTAACAGCAAGCTTTAGGATAGGGTACTGAATTGTAACTTAACTGCGGCTTATAATGCGAAATTGGAAAAGAGAGTATCTCCCGCAGGGAAGCTGCTACCATCAAATGTTTGCCCTCATTAGACTCCCCTCTGGAAGCGCTTTCACTGCAAGCTGCAGATTCCCTCCTAACAGCAAGCTTTAGGATAGGGTACTGAATTGTATCTTACTTTCGCCTAATAATGCGATTTTGTAAAAGAGAGTATCTCCCGCAGGGAAGCTGCTACCATCAAATGTTTGCCCTCATTAGACTCCCCTCTGGAAGCGCTTTCACTGCAAGCTGCAGATTCCCTCCTAACAGCAAGCTTTAGGATAGTGTACTGAATTGTAACTTACTATCGCCTAATAATGCGATTATGGCAAAGAGAGTATCTCCCGCAGGGAAGCTGCTAACATCAAATGTTTGCCCTCATTAGACTCCCCTCTGGAGGCGCTTTCACTGCAAGCTGCAGATTCCCTCCTAACAGCAAGCTTTAGGATAGGGTACTGAATTGTAACTTACTTTCGCCTAATAATGCGATTTTGGCAAAGAGAGTATCTCCCGCAGGGAAGCTGCTACCATCAAATGTTTGCCCTCATTAGACTCCCCTCTGGAAGCGCTTTCACTGCAAGCTGCAGATTCCCTCCTAACAGTAAGCTTTACGATAGGGTACTGAATTGTAACTTAACTGCGGCTAATAAGGCGAAATTGGAAAAGAGAGTATCTCCCGCAGGGAAGCTGTTACCATCAAATGCTTGCCCTCATTAGACTCCCCTCTGGAAGCGCTTTCACTGCAAGCTGCAGATTCCCTCCTAACAGCAAGCTTTAGGATAGGGTACTGAATTGTAACTTACTTTCGACTGATAATGCGATTTTAGCAAAGAGACTATCTCACGCAGGGAAGCTGCTACCATCAAATGTTTGCCCTCATTAGACTCCCCTCTGCAAGCGCTTTCACTGCAAGCTGCAGATTCCCTCCTAACAGCAAGCTTTAGGATAGGGCACTGAATTGTATCTTAACTGCGGCTAATAAGGCGAAATTGGAAAAGAGAGTATCTCCCGCAGGGAAGCTGCTACCATCAAATGTTTGCCCTCGTTAGACGCCCCTCTGGAAGCGCTTTCACTGCAAGCTGCAGATTCCCTCCTAACAGCAAGCTTTAGGATAGGGTACTGAATTGTATATTAACTGCGTCTAATAATGAGATTTTGTCAAAGAGACTATCTCCCGCAGGGAAGCTCCTACCATCAAATATTTGCCCTCATTAGATTCCCCTCTGGAAGCGCTTTCACTGCAAGCTGCAGATTCCCTCCTAACAGCAAGCTTTAGGATAGTGTACTGAATTGTAACTTACTTTCGCCTAATAATGCGATTTTGGCAAAGAGAGTATCTCCCGCAGGGAAGCTGCTACCATCAAATGTTTGCCCTCATTAGACTCCCCTCTGGAAGCGCTTTCACTGCAAGCTGCAGATTCCCTCCTAACAGCAAGCTTTAGGATAGGGTACTGAATTGTAACTTAACTGCGGCTAATAAGGCGAAATTGGAAAAGAGAGTATCTCCCGCAGGGAAGCTGCTACCATCAAATGTTTGCCCTCGTTAGACTCCCCTCTGGAAGCGCTTTCACTGCAAGCTGCAGATTCCCTCCTAACAGCAAGCTTTAGGATAGGGTACTGAATTGTATATTAACTGCGTCTAATAATGAGATTTTGTCAAAGAGACTATCTCCCGCAGGGAAGCTCCTACCATCAAATATTTGCCCTCATTAGATTCCCCTCTGGAAGCGCTTTCACTGCAAGCTGCAGATTCCCTCCTAACAGCAAGCTTTAGGATAGTGTACTGAATTGTAACTTACTTTCGCCTAATAATGCGATTTTGGCAAAGAGAGTATCTCCCGCAGGGAAGCTGCTACCATCAAATGTTTGCCCTCATTAGACTCCCCTCTGGAAGCGCTTTCACTGCAAGCTGCAGATTCCCTCCTAACAGCAAGCTTTAGGATAGGGTACTGAATTGTAACTTACTTTCGCCTAATAATGCGATTATGGCAAAGAGAGTATCTCCCGCAGGGAAGCTGCTACCATCAAATGTTTGCCCTCATTAGACTCCCCTCCGGAAGCGCTTTCACTGCACGCTGCAGATTCCCTCCTAACAGCAAGATTTAGGATAGGGTACTGAATTGTAACTTAACTGTGGCTAATAAGGCGTATTTGGCAAAGAGAATATCTCCCGCAGGGAAGCTGTTACCATCAAATGTTTGCCCTCATTAGACTCCCCTCTGGAAGCGCTTTCACTGCAAGCTGCAGATTCCCTCCTAACAGCAAGCTTTAGGATAGGGTACTGAATTGTAACTTACTTTCGCCTAATAATGCGATTTTGGCAAAGAGAGTATCACCCGCAGGGAAGCTGCTAACATCAAATGTTTGCCCTCATTAGACTCCCCTCTGGAAGCGCTTTCACTGCAAGCTGCAGATTCCCTCCTAACAGCAAGCTTTAGGATAAGGTACTGAATTGTAACTTACTTTCGCCTAATAATGCGATTTTGGCAAAGAGACTATCTCCCGCAGGGAAGCTGCTACCATCAAATGTTTGCCCTCATTAGACTCCCCTCTGGAAGTGCTTTCACTGCAAGCTGCAGATTCCCTCCTAACAGCAAGCTTTAGGATTGGGTACTGAGTTGTAACTTACTTTCGCCTAATAGTGCGATTTTGGCAAAGAGAGTATCTCCCGCAGGGAAGCTGCTACCATCAAATCTTTGCCCTCATTAGACTCCCCTCTGGAAGCGCTTTCACTGCAAGCTGCAGATTCCCTCCTAACAGCAAGCTTTAGGATAGGGTACTGAATTGTAGCTTAACTGCGGCTAATAAGGCGATTATGGCAAAGAGAGTATCTCCCGCAGGGAAGCTGCTACCATCAAATGTTTGCCCTCATTAGACTCCCCTCTGGAAGCGCTTTCACTGCAAGCTGCAGATTCCCTCCTAACAGCAAGCTTTAGGATAGGGTACTGAATTGTAACTTAACTGCGGCTAATAATGCGATTTTGGCAAAGAGAGTATCTCCTGCAGGGAAGCTGCTACCATCAAATATTTGCCCTCATTGGACTCCACTCTGGAAGCGCTTTCACTGCAAGCTGCAGATTCCCTCCTAACAGCAAGCTTTAGGATAGGGTACTGAATTGTAACTTACTTTCGCCTTATTATGCGATTCTGGCAAAGAGAATATCTCCCGCAGGGAAGCTGCTACCATCAAATGTTTGCCCTCATTAGACTCCCCTCTGGAAGCGCTTTCACTGCAAGCTGCAGATTCCCTCCTAACAGCAAGCTTTAGCATAGGGTACTTTATTGTAACTTAACTACTGCTAATACTGCGATTTTGGCAAAGAGAGTATCTCCCGCAGGGAAGCTGCTACCATCAAATGTTTGCCCTCATTACACTCCCCTCTGGAAGCGCTTTCACTGCAAGCTGCAGATTCCCTCCTAACAGCAAGCTTTAGGATAGGGTACTGAATTGTAACTTACTTTCGCCTAATAATGCGATTTTGGCAAAGAGAGTATCTCCCGCAGGGAAGCTGCTACCATCAAATGTTTGCCCTCATTAGACTCCCCTCTGGAAGCGCTTTCACTGCAAGCTGCAGATTCCCTCCTAACAGCAAGCTTTAGGATAGGGTACTGAATTGTAACTTAACTGCGGCTTATAATGCGAAATTGGAAAAGAGAGTATCTCCCGCAGGGAAGCTGCTACCATCAAATGTTTGCCCTCATTAGACTCCCCTCTGGAAGCGCTTTCACTGCAAGCTGCAGATTCCCTCCTAACAGCAAGCTTTAGGATAGGGTACTGAATTGTATCTTACTTTCGCCTAATAATGCGATTTTGTAAAAGAGAGTATCTCCCGCAGGGAAGCTGCTACCATCAAATGTTTGCCCTCATTAGACTCCCCTCTGGAAGCGCTTTCACTGCAAGCTGCAGATTCCCTCCTAACAGCAAGCTTTAGGATAGTGTACTGAATTGTAACTTACTATCGCCTAATAATGCGATTATGGCAAAGAGAGTATCTCCCGCAGGGAAGCTGCTAACATCAAATGTTTGCCCTCATTAGACTCCCCTCTGGAGGCGCTTTCACTGCAAGCTGCAGATTCCCTCCTAACAGCAAGCTTTAGGATAGGGTACTGAATTGTAACTTACTTTCGCCTAATAATGCGATTTTGGCAAAGAGAGTATCTCCCGCAGGGAAGCTGCTACCATCAAATGTTTGCCCTCATTAGACTCCCCTCTGGAAGCGCTTTCACTGCAAGCTGCAGATTCCCTCCTAACAGTAAGCTTTACGATAGGGTACTGAATTGTAACTTAACTGCGGCTAATAAGGCGAAATTGGAAAAGAGAGTATCTCCCGCAGGGAAGCTGTTACCATCAAATGCTTGCCCTCATTAGACTCCCCTCTGGAAGCGCTTTCACTGCAAGCTGCAGATTCCCTCCTAACAGCAAGCTTTAGGATAGGGTACTGAATTGTAACTTACTTTCGACTGATAATGCGATTTTAGCAAAGAGACTATCTCACGCAGGGAAGCTGCTACCATCAAATGTTTGCCCTCATTAGACTCCCCTCTGCAAGCGCTTTCACTGCAAGCTGCAGATTCCCTCCTAACAGCAAGCTTTAGGATAGGGCACTGAATTGTATCTTAACTGCGGCTAATAATGCGATTTTGGCAAAGAGAGAATCTCCCGCAGGGAAGCTGCTACCATCAAATGTTTGCCCTCATTAGACTCCCCTCTGGAAGTGCTTTCACTGCAAGCTGCAGATTCCCTCCTAACAGCAAGCTTTAGGATAGGGTACTGAATTGTAACTTAACTGCGGCTAATAAGGCGATTTTAGCAAAGAGAATATCTCCCGCAGGGAAGCTGCTACCATCAAATGTTTGCCCTCATTAGACTCCCCTCTGGAAGCGCTTTCACTGCAAGCTGCAGATTCCCTCCTAACAGCAAGATTTAGCATAGGGTACTGAATTGTATTTTACTTTCACATAATAATGCGATTTTGGCAAAGAGAATATCTCCCGCAGGGAAGCTGCTACCATCAAATATTTGCCCTCATTAGACTCCCCTCTGGAAGCGCTTTCACTGCAAGCTGCAGATTCCCTCCTAACAGCAAGCTTTAGGATAGGGTACTGAATTGTAACTTACTTTCGCCTAATAATGCGATTTTGGCAAAGAGACTATCTCCCGCAGGGAAGCTGCTACCATCAAATGTTTGCCCTCATTAGACTCCCCTCTGGAAGCGCTTTCACTGCAAGCTGCAGATTCCCTCCTAACAGCAAGTTTTAGCATAGGGTACTGAATTGTAACTTACTTTCGCCTAATAATGCGATTATGGAAAAGAGACTATCTCCTGCAGGGAAGCTGCTACCATCAAATGTTTGCCCTCATTAGACTCCTCTCTGGATGCGCTTTCACTGCAAGCTGCAGATTCCCTCCTAACAGCAAGCTTTAGGATAGGGTACTGAATTGTAACTTACTTTCGCCTAATAATGCGATTTTGGAAAAGAGAGTATCTCCCGCAGGGAAGCTGCTACCATCAAATGTTTGCCCTCATTAGACTCCCCTCTGGAAGCGCTTTCACTGCAAGCTGCAGATTCCCTCCTAACAGCAAGCTTTAGGATAGGGTACTGAATTGTAACTTAACTGCGGCTAATAAGGCGATTTTGGCAAAGAGAGTATCTCCCGCAGGGAAGCTGCTACCATCAAATATTTGCCCTCATTAGACTCCCCTCTGGAAGCGCTTTCACTGCAAGCTGCAGATTCCCTCCTAACAGCAAGCTTTAGGATAGGGTACTGAATTGTAACTTAACTGCGGCTAATAAGGCGATTTTGGCAAAGAGAGTATCTCCCGCAGGGAAGCTGCTACCATCAAATATTTGCCCTCGTTAGACTCCGCTCTGGAAGCGCTTTCAATGCAAGCTGCAGATTCCCTCCTAACAGCAAGCTTTAGGATAGGGTACTGAATTGTAACTTACTTTCGCCTAATAATGCGATTTTGGCAAAGAGAGTATCTCCCGCAGGGAAGCTGCTACCATCAAATGTTTGCCCTCATTAGACTCCCCTCTGGAAGCGCTTTCACTGCAAGCTGCAGATTCCCTCCTAACAGCAAGATTTAGGATAGGGTACTGAATTGTAACTTAACTGCGGCTAAAAAGGCGATTTTGGCAAAGAGAATATCTCCCGCAGGGAAGCTGCTACCATCAAATGTTTGCCCTCATTAGACTCCCCTCTGGAAGCGCTTCCACTGCAAGCTGCAGATTCCCTCCTAACAGCAAGCTTTAGGATAGGGTACTGAATTGTAACTTACTTTCGCCTAATAATGCGATTTTGGAAAAGAGAGTATCTCTGGCAGGAAAGCTGCTACCATCAAATGTTTGCCCTCATTAGACTCCCCTCTGGAAGCGCTTTCACTGCAAGCTGCAGATTGCCTCCTAACAGCAAGCTTTAGGATAGGGTACTGAATTGTAACTTAACTGCGGCTAATAAGGCGATTTTGGCAAAGAGAGTATCTCCCGCAGGGAAGATGCTACCATCAAATATTTGCCCTCATTAGACTCCCCTCTGGAAGCGCTTTCACTGCAAGCTGCAGATTCCCTCCTAACAGCAAGCTTTAGGATAAGGTACTGAATTGTAACTTAACTGCGGCTAATAAGGCGATTTTGGCAAAAAGAATATCTCCCGCAGGGAAGCTGCTACCATCAAATATTTGCTCTCATTAGACTCCCCTCTGGAAGCGCTTTCACTGCAAGCTGCAGATTCCCTCCTAACAGCAAGCTTTAGGATAGGGTACTGAATTGTAACTTACTTTCGCCTAATAATGCGATTTTGGCAATGATAGTATCTCCCGCAGGGAAGCTGCTACCATCAAATGTTTGCCCTCATTAGACTCCCCTCTGGAAGCGCTTTCACTGCAAGCTGCAGATTCCCTCCTAACAGCAAGCTTTAGGATAGGGTACTGAATTGTAACTTAACTGCGGCTAATAAGGCGATTTTGGCAAAGAGAATATCTCCCGCAGGGAAGCTGCTACCATCAAATGTTTGCCCTCATTAGACTCCCCTCTGGAAGCGCTTTCACTGCAAGCTGCAGATTCCCTCCTAACAGCAAGATTTAGCATAGGGTACTGAATTGTAATTTACTTTCACATAATAATGCGATTTTGGCAAAGAGAATATCTCCCGCAGGGAAGCTGCTACCATCAAATATTTGCCCTCATTAGACTCCCCTCTGGAAGCGCTTTCACTGCAAGCTGCAGATTCCCTCCTAACAGCAAGCTTTAGGATAGGGTACTGAATTGTAACTTACTTTCGCCTAATAATGCGATTTTGGCAAAGAGACTATCTCCCGCAGGGAAGCTGCTACCATCAAATGTTTGCCCTCATTAGACTCCCCTCTGGAAGCGCTTTCACTGCAAGCTGCAGATTCCCTCCTAACAGCAAGCTTTAGCATAGGGTACTGAATTGTAACTTACTTTCGCCTAATAATGCGATTATGGAAAAGAGACTATCTCCTGCAGGGAAGCTGCTACCATCAAATGTTTGCCCTCATTAGACTCCTCTCTGGATGCGCTTTCACTGCAAGCTGCAGATTCCCTCCTAACAGCAAGCTTTAGGATAGGGTACTGAATTGTAACTTACTTTCGCATAATAATGCGATTTTGGAAAAGAGAGTATCTCCCGCAGGGAAGCTGCTACCATCAAATGTTTGCCCTCATTAGACTCCCCTCTGGAAGCGCTTTCACTGCAAGCTGCAGATTCCCTCCTAACAGCAAGCTTTAGGATAGGGTACTGAATTGTAACTTAACTGCGGCTAATAAGGCGATTTTGGCAAAGAGAGTATCTCCCGCAGGGAAGCTGCTACCATCAAATATTTGCCCTCATTAGACTCCCCTCTGGAAGCGCTTTCACTGCAAGCTGCAGATTCCCTCCTAACAGCAAGCTTTAGGATAGGGTACTGAATTGTAACTTAACTGCGGCTAATAAGGCGATTTTGGCAAAGAGAGTATCTCCCGCAGGGAAGCTGCTACCATCAAATATTTGCCCTCATTAGACTCCGCTCTGGAAGCGCTTTCAATGCAAGCTGCAGATTCCCTCCTAACAGCAAGCTTTAGGATAGGGTACTGAATTGTAACTTACTTTCGCCTAATAATGCGATTTTGGCAATGAGAGTATCTCCCGCAGGGAAGCTGCTACCATCAAATGTTTGCCCTCATTAGACTCCCCTCTGGAAGCGCTTTCACTGCAAGCTGCAGATTCCCTCCTAACAGCAAGATTTAGGATAGGGTACTGAATTGTAACTTAACTGCGGCTAAAAAGGCGATTTTGGCAAAGAGAATATCTCCCGCAGGGAAGCTGCTACCATCAAATGTTTGCCCTCATTAGACTCCCCTCTGGAAGCGCTTCCACTGCAAGCTGCAGATTCCCTCCTAACAGCAAGCTTTAGGATAGGGTACTGAATTGTAACTTACTTTCGCCTAATAATGCGATTTTGGAAAAGAGAGTATCTCTGGCAGGAAAGCTGCTACCATCAAATGTTTGCCCTCATTAGACTCCCCTCTGGAAGCGCTTTCACTGCAAGCTGCAGATTGCCTCCTAACAGCAAGCTTTAGGATAGGGTACTGAATTGTAACTTAACTGCGGCTAATAAGGCGATTTTGGCAAAGAGAGTATCTCCCGCAGGGAAGATGCTACCATCAAATATTTGCCCTCATTAGACTCCCCTCTGGAAGCGCTTTCACTGCAAGCTGCAGATTCCCTCCTAACAGCAAGCTTTAGGATAGGGTACTGAATTGTAACTTAACTGCGGCTAATAAGGCGATTTTGGCAAAAAGAATATCTCCCGCAGGGAAGCTGCTACCATCAAATGTTTGCCCTCATTAGACTCCCCTCTGGAAGCGCTTTCACTGCAAGCTGCAGATTCCCTCCTTACAGCAAGCTTTAGGATAGGGTACTGAATTGTAACTTACTTTCGCGTAATAATGCGATTTTGACAAAGAGATTATCTCCCGCAGGGAAGCTGCTACCATCAAATGTTTGCCCTCGTTAGACTCCCCTCTGGAAGCGCTTTCACTGCAAGCTGCAGATTCCCTCCTAACAGCAAGCTTTAGGATAGCGTACTGAATTGTAACTTACTTTCGCCTAATAATGCGATTTTGGCAAAGAGAGTATCTCCCGCAGGGAAGCTGCTACCATCAAATGTTTGCCCTCATTAGACTCCCCTCTGGAAGCGCTTTCACTGCAAGCTGCAGATTCCCTCCTAACAGCAAGCTTTAGGATAGGGTACTGAATTGTAACTTAACTGCGGCTAATAAGGCGATTTTGGCAAAGAGAGTATCTCCCGCAGGGAAGCTGCTACCATCAAATATTTGCCCTCATTAGACTCCCCTCTGGAAGCGCATTCACTGCAAGCTGCAGATTCCCTCCTAACAGCAAGCTTTAGGATAGGGTACTGAATTGTATATTAACTGCGTCTAATAATGCGATTTTGTCAAAGAGACTATCTCCCGCAGGGAAGCTCCTACCATCAAATATTTTCCCTCATTAGATTCCCCTCTGGAAGCGCTTTCACTGCAAGCTGCAGATTCCCTCCTAACAGCAAGCTTTAGGATAGGGTACTGAATCGTAACTTACTTTCGCCTAATAATGCGATTTTGGCAAAGAGAGTATCTCCCGCAGGGAAGCTGCTACCATCAAATATATGCCCTCATTGGATTCCCCTCTGAAAGCGCTTTCACTGCAAGCTGCAGATTCCCTCCTAACAGCAAGCTTTAGCATAGGGTCCTGAATTGTAACTTACTTTCGCCTAATAATGGGATTATGGCAAAGAGAGTATCTCCCGCAGGGAAGCTGCTAACATCAAATGTTTGCCCTCATTACACTCCCCTCCGGAAGTGCTTTCACTGCAAGCTGCAGATTCCCTCCTAACAGCAAGCTTTAGGATAGGGTACTGAATTGTAACTTAACTGCGGCTAATAAGGCGTTTGTGGCAAAGAGACTATCTCCCGCAGGGAAGCTGCTACCATCAAATGTTTGCCCTCATTAGACTCCCGTCTGGAAGCGCTTTCACTGCAAGCTGCAGATTCCCTCCTAACAGCAAGCTTTAGGATAGGGTACTGAATTGTATCTTACTTTCGCCTAATAATGCGATTTTGGCAAAGAGACTATCTCCCGCAGGGAAGCTGCTAACATCAAATGTTTGCCCTCATTAGACTCCCCTCTGGAAGCCCTTTCACTGCAAGCTGAAGATTCCCTCCTAACAGCAAGCTTTAGGATAGGGTACTGAATTGTAACTTAACTGCGGCTAATAAGGCGATTTTGGCAAAGAGAATATCTCCCGCAGGGAAGCTGCTACCATCAAATATTTGCCCTGATTAGACTCCCCTCTGGAAGCGCTTTCACTGCAAGCTGCAGATTCCCTCCTAACAGCAAGCTTTAGCATACTGTACTGAATTGTAACTTAACTGCGGCTAATAATGCGATTTTGGCAAAGAGAGTATCTCCGCAGGAAAGCTGCTACCATCAAATGTTTGCCCTCATTACACTCCTCTCTGGAAGCGCTTTCACTGCAAGCTGCAGATTCCCTCCTAACAGCAAGCTTTAGGATAGGGCACTGAATTGTAACTTAACTGCGGCTAATAATGCGATTTTGGCAAAGAGACTATCTCCCGCAGGGAAGCTGCTACCATCAAATGTTTGCCCTCATTAGACTCCGCTCTGGAAGCGCTTTCACTGCAAGCTGCAGATTCCCTCCTAACAGCAAGCTTTAGGATAGGGCACTGAATTGTAACTTAACTGCAGCTAATAAGGCGATTTTGGCAAAGAGAGTATCTCCCGCAGGGAAGCTGCTACCATCAAATGTTTGCCCTCATTACACTCCCCTCTGGAAGCCCTTTCACTGCAAGCTGAAGATTCCCTCCTAACAGCAAGCTTTAGGATAGGGTACTGAATTGTAACTTAACTGCGGATAATAAGGCGAAATTGGAAAAGAGAGTATCTCCCGCAGGGAAGCTGCTACCATCAAATATTTGCCCTCATTAGACTCCCGTCTGGAAGCGCTTTCACTGCAAGCTGCAGATTCCCTCCTAACAGCAAGCTTTAGGATAGGGTACTGAATTGTATCTTACTTTCGCCTAATAATGCGATTTTGGCAAAGAGAGTATCTCCCGCAGGGAAGCTGCTACCATCAAATGTTTGCCCTCATTAGACACCCCTCTGGAAGCCCTTTCACTGCAAGCTGAAGATTCCCTCCTAACAGCAAGCTTTAGGATAGGGTACTGAATTGTAACTTAACTGCGGCTAATAAGGCGATTTTGGCAAAGAGAATATCTCCCGCAGGGAAGCTGCTACCATCAAATATTTGCCCTGATTAGACTCCCCTCTGGAAGCGCTTTCACTGCAAGCTGCAGATTCCCTCCTAACAGCAAGCTTTAGGATAGGGTACTGAATTGTAACTTACTTTCGCCTAATAATGCGATTTTTGCAAAGAGAGTATCTCCGGCAGGAAAGCTGCTACCATCAAATGTTTGCCCTCATTAGACTCCCCTCTGGAAGCGTTTTCACTGCAAGCTGCAGATTCCCTCCTAACAGCAAGCTTTAGGATAGGGTACTGAATTGTATATTAACTGCGTCTAATAAGGCGATTTTTTCAAAGAGAATATCTACCGCAGGGAAGCTGCTACCATCAAATGTTTGCCCTCATTAGACTCCCCTCTGGAAGCGCTTTCACTGCAAGCTGCAGATTCCCTCCTAACAGCAAGATTTAGCATAGGGTACTGAATTGTAACTTACTTTCGCCTAATAATGCGATTTTGGCAAAGAGACTATCTCACGCAGGGAAGCTGCTACCATCAAATGTTTGCCCTCATTAGACTCCCCTCTGGAAGCGCTTTCACTGCAAGCTGCAGATTCCCTCCTAACAGCAAGCTTTAGGATAGGGTACTGAATTGTAACTTAACTGCGGCTAATAATGCGATTTTGGCAAAGAGAGTATCTCCTGCAGGGAAGCTGCTACCATCAAATGTTTGCCCTCATTAGACTCCCCTCTGGAAGCGCTTTCACTGCAAGCTGCAGATTCCCTCCTAACAGCAAGCTTTAGGATAGGGTACTGAATTGTATATTAACTGCGTCTAATAATGCGATTTTGTCAAAGAGAATATCTCCCGCAGGGAAGCTGCTACCATCAAATGTTTGCCCTCATTAGACTCCCCTCTGGAAGCGCTTTCACTGCAAGCTGCAGATTCCCTCCTAACAGCAAGCTTTAGGATAGTGTCCTGAATTGTAACTTACTTTCGCCTAATAATGGGATTATGGCAAAGAGAGTATCTCCCGCAGGGAAGCTGCTAACATCAAATGTTTGCCCTCATTACACTCCCCTCCGGAAGTGCTTTCACTGCAAGCTGCAGATTCCCTCCTAACAGCAAGCTTTAGGATAGGGTACTGAATTGTAACTTAACTGCGGCTAATAAGGCGTTAGTGGCAAAGAGACTATCTCCCGCAGGGAAGCTGCTACCATCAAATGTTTGCCCTCATTAGACTCCCCTCTGGAAGCGCTTTCACTGCAAGCTGCAGATTCCCTCCTAACAGCAAGCTTTAGGATAGGGCACTGAATTGTAACTTAACTGCAGCTAATAATGCGATTTTGGCAAAGAGAGTATCTCCCGCAGGGAAGCTGCTACCATCAAATGTTTGCCCTCATTAGACTCCCCTCTGGAAGCCCTTTCACTGCAAGCTGAAGATTCCCTCCTAACAGCAAGCTTTAGGATAGGGTACTGAATTGTAACTTAACTGCGGATAATAAGGCGAAATTGGAAAAGAGAGTATCTCCCGCAGGGAAGCTGCTACCATCAAATATTTGCCCTCATTAGACTCCCGTCTGGAAGCGCTTTCACTGCAAGCTGCAGATTCCCTCCTAACAGCAAGCTTTAGGATAGTGTACTGAATTGTAACTTACTTTCGCATAATAATGCGATTTTGGCAAAGAGAGTATCTCCCGCAGGGAAGCTGCTACCATCAAATGTTTGCCCTCATTAGACTCCCCTCCGGAAGCGCTTTCACTGCAAGCTGCAGATTCCCTCCTAACAGCAAGCTTTAGGATAGGGTACTGAATTGTAACTTAACTGCGGCTAATAATGCGATTTTGGCAAAGAGACTATCTCCCGCAGGGAAGCTGCTACCATCAAATGTTTGCCCTCAT
The DNA here is from genome assembly GCF_032191515.1 of Phaenicophaeus curvirostris. Taxonomy (NCBI): domain Eukaryota; kingdom Metazoa; phylum Chordata; class Aves; order Cuculiformes; family Cuculidae; genus Phaenicophaeus; species Phaenicophaeus curvirostris. Next base: position 145,594 of record NW_027206682.1, read on the forward strand.
TAGACTCCCCTCTGGAAGCGCTTTCACTGCAAGCTGCAGTTTCCTTCCTAACAGCAAGCTTTAGGATAGGGTACTGAATTGTAACTTACTTTCGCCTAATAATGCGATTTTGGCAAAGAGACTATCTCCCGCAGGGAAGCTGCTACCATCAAATGTTTGCCCTCATTAGACTCCCCTCTGGAAGCGCTTTCACTGCAAGCTGCAGATTCCCTCCTAACAGCAAGCTTTAGGATAGGGTACTGAATTGTAACTTACTTTCGCCTAATAATGCGATTTTGGCAAAGAGAGTATCTCCCGCAGGGAAGCTGCTACCATCAAATATTTGCCCTCATTAGACTCCCCTCTGGAAGCGCTTTCACTGCAAGCTGCAGATTCCCTCCTAACAGCAAGCTTTAGGATAGTGTACTGAATTGTAACTTAACTGCGGCTAATAAGGCGAAATTGGAAAAGAGAGTATCTCCCGCAGGGAAGCTGCTACCATCAAATGTTTGCCCTCGTTAGACTCCCCTCTGGAAGCGCTTTCACTGCAAGCTGCAGATTCCCTCCTAACAGCAAGCTTTAGGATAGGGTACTGAATTGTATATTAACTGCGTCTAATAATGAGATTTTGTCAAAGAGACTATCTCCCGCAGGGAAGCTCCTACCATCAAATATTTGCCCTCATTAGATTCCCCTCTGGAAGCGCTTTCACTGCAAGCTGCAGATTCCCTCCTAACAGCAAGCTTTAGGATAGTGTACTGAATTGTAACTTACTTTCGCCTAATAATGCGATTTTGGCAAAGAGAGTATCTCCCGCAGGGAAGCTGCTACCATCAAATGTTTGCCCTCATTAGACTCCCCTCTGGAAGCGCTTTCACTGCAAGCTGCAGATTCCCTCCTAACAGCAAGCTTTAGGATAGGGTACTGAATTGTAACTTACTTTCGCCTAATAATGCGATTATGGCAAAGAGAGTATCTCCCGCAGGGAAGCTGCTACCATCAAATGTTTGCCCTCATTAGACTCCCCTCCGGAAGCGCTTTCACTGCAAGCTGCAGATTCCCTCCTAACAGCAAGATTTAGGATAGGGTACTGAATTGTAACTTAACTGCGGCTAATAAGGCGTAATTGGCAAAGAGAATATCTCCCGCAGGGAAGCTGTTACCATCAAATGTTTGCCCTCATTAGACTCCCCTCTGGAAGCGCTTTCACTGCAAGCTGCAGATTCCCTCCTAACAGCAAGCTTTAGGATAGTGTACTGAATTGTAACTTACTTTCGCCTAATAATGCGATTTTGGCAAAGAGAGTATCACCCGCAGGGAAGCTGCTAACATCAAATGTTTGCCCTCATTAGACTCCCCTCTGGAAGCGCTTTCACTGCAAGCTGCAGATTCCCTCCTAACAGCAAGCTTTAGGATAAGGTACTGAATTGTAACTTACTTTCGCCTAATAATGCGATTTTGGCAAAGAGACTATCTCCCGCAGGGAAGCTGCTACCATCAAATGTTTGCCCTCATTAGACTCCCCTCTGGAAGTGCTTTCACTGCAAGCTGCAGATTCCCTCCTAACAGCAAGCTTTAGGATTGGGTACTGAGTTGTAACTTACTTTCGCCTAATAGTGCGATTTTGGCAAAGAGAGTATCTCCCGCAGGGAAGCTGCTACCATCAAATCTTTGCCCTCATTAGACTCCCCTCTGGAAGCGCTTTCACTGCAAGCTGCAGATTCCCTCCTAACAGCAAGCTTTAGGATAGGGTACTGAATTGTAGCTTAACTGCGGCTAATAAGGCGATTATGGCAAAGAGAGTATCTCCCGCAGGGAAGCTGCTACCATCAAATGTTTGCCCTCATTAGACTCCCCTCTGGAAGCGCTTTCACTGCAAGCTGCAGATTCCCTCCTAACAGCAAGCTTTAGGATAGGGTACTGAATTGTAACTTAACTGCGGCTAATAATGCGATTTTGGCAAAGAGACTATCTCCTGCAGGGAAGCTGCTACCATCAAATATTTGCCCTCATTGGACTCCACTCTGGAAGCGCTTTCACTGCAAGCTGCAGATTCCCTCCTAACAGCAAGCTTTAGGATAGGGTACTGAATTGTAACTTACTTTCGCCTTATTATGCGATTCTGGCAAAGAGAATATCTCCCGCAGGGAAGCTGCTACCATCAAATGTTTGCCCTCATTAGACTCCCCTCTGGAAGCGCTTTCACTGCAAGCTGCAGATTCCCTCCTAACAGCAAGCTTTAGCATAGGGTACTTTATTGTAACTTAACTACTGCTAATACTGCGATTTTGGCAAAGAGAGTATCTCCCGCAGGGAAGCTGCTACCATCAAATGTTTGCCCTCATTACACTCCCCTCTGGAAGCGCTTTCACTGCAAGCTGCAGATTCCCTCCTAACAGCAAGCTTTAGGATAGGGTACTGAATTGTAACTTACTTTCGCCTAATAATGCGATTTTGGCAAAGAGAGTATCTCCCGCAGGGAAGCTGCTACCATCAAATGTTTGCCCTCATTAGACTCCCCTCTGGAAGCCCTTTCACTGCAAGCTGCAGATTCCCTCCTAACAGCAAGCTTTAGGATAGGGTACTGAATTGTAACTTAACTGCGGCTAATAATGCGAAATTGGAAAAGAGAGTATCTCCCGCAGGGAAGCTGCTACCATCAAATGTTTGCCCTCATTAGACTCCCCTCTGGAAGCGCTTTCACTGCAAGCTGCAGATTCCCTCCTAACAGCAAGCTTTAGGATAGGGTACTGAATTGTATCTTACTTTCGCCTAATAATGCGATTTTGTAAAAGAGAGTATCTCCCGCAGGGAAGCTGCTACCATCAAATGTTTGCCCTCATTAGACTCCCCTCTGGAAGCGCTTTCACTGCAAGCTGCAGATTCCCTCCTAACAGCAAGCTTTAGGATAGTGTACTGAATTGTAACTTACTATCGCCTAATAATGCGATTTTGGCAAAGAGAGTATCTCCCGCAGGGAAGCTGCTAACATCAAATGTTTGCCCTCATTAGACTCCCCTCTGGAGGCGCTTTCACTGCAAGCTGCAGATTCCCTCCTAACAGCAAGCTTTAGGATAGGGTACTGAATTGTATCTTACTTTCGCATAATGATGCGATTTTGGCAAAGAGAGTATCTCCCGCAGGGAAGCTGCTACCATCAAATGTTTGCCCTCATTAGACTCCCCTCTGGAAGCGCTTTCACTGCAAGCTGCAGATTCCCTCCTAACAGCAAGCTTTAGGATAGGGTACTGAATTGTAACTTACTATCGCCTAATAATGCGATTTTGGCAAAGAGACTATCTCACGCAGGGAAGCTGCTAGCATCAAATGTTTGCCCTCATTAGACTCCCCTCCGGAAGCGCTTTCACTGCAAGCTGCAGATTCCCTCCTAACAGCAAGCTTTAGGATAGGGTACTGAATTGTAACTTACTTTCGCCTAATAATGCGATTATGGCAAAGAGAGTATCTCCCGCAGGGAAGCTGCTAACATCAAATGTTTGCCCTCATTAGACTCCCCTCTGGAAGCGCTTTCACTGCAAGCTGCAGATTCCCTCCTAACAGTAAGCTTTACGATAGGGTACTGAATTGTAACTTAACTGCGGCTAATAAGGCGAAATTGGAAAAGAGAGTATCTCCCGCAGGGAAGCTGTTACCATCAAATGCTTGCCCTCATTAGACTCCCCTCTGGAAGCGCTTTCACTGCAAGCTGCAGATTCCCTCCTAACAGCAAGCTTTAGGATAGGGTACTGAATTGTAACTTACTTTCGACTGATAATGCGATTTTGGCAAAGAGACTATCTCACGCAGGGAAGCTGCTACCATCAAATGTTTGCCCTCATTAGACTCCCCTCTGCAAGGGCTTTCACTGCAAGCTGCAGATTCCCTCCTAACAGCAAGCTTTAGGATAGGGTACTGAATTGTAACTTACTTTCGCCTAATAATGCGATTTTGGCAAAGAGACTATCTCCCGCAGGGAAGCTGCTACCATCAAATGTTTGCCCTCATTAGACTCCCCTCTGGAAGCGCTTTCACTGCAAGCTGCAGATTCCCTCCTAACAGTAAGCTTTACGATAGGGTACTGAATTGTAACTTACTTTCGCCTAATAATGCGATTATGGAAAAGAGACTATCTCCTGCAGGGAAGCTGCTACCATCAAATGTTTGCCCTCATTAGACTCCTCTCTGGATGCGCTTTCACTGCAAGCTGCAGATTCCCTCCTAACAGCAAGCTTTAGGATAGGGTACTGAATTGTAGCTTAACTGCGGCTAATAAGGCGATTATGGCAAAGAGAGTATCTCCCGCAGGGAAGCTGCTACCATCAAATGTTTGCCCTCATTAGACTCCCCTCTGGAAGCGCTTTCACTGCAAGCTGCAGATTCCCTCCTAACAGCAAGCTTTAGGATAGGGTACTGAATTGTAACTTAACTGCGGCTAATAATGCGATTTTGGCAAAGAGAGTATCTCCTGCAGGGAAGCTGCTACCATCAAATATTTGCCCTCATTGGACTCCACTCTGGAAGCGCTTTCACTGCAAGCTGCAGATTCCCTCCTAACAGCAAGCTTTAGGATAGGGTACTGAATTGTAACTTACTTTCGCCTTATTATGCGATTCTGGCAAAGAGAATATCTCCCGCAGGGAAGCTGCTACCATCAAATGTTTGCCCTCATTAGACTCCCCTCTGGAAGCGCTTTCACTGCAAGCTGCAGATTCCCTCCTAACAGCAAGCTTTAGCATAGGGTACTTTATTGTAACTTAACTACTGCTAATACTGCGATTTTGGCAAAGAGAGTATCTCCCGCAGGGAAGCTGCTACCATCAAATGTTTGCCCTCATTACACTCCCCTCTGGAAGCGCTTTCACTGCAAGCTGCAGATTCCCTCCTAACAGCAAGCTTTAGGATAGGGTACTGAATTGTAACTTACTTTCGCCTAATAATGCGATTTTGGCAAAGAGAGTATCTCCCGCAGGGAAGCTGCTACCATCAAATGTTTGCCCTCATTAGACTCCCCTCTGGAAGCCCTTTCACTGCAAGCTGCAGATTCCCTCCTAACAGCAAGCTTTAGGATAGGGTACTGAATTGTAACTTAACTGCGGCTAATAATGCGAAATTGGAAAAGAGAGTATCTCCCGCAGGGAAGCTGCTACCATCAAATGTTTGCCCTCATTAGACTCCCCTCTGGAAGCGCTTTCACTGCAAGCTGCAGATTCCCTCCTAACAGCAAGCTTTAGGATAGGGTACTGAATTGTATCTTACTTTCGCCTAATAATGCGATTTTGTAAAAGAGAGTATCTCCCGCAGGGAAGCTGCTACCATCAAATGTTTGCCCTCATTAGACTCCCCTCTGGAAGCGCTTTCACTGCAAGCTGCAGATTCCCTCCTAACAGCAAGCTTTAGGATAGTGTACTGAATTGTAACTTACTATCGCCTAATAATGCGATTTTGGCAAAGAGAGTATCTCCCGCAGGGAAGCTGCTAACATCAAATGTTTGCCCTCATTAGACTCCCCTCTGGAGGCGCTTTCACTGCAAGCTGCAGATTCCCTCCTAACAGCAAGCTTTAGGATAGGGTACTGAATTGTAACTTACTTTCGCATAATGATGCGATTTTGGCAAAGAGAGTATCTCCCGCAGGGAAGCTGCTACCATGAAATGTTTGCCCTCATTAGACTCCCCTCTGGAAGCGCTTTCACTGCAAGCTGCAGATTCCCTCCTAACAGCAAGCTTTAGGATAGGGTACTGAATTGTAACTTACTATCGCCTAATAATGCGATTTTGGCAAAGAGACTATCTCACGCAGGGAAGCTGCTAGCATCAAATGTTTGCCCTCATTAGACTCCCCTCCGGAAGCGCTTTCACTGCAAGCTGCAGATTCCCTCCTAACAGCAAGCTTTAGGATAGGGTACTGAATTGTAACTTACTTTCGCCTAATAATGCGATTTTGGCAAAGAGAGTATCTCCCGCAGGGAAGCTGCTACCATCAAATGTTTGCCCTCATTAGACTCCCCTCTGGAAGCGCTTTCACTGCAAGCTGCAGATTCCCTCCTAACAGCAAGCTTTAGGATAGGGTACTGAATTGTAACTTAACTGCGGCTAATAAGGCGATTTTGGCAAAGAGAGTATCTCCCGCAGGGAAGCTGCTACCATCAAATATTTGCCCTCATTAGACTCCGCTCTGGAAGCGCTTTCAATGCAAGCTGCAGATTCCCTCCTAACAGCAAGCTTTAGGATAGGGTACTGAATTGTAACTTACTTTCGCCTAATAATGCGATTTTGGCAATGAGAGTATCTCCCGCAGGGAAGCTGCTACCATCAAATGTTTGCCCTCATTAGACTCCCCTCTGGAAGCGCTTTCACTGCAAGCTGCAGATTCCCTCCTAACAGCAAGATTTAGGATAGGGTACTGAATTGTAACTTAACTGCGGCTAAAAAGGCGATTTTGGCAAAGAGAATATCTCCCGCAGGGAAGCTGCTACCATCAAATGTTTGCCCTCATTAGACTCCCCTCTGGAAGCGCTTCCACTGCAAGCTGCAGATTCCCTCCTAACAGCAAGCTTTAGGATAGGGTACTGAATTGTAACTTACTTTCGCCTAATAATGCGATTTTGGAAAAGAGAGTATCTCTGGCAGGAAAGCTGCTACCATCAAATGTTTGCCCTCATTAGACTCCCCTCTGGAAGCGCTTTCACTGCAAGCTGCAGATTGCCTCCTAACAGCAAGCTTTAGGATAGGGTACTGAATTGTAACTTAACTGCGGCTAATAAGGCGATTTTGGGAAAGAGAGTATCTCCCGCAGGGAAGATGCTACCATCAAATATTTGCCCTCATTAGACTCCCCTCTGGAAGCGCTTTCACTGCAAGCTGCAGATTCCCTCCTAACAGCAAGCTTTAGGATAGGGTACTGAATTGTAACTTAACTGCGGCTAATAAGGCGATTTTGGCAAAAAGAATATCTCCCGCAGGGAAGCTGCTACCATCAAATATTTGCTCTCATTAGACTCCCCTCTGGAAGCGCTTTCACTGCAAGCTGCAGATTCCCTCCTAACAGCAAGCTTTAGGATAGGGTACTGAATTGTAACTTACTTTCGCCTAATAATGCGATTTTGGCAATGATAGTATCTCCCGCAGGGAAGCTGCTACCATCAAATGTTTGCCCTCATTAGACTCCCCTCTGGAAGCGCTTTCACTGCAAGCTGCAGATTCCCTCCTAACAGCAAGCTTTAGGATAGGGTACTGAATTGTAACTTAACTGCGGCTAATAAGGCGATTATGGCAAAGAGAATATCTCCCGCAGGGAAGCTGCTACCATCAAATGTTTGCCCTCATTAGACTCCCCTCTGGAAGCGCTTTCACTGCAAGCTGCAGATTCCCTCCTTACAGCAAGCTTTAGGATAGGGTACTGAATTGTAACTTACTTTCGCGTAATAATGCGATTTTGACAAAGAGATTATCTCCCGCAGGGAAGCTGCTACCATCAAATGTTTGCCCTCGTTAGACTCCCCTCTGGAAGCGCTTTCACTGCAAGCTGCAGATTCCCTCCTAACAGCAAGCTTTAGGATAGGGTACTGAATTGTAACTTACTTTCGCCTAATAATGAGATTTTGGCAAAGAGAGTATCTCCCGCAGGGAAGCTGCTACCATCAAATGTTTGCCCTCATTAGACTCCCCTCTGGAAGCGCTTTCACTGCAAGCTGCAGATTCCCTCCTAACAGCAAGCTTTAGGATAGGGTACTGAATTGTAACTTAACTGCGGCTAATAAGGCGATTTTGGCAAAGAGAGTATCTCCCGCAGGGAAGCTGCTACCATCAAATATTTGCCCTCATTAGACTCCCCTCTGGAAGCGCATTCACTGCAAGCTGCAGATTCCCTCCTAACAGCAAGCTTTAGGATAGGGTACTGAATTGTATATTAACTGCGTCTAATAATGCGATTTTGTCAAAGAGACTATCTCCCGCAGGGAAGCTCCTACCATCAAATATTTTCCCTCATTAGATTCCCCTCTGGAAGCGCTTTCACTGCAAGCTGCAGATTCCCTCCTAACAGCAAGCTTTAGGATAGGGTACTGAATCGTAACTTACTTTCGCCTAATAATGCGATTTTGGCAAAGAGAGTATCTCCCGCAGGGAAGCTGCTACCATCAAATATATGCCCTCATTGGATTCCCCTCTGAAAGCGCTTTCACTGCAAGCTGCAGATTCCCTCCTAACAGCAAGCTTTAGCATAGGGTACTGAATTGTAACTTACTTTCGCCTAATAATGCGATTATGGAAAAGAGACTATCTCCTGCAGGGAAGCTGCTACCATCAAATGTTTGCCCTCATTAGACTCCTCTCTGGAAGCGCTTTCACTGCAAGCTGCAGATTCCCTCCTAACAGCAAGCTTTAGGATAGGGTACTGAATTGTAACTTACTTTCGCCTAATAATGCGATTTTGGAAAAGAGAGTATCTCCCGCAGGGAAGCTGCTACCATCAAATGTTTGCCCTCATTAGACTCCCCTCTGGAAGCGCTTTCACTGCAAGCTGCAGATTCCCTCCTAAGAGCAATCTTTTGGATAGGGTACTGAATTGTAACTTACTTTCGCCTAATAATACGATTCTGGCAAAGAGAGTATCTCCCGCAGGGAAGCTGCTACCATCAAATGTTTGCCCTCATTACACTCCCCTCTGGAAGCGCTTTCACTGCAAGCTGCAGATTCCCTCCTAACAGCAAGCTTTAGCATAGGGTACTGAATTGTAACTTAACTGCGGCTAATAATGCGATTTTGGTAAAGAGAATATCTCCCGCAGGGAAGCTGCTACCATCAAATGTTTGCCCTCATTAGACTCCCTTCTGGAAGCGCTTTCACTGCAAGCTGCAGATTCCCTCCTAACAGCAAGCTTTAGGATAGGGTACTGAATTGTAACCTACTATCACCTAATAATGCGATTTCGGCAAAGAGAATATCTCCCGCAGGGAAGCTGCTACCATCAAATGTTTGCCCTCATTAGACTCCCCTCTGGAAGCGCTTTCATTGCAAGCTGCAGATTCCCTCCTAACAGCAAGCTTTAGGATAGGGTACTGAATTGTAACTTACTTTTGCCTAATAATGCGATTTTGGCAAAGAGAGTATCTCCCGCAGGGAAGCTGCTAACATCAAATGTTTGCCCTCATTATACTCCCCTCTGGAAGCGCTTTCACTGCAAGCTGCAGATTCCCTCCTAACAGCAAGCTTTAGGATAGGGTACTGAATTGTAACTTACTTTCGCCTAATAATTCGATTATGGCAAAGAGAGTATCTCCCGCAGGGAAGCTGTTACCATCAAATATTTGCCCTCATTAGACTCCCCTCTGGAAGCGCTTTCACTGCAAGCTGCAGATTCCCTCCTAACAGCAAGCTTTAGGATAGGGTACTGAATTGTAACTTACTTTCGCCTAATAATGCGATTTTGGCAAAGAGAGTATCTCCCGCAGGGAAGCTGCTACCATCAAATGTTTGCCCTCATTAGACTCCCCTCTGGAAGCGCTTTCACTGCAAGCTGCAGATTCCCTCCTAACAGCAAGCTTTAGGATAGGGTACTGAATTGTAACTTAACTGCGGTTAATAAGGCGATTTTGGCAAAGAGAATATCTCCCGCAGGGAAGCTGCTACCATCCAATATTTGCCCTCATTAGACTCCCCTCTGGGAGCACTTTCACTGCAAGCTGCAGATTCCCTCCTAACAGCAAGCTTTAGGATAGGGTACTGAATTGTAACTTACTTTCGCCTAATAATGCGATTTTGGAAAAGAGAGTATCTCTGGCAGGAAAGCTGCTACCATCAAATGTTTGCCCTCATTAGACTCCCCTCTGGAAGCGCTTTCACTGCAAGCTGCAGATTCCCTCCTAACAGCAAGCTTTAGGATAGGGTACTGAATTGTAACTTAACTGCGGCTATTAAGGCGATTTTGGCAAAGAGAGTATCTCCCGCAGGGAAGATGCTACCATCAAATATTTGCCCTCATTAGACTCCCCTCTGGAAGCGCTTTCACTGCAAGCTGCAGATTCCCTCCTAACAGCAAGCTTTAGGATAGGGTACTGAATTGTAACTTAACTGCGGCTAATAAGGCGATTTTGGCAAAAAGAATATCTCCCGCAGGGAAGATGCTACCATCAAATATTTGCCCTCATTAGACTCCCCTCTGGAAGCGCTTTCACTGCAAGCTGCAGATTCCCTCCTAACAGCAAGCTTTAGGATAGGGTACTGAATTGTAACTTACTTTCGCCTAATAATGCGATTTTGGCAATGAGAGTATCTCCCGCAGGGAAGCTGCTACCATCAAATGTTTGCCCTCATTAGACTCCCCTCTGGAAGCGCTTTCACTGCAAGCTGCAGATTCCCTCCTAACAGCAAGCTTTAGGATAGGGTACTGAATTGTAACTTAACTGCGGCTAATAAGGCGATTATGGCAAAGAGAATATCTCCCGCAGGGAAGCTGCTACCATCAAATATTTGCCCTCATTAGACTCCCCTCTGGAAGCGCTTTCACTGCAAGCTGCAGATTCCCTCCTAACAGCAAGCTTTAGGATAGGGTAGTGAATTGTAACTTAACTGCGGCTAATAAGGCGATTTTGGCAAAGAGAATATCTCCCGCAGGGAAGCTGCTACCATCAAATGTTTGCCCTCATTAGACTCCCCTCTGGAAGCGCTTTCACTGCAAGCTGCAGATTCCCTCCTAACACCAATCTTTAGGATAGGGTACTGAATTGTAACTTAACTGCGGCTAATAAGGCGATTTTGGCAAAGAGACTATCTCCCGCAGGGAAGCTGCTACCATCAAATGTTTGCCCTCATTAGACTCCCCTCTGGAAGCGCTTTCACTGCAAGCTGCAGGTTCCCTCCTAATAGCAAGCTTTAGGATAGGGTACTGAATTGTAACTTACTTTCGCCTAATAATGCGATTTTGGCAAAGAGACTATCTCCCGCAGGGAAGCTGCTACCATCAAATGTTTGCCCTCATTAGACTCCCCTCTGGAAGCGCTTTCACTGCAAGCTGCAGATTCCCTCCTAACAGCAAGTTTTAGGATAGGGTACTGAATTGTAACTTAACGGCGGCTAATAAGGCGAAATTGGAAAAGAGAGTATCTCCCGCAGGGAAGCTGCTACCATCAAATGTTGCACTCGTTAGACTCCCCTCTGGAAGCGCATTCACTGCAAGCTGCAGATTCCCTCCTTACAGCAAGCTTTAGGATAGGGTACTGAATTGTATATTAACTGCGTCTAATAATGCGATTTTGTCAAATAGACTATCTCCCGCAGGGAAGCTCCTACCATCAAATATTTTCCCTCATTAGATTCCCCTCTGGAAGCGCTTTCACTGCAAGCTGCAGATTCCCTCCTAACAGCAAGCTTTAGGATAGGGTACTGAATCGTAACTTACTTTCGCCTAATAATGCGATTTTGGCAAAGAGAGTATCTCCCGCAGGGAAGCTGCTACCATCAAATATTTGCCCTCATTGGATTCCCCTCTTAAAGCGCTTTCACTGCAAGCTGCAGATTCCCTCCTAACAGCAAGCTTTAGGATAGGGTACTGAATTGTAACTTACTTTCGCCTAATAATGCGATTTTGGCAAAGAGAGTATCTCCCGCAGGGAAGCTGCTACCATCAAATGTTTGCCCTCATTAGACTCCCCTCTGGAAGCGCTTTCACTGCAAGCTGCATATTCCCTCCTAACAGCAAGCTTTAGGATAGGGTACTGAATTGTAACTTACTTTCGCCTAATAATGCGATTTTGGCAAAGAGAGTATCTCCCGCAGGGAAGCTGCTAACATCAAATGTTTGCCCTCATTAGACTCCCCTCTGCAAGCGCTTTCACTGCAAGCTGCAGATTCCCTCCTAAGAGCAATCTTTTGGATAGGGTACTGAATTGTAACTTACTTTCGCCTAATAATACGATTCTGGCAAAGAGAGTATCTCCCGCAGGGAAGCTGCTACCATCAAATGTTTGCCCTCATTACACTCCCCTCTGGAAGCGCTTTCACTGCAAGCTGCAGATTCCCTCCTAACAGCAAGCTTTAGCATAGGGTACTGAATTGTAACTTAACTGCGGCTAATAATGCGATTTTGGTAAAGAGAATATCTCCCGCAGGGAAGCTGCTACCATCAAATGTTTGCCCTCATTAGACTCCCTTCTGGAAGCGCTTTCACTGCAAGCTGCAGATTCCCTCCTAACAGCAAGCTTTAGGATAGGGTACTGAATTGTAATTTACTTTCGCCTAATAATGCGATTTTGGCAAAGAGAGTATCACCCGCAGGGAAGCTGCTAACATCAAATGTTTGCCCTCATTAGACTCCCCTCTGGAAGCGCTTTCACTGCAAGCTGCAGATTCCCTCCTAACAGCAAGCTTTAGGATAGGGTACTGAATTGTAACTTACTTTCGCCTAATAATGCGATTTTAGCAAAGAGAGTATCTCCCGCAGGGAAGCTGCTACCATCAAATATTTGCCCTCATTAGATTCCCCTCTGGAGGCGCTTTCACTGCAAGCTGCAGATTCCCTCCTAACAGCAAGCTTTAGGATAGGGTACTGAATTGTAACTTACTTTCGCCTAATAATGCGATTTTGGCAAAGAGAGTATCTCCCGCAGGGAAGCTGCTACCATCAAATGTTTGCCCTCATTAGACTCCCCTCTGGAAGCGCTTTCACTGCAAGCTGCAGATTCCCTCCTAACAGCAAGCTTTAGGATAGGGTACTGAATTGTAACTTACTTTCGCCTAATAATGCGATTTTGGCAAAGAGAGTATCTCCCGCAGGGAAGCTGCTACCATCAAATGCTTGCCCTCATTAGACTCCCCTCTGGAAGCGCTTTCACTGCAAGCTGCAGATTCCCTCCTAACAGCAAGCTTTAGGATAGGGTACTGAATTGTAACTTACTTTCGCCTAATAATTCGATTATGGCAAAGAGAGTATCTCCCGCAGGGAAGCTGTTACCATCAAATGTTTGCCCTCATTAGACTCCCCTCTGGAAGCGCTTTCACTGCAAGCTGCAGATTCCCTCCTAACAGCAAGCTTTAGGATAGGGTACTGAATTGTATCTTACTTTCGCCTAATAATGCGATTATGGCAAAGAGAGTATCTCCCGCAGGGAAGCTGTTACCATCAAATGTTTGCCCTCATTAGACTCCCCTCTGGAAGCGCTTTCACTGCAAGCTGCAGATTCCCTCCTAACAGCAAGCTTTAGGATAGGGTACTGAATTGTAACTTAACTGCGGCTAATAAGGCGTTTTTGTCAAAGAGAATATCTCCCGCAGGGAAGCTGCTACCATCCAATATTTGCCCTCATTAGACTCCCCTCTGGAAGCGCTTTCACTGCAAGCTGCAGATTCCCTCCTAACAGCAAGCTTTAGGATAGGGTACTGAATTGTAACTTAACTGCGGCTAATAATGGGATTATGGCAAAGAGAGTATCTCCCGCAGGGAAGATGCTACCATCAAATATTTGCCCTCATTAGACTCCCCTCTGGAAGCGCTTTCACTGCAAGCTGCAGATTCCCTCCTAACAGCAAGCTTTAGGATAGGGTACTGAGTTGTAACTTAACTGCGGCTAATAAGGCGATTTTGGCAAAAAGAATATCTCCCGCAGGGAAGATGCTACCATCAAATATTTGCCCTCATTAGACTCCCCTCTGGAAGCGCTTTCACTGCAAGCTGCAGATTCCCTCCTAACAGCAAGCTTTAGGATAGGGTACTGAATTGTAACTTACTTTCGCCTAATAATGCGATTTTGGCAATGAGAGTATCTCCCGCAGGGAAGCTGCTACCATCAAATGTTTGCCCTCATTAGACTCCCCTCTGGAAGCGCTTTCACTGCAAGCTGCAGATTCCCTCATAACAGCAAGCTTTAGGATAGGGTACTGAATTGTAACTTAACTGCGGCTAATAAGGCGATTTTGGCAAAGAGAATATCTCCCGCAGGGAAGCTGCTAACATCAAATGTTTGCCCTCATTAGACTCCCCTCTGGAAGCGCTTTCACTGCAAGCTGCAGATTCCCACCTAACAGCAAGTTTTAGGATAGGGTACTGAATTGTAACTTACTTTCGCCTAATAATTCGATTATGGCAAAGAGAGTATCTCCCGCAGGGAAGCTGCTACCATCAAATATTTGCCCTCATTAGACTCCCCTCTGGAAGCGCTTTCACTGCAAGCTGCAGATTCCCTCCTAACAGCAAGCTTTAGGATAGGGTACTGAATTGTATCTTACTTTCGCCTAATAATGCGATTATGGCAAAGAGTGTATCTCCCGCAGGGAAGCTGCTACCATCAAATGTTTGCCCTCATTAGACTCCCCTCTGGAAGCGCTTTCACTGCAAGCTGCAGATTCCCTCCTAACAGCAAGCTTTAGGATAGAGTACTGAAATGTAACTTAACTGCGGCTAATAAGGCGTTTTTGTCAAAGAGAATATCTCCCGCAGGGAAGCTGCTACCATCCAATATTTGCCCTCATTAGACTCCCCTCTGGAAGCGCTTTCACTGCAAGCTGCAGATTCCCTCCTAACAGCAAGCTTTAGGATAGGGTACTGAATTGTAACTTACTTTCGCCTAATAATGAGATTTTGGCAAAGAGAGTATCTCCGGCAGGAAAGCTGCTACCATCAAATGTTTGCCCTCATTAGACTCCCCTCTGGAAGCGCTTTCACTGCAAGCTGCCGATTCCCTCCTAACAGCAAGCTTTAGGATAGGGTACTGAATTGTAACTTAACTGCGGCTAATAAGGCGATTTTGGCAAAGAGAGTATCTCCCGCAGGGAAGATGCTACCATCAAATATTTGCCCTCATTAGACTCCCCTCAGGAAGCGCTTTCACTGCAAGCTGCAGATTCCCTCCTAACAGCAAGCTTTAGGATAGGGTACTGAATTGTAACTTAACTGCGGCTAATAAGGCGATTTTGGCAAAAAGAATATCTCCCGCAGGGAAGCTGCTACCATCAAATATTTGCCCTCATTAGACTCCCCTCTGGAAGCGCTTTCACTGCAAGCTGCAGATTCCCTCCTAACAGCAAGCTTTAGGATAGGGTACTGAATTGTATCTTAACTGCGGCTAATAATGCGATTTTGGCAAAGAGAGTATCTCCCGCAGGGAAGCTGCTACCATCAAATGTTTGCCCTCATTAGACTCCCCTCTGGAAGCGCTTTCACCGCAAGCTGCAGATTCCCTCCTAACAGCAAGCTTTAGGATAGGGTACTGAATTGTAACTTAACTGCGGCTAATAAGGCGATTATGGCAAAGAGAATATCTCCCGCAGGGAAGCTGCTACCATCAAATATTTGCCCTCATTAGACTCCCCTCTGGAAGCGCTTTCACTGCAAGCTGCAGATTCCCTCCTAACAGCAAGATTTAGGATAGGGTACTGAATTGTAACTTAACTGCGGCTAATAAGGCGATTTTGGCAAAGAGAATATCTCCCGCAGGGAAGCTGCTACCATCAAATGTTTGCCCTCATTAGACTCCCCTCTGGAAGCGCTTTCACTGCAAGCTGCAGATTCCCTCCTAACAGCAAGCTTTAGGATAGGGTACTGAATTGTAACTTACTTTCGCCTAATAATGCGATTTTGGCAAAGAGAGTATCTCCCGCAGGGAAGCTGCTACCATCAAATGTTTGCCCTCATTAGACTCCCCTCTGGAAGCGCTTTCACTGCAAGCTGCAGATTCCCTCCTAACAGCAAGCTTTAGGATAGGGTACTGAATTGTAACTTAACTGCGGCTAATAAGGCGATTTTGGCAAAGAGACTATCTCCCGAAGGGAAGCTGCTACCATCAAATATTTGCCCTCATTAGACTCCCCTCTGGAAGCGCTTTCACTGCAAGCTGCAGGTTCCCTCCTAATAGCAAGCTTTAGGATAGGGTACTGAATTGTAACTTAACTGCGGCTAATAAGGCGGTTTTGGCAAAGAGAATATCTCCCGCAGGGAAGCTGCTACCATCAAATGTTTTCCCTCATTAGACTACCCTGTGGAAGCACTTTCACTGCAAGCTGCAGATTCCCTCCTAACAGCAAGCTTTAGGATAGGGTACTGAATTGTAACTTACTTTCACCTAATAATGCGATTTTGGCAAAGAGAGTATCTCCCGCAGGGAAGCTGTTACCACCAAATGTTTGCCCTCGTTAGACTCCCCTCTGGAAGCGCATTCACTGCAAGCTGCAGATTCCCTCCTAACAGCAAGCTTTAGGATAGGGTACTGAATTGTAACTTACTTTCGCCTAATAATGCGATTTTGGAAAAGAGAGTATCTCTGGCAGGAAAGCTGCTACCATCAAATGTTTGCCCTCATTAGACTCCCCTCTGGAAGCGCTTTCACTGCAAGCTGCAGATTCCCTCCTAACAGCAAGCTTTAGGATAGGATACTGAATTGTAACTTACTTTCGCCTAATAATGCGATTTTGGCAAAGAGAGTATCTCCCGCAGGGAAGCTGCTAACATCAAATGTTTGCCCTCATTACACTCCCCTCCGGAAGCGCTTTCACTGCAAGCTGCAGATTCCCTCCTAACAGCAAGCTTTAGGATAGGGTACTGAATTGTAACTTAACTGCGGCTAATAAGGCGGTTTTGGCAAAGAGAATATCTCCCGCAGGGAAGCTGTTACCATCAAATGCTTGCCCTCATTAGACTCCCCTCTGGAAGCGCTTTCACTGCAAGCTGCAGATTCCCTCCTAACAGCAAGATTTAGCATAGGGTACTGAATTGTAATTTACTTTCACGTAATAATGCGATTTTGGCAAAGAGAATATCTCCCGCAGGGAAGCTGCTACCATCAAATATTTGCCCTCATTAGACTCCCCTCTGGAAGCGCTTTCACTGCAAGCTGCAGATTCCCTCCTAACAGCAAGCTTTAGGATAGGGTACTGAATTGTATCTTACTTTCGCCTAATAATGCGATTTTGGCAAAGAGACTATCTCCCGCAGGGAAGCTGCTAACATCAAATGTTTGCCCTCATTAGACTCCCCTCTGGAAGCGCTTTCACTGCAAGCTGCAGATTCCCTCCTAACAGCAATCTTTTGGATAGGGTACTGAATTGTAACTTACTTTCGCCTAATAATACGATTTTGGCAAAGAGAGTATCTCCCGCAGGGAAGCTGCTACCATCAAATGTTTGCCCTCATTACACTCCCCTCTGGAAGCGCTTTCACTGCAAGCTGCAGATTCCCTCCTAACAGCAAGCTTTAGGATAGGGTACTGAATTGTAACTTAACTGCGGCTAATAAGGCGAAATTGGAAAAGAGACTATCTCCCGCAGGGAAGCTGCTACCATCCAATATTTGCCCTCATTAGACTCCCCTCTGGAAGCGCTTTCACTGCAAGCTGCAGATTCCCTCCTAACAGCAAGCTTTAGGATAGGGTACTGAATTGTAACTTACTTTCGCCTAATAATGAGATTTTGGCAAAGAGAGTATCTCCGGCAGGAAAGCTGCTACCATCAAATGTTTGCCCTCATTAGACTCCCCTCTGGAAGCGCTTTCACTGCAAGCTGCCGATTCCCTCCTAACAGCAAGCTTTAGGATAGGGTACTGAATTGTAACTTAACTGCGGCTAATAAGGCGATTTTGGCAAAGAGAGTATCTCCCGCAGGGAAGATGCTACCATCAAATATTTGCCCTCATTAGACTCCCCTCAGGAAGCGCTTTCACTGCAAGCTGCAGATTCCCTCCTAACAGCAAGCTTTAGGATAGGGTACTGAATTGTAACTTAACTGCGGCTAATAAGGCGATTTTGGCAAAAAGAATATCTCCCGCAGGGAAGCTGCTACCATCAAATATTTGCCCTCATTAGACTCCCCTCTGGAAGCGCTTTCACTGCAAGCTGCAGATTCCCTCCTAACAGCAAGCTTTAGGATAGGGTACTGAATTGTAACTTACTTTCGCCTAATAATGCGATTTTGGCAAAGAGAGTATCTCCCGCAGGGAAGCTGCTACCATCAAATGTTTGCCCTCATTAGACTCCCCTCTGGAAGCGCTTTCACTGCAAGCTGCAGATTCCCTCCTAACAGCAAGCTTTAGGATAGGGTACTGAATTGTAACTTAACTGCGGCTAATAAGGCGATTTTGGCAAAGAGACTATCTCATGAAGGGAAGCTGCTACCATCAAATATTTGCCCTCATTAGACTCCCCTCTGGAAGCGCTTTCACTGCAAGCTGCAGGTTCCCTCCTAATAGCAAGCTTTAGGATAGGGTACTGAATTGTAACTTAACTGCGGCTAATAAGGCGGTTTTGGCAAAGAGAATATCTCCCGCAGGGAAGCTGCTACCATCAAATGTTTGCCCTCATTAGACTCCCCTCTGGAAGCGCTTTCACTGCAAGCTTCAGATTCCCTCCTAACAGCAAGATTTAGCATAGGGTACTGAATTGTAATTTACTTTCACCTAATAATGCGATTTTGGCAAAGAGAATATCTCCCGCAGGGAAGCTGCTACCATCAAATATTTGCCCTCATTAGACTCCCCTCTGGAAGCGCTTTCACTGCAAGCTGCAGATTCCCTCCTAACAGCAAGCTTTAGGATAGGGTACTGAATTGTAACT
Source organism: Phaenicophaeus curvirostris (assembly GCF_032191515.1). Taxonomy (NCBI): domain Eukaryota; kingdom Metazoa; phylum Chordata; class Aves; order Cuculiformes; family Cuculidae; genus Phaenicophaeus; species Phaenicophaeus curvirostris. The sequence goes on from NW_027206682.1 coordinate 164,105, forward strand.
TACTTTCGCCTAATAATGCGATTTTGGCAAAGAGACTATCTCCCGCAGGGAAGCTGCTACCATCAAATGTTTTCCCTCATTAGACTACCCTGTGGAAGCACTTTCACTGCAAGCTGCAGATTCCCTCCTAACAGCAAGCTTTAGGATAGGGTACTGAATTGTAACTTACTTTCACCTAATAATGCGATTTTGGCAAAGAGAGTATCTCCCGCAGGGAAGCTGTTACCACCAAATGTTTGCCCTCGTTAGACTCCCCTCTGGAAGCGCATTCACTGCAAGCTGCAGATTCCCTCCTAACAGCAAGCTTTAGGATAGGGTACTGAATTGTAACTTACTTTCGCCTAATAATGCGATTTTGGAAAAGAGAGTATCTCTGGCAGGAAAGCTGCTACCATCAAATGTTTGCCCTCATTAGACTCCCCTCTGGAAGCGCTTTCACTGCAAGCTGCAGATTCCCTCCTAACAGCAAGCTTTAGGATAGGATACTGAATTGTAACTTACTTTCGCCTAATAATGCGATTTTGGCAAAGAGAGTATCTCCCGCAGGGAAGCTGCTAACATCAAATGTTTGCCCTCATTACACTCCCCTCCGGAAGCGCTTTCACTGCAAGCTGCAGATTCCCTCCTAACAGCAAGCTTTAGGATAGGGTACTGAATTGTAACTTAACTGCGGCTAATAAGGCGGTTTTGGCAAAGAGAATATCTCCCGCAGGGAAGCTGTTACCATCAAATGCTTGCCCTCATTAGACTCCCCTCTGGAAGCGCTTTCACTGCAAGCTGCAGATTCCCTCCTAACAGCAAGATTTAGCATAGGGTACTGAATTGTAATTTACTTTCACGTAATAATGCGATTTTGGCAAAGAGAATATCTCCCGCAGGGAAGCTGCTACCATCAAATATTTGCCCTCATTAGACTCCCCTCTGGAAGCGCTTTCACTGCAAGCTGCAGATTCCCTCCTAACAGCAAGCTTTAGGATAGGGTACTGAATTGTATCTTACTTTCGCCTAATAATGCGATTATGGCAAAGAGACTATCTCCCGCAGGGAAGCTGCTAACATCAAATGTTTGCCCTCATTAGACTCCCCTCTGGAAGCGCTTTCACTGCAAGCTGCAGATTCCCTCCTAACAGCAATCTTTTGGATAGGGTACTGAATTGTAACTTACTTTCGCCTAATAATACGATTTTGGCAAAGAGAGTATCTCCCGCAGGGAAGCTGCTACCATCAAATGTTTGCCCTCATTACACTCCCCTCTGGAAGCGCTTTCACTGCAAGCTGCAGATTCCCTCCTAACAGCAAGCTGTAGGATAGGGTACTGAATTGTAACATAACTGCGGCTAATAATCCGATTTTGGAAAAGAGAATATCTCCCGCAGGGAAGCTGCTACCATCAAATGTTTGCCCTCATTAGACTCCCTTCTGGAAGCGCTTTCACTGCAAGCTGCAGATTCCCTCCTAACAGCAAGCTTTAGGATAGGGTACTGAATTGTAATTTACTTTCGCCTAATAATGCGATTTTGGCAAAGAGAGTATCTCCCGCAGGGAAGCTGCTACCATCAAATGTTTGCCCTCATTAGACTCCCCTCTGGAAGCGCTTTCACTGCAAGCTGCAGATTCCCTCCTAACAGCAAGCTTTAGGATAGGGTACTGAATTGTAACTTACTTTCGCCTAATAATGCAATTATGGCAAAGAGTGTACCTCCCGCAGGGAAGCTGCTACCATCAAATGTTTGCCCTCATTAGACTCCCCTCTGGAAGCGCTTTCACTGCAAGCTGCAGATTCCCTCCTAACAGCAAGCTTTAGGATAGAGTACTGAAATGTAACTTAACTGCGGCTAATAAGGCGTTTTTGTCAAAGAGAATATCTCCCGCAGGGAAGCTGCTACCATCCAATATTTGCCCTCATTAGACTCCCCTCTGGAAGCGCTTTCACTGCAAGCTGCAGATTCCCTCCTAACAGCAAGCTTTAGGATAGGGTACTGAATTGTATCTTAACTGCGGCTAATAATGCGATTTTGGCAAAGAGAGTATCTCCCGCAGGGAAGCTGCTACCATCAAATGTTTGCCCTCATTAGACTCCCCTCTGGAAGCGCTTTCACCGCAAGCTGCAGATTCCCTCCTAACAGCAAGCTTTAGGATAGGGTACTGAATTGTAACTTAACTGCGGCTAATAAGGCGATTATGGCAAAGAGAATATCTTCCGCAGGGAAGCTGCTACCATCAAATATTTGCCCTCATTAGACTCCCCTCTGGAAGCGCTTTCACTGCAAGCTGCAGATTCCCTCCTAACAGCAAGATTTAGGATAGGGTACTGAATTGTAACTTAACTGCGGCTAATAAGGCGATTTTGGCAAAGAGAATATCTCCCGCAGGGAAGCTGCTACCATCAAATGTTTGCCCTCATTAGACTCCCCTCTGGAAGCGCTTTCACTGCAAGCTGCAGATTCCCTCCTAACAGCAAGCTTTAGGATAGGGTACTGAATTGTAACTTACTTTCGCGTAATAATGCGATTTTGACAAAGAGATTATCTCCCGCAGGGAAGCTGCTACCATCAAATGTTTGCCCTCATTAGACTCCCCTCTGGAAGCGCTTTCACTGCAAGCTGCAGATTCCCTCCTAACAGCAAGCTTTAGGATAGGGTACTGAATTGTAACTTAACTGCGGCTAATAAGGCGATTTTGGCAAAGAGACTATCTCCCGAATGGAAGCTGCTACCATCAAATATTTGCCCTCATTAGACTCCCCTCTGGAAGCGCTTTCACTGCAAGCTGCAGGTTCCCTCCTAATAGCAAGCTTTAGGATAGGGTACTGAATTGTAACTTAACTGCGGCTAATAAGGCGGTTTTGGCAAAGAGAATATCTCCCGCAGGGAAGCTGTTACCATCAAATGCTTGCCCTCATTAGACTCCCCTCTGGAAGCGCTTTCACTGCAAGCTTCAGATTCCCTCCTAACAGCAAGATTTAGCATAGGGTACTGAATTGTAATTTACTTTCACCTAATAATGCGATTTTGGCAAAGAGAATATCTCCCGCAGGGAAGCTGCTACCATCAAATATTTGCCCTCATTAGACTCCCCTCTGGAAGCGCTTTCACTGCAAGCTGCAGATTCCCTCCTAACAGCAAGCTTTAGGATAGGGTACTAAATTGTAACTTACTTTCGCCTAATAATGCGATTTTGGCAAAGAGAGTATCTCCCGCAGGGAAGCTGTTACCACCAAATGTTTGCCCTCGTTAGACTCCCCTCTGGAAGCGCATTCACTGCAAGCTGCAGATTCCCTCCTAACAGCAAGCTTTAGGATAGGGTACTGAATTGTAACTTACTTTCGCCTAATAATGCGATTTTGGCAAAGAGAGTATCTCCCGCAGGGAAGCTGCTACCATCAAATGTTTGCCCTCATTAGACTCCCCTCTGGAAGCGCTTTCACTGCAAGCTGCAGATTCCCTCCTAACAGCAAGCTTTAGGATAGGGTACTGAATTGTAACTTACTTTCGCCTAATAATGCGATTTTGGAAAAGAGAGTATCTCTGGCAGGAAAGCTGCTACCATCAAATGTTTGCCCTCATTAGACTCCCCTCTGGAAGCGCTTTCACTGCAAGCTGCAGATTCCCTCCTAACAGCAAGATTTAGGATAGGGTACTGAATTGTAACTTAACTGCGGCTAATAAGGCGATTTTGGCAAAGAGAATATCTCCCGCAGGGAAGCTGCTACCATCAAATGTTTGCCCTCATTAGACTCCCCTCTGGAAGCGCTTTCACTGCAAGCTGCAGATTCCCTCCTAACAGCAAGCTTTAGGATAGGGTACTGAATTGTAACTTACTTTCGCCTAATAATGCGATTTTGGCAAAGAGAGTATCTCCCGCAGGGAAGCTGCTACCATCAAATGTTTGCCCTCATTAGACTCCCCTCTGGAAGCGCTTTCACTGCAAGCTGCAGATTCCCTCCTAACAGCAAGCTTTAGGATAGGGTACTGAATTGTAACTTACTTTCGCCTAATAATGCGATTTTGGCAAAGAGACTATCTCCCGCAGGGAAGCTGCTAACATCAAATGTTTGCCCTCATTAGACTCCCCTCTGGAAGCGCTTTCACTGCAAGCTGCAGATTCCCTCCTAACAGCAAGCTTTAGCATAGGGTACTGAATTGTAACTTACTTTCGCCTAATAATGCGATTATGGAAAAGAGAGTATCTCCCGCAGGGAAGCTGCTAACATCAAATGTTTGCCCTCATTAGACTCCCCTCTGGAAGCGCTTTCACTGCAAGCTGCAGATTCCCTCCTAACAGCAATCTTTTGGATAGGCTACTGAATTGTAACTTACTTTCGCCTAATAATACGATTTTGGCAAAGAGAGTATCTCCCGCAGGGAAGCAGTTACCATCAAATGTTTGCCCTCATTACACTCCCCTCTGGAAGCGCTTTCACTGCAAGCTGCAGATTCCCTCCTAACAGCAAGCTGTAGGATAGGGTACTGAATTGTAACTTAACTGCGGCTAATAATGCGATTTTGGAAAAGAGAATATCTCCCGCAGGGAAGCTGCTACCATCAAATGTTTGCCCTCATTAGACTCCCTTCTGGAAGCGCTTTCACTGCAAGCTGCAGATTCCCTCCTAACAGCAAGCTTTAGGATAGGGTACTGAATTGTAATTTACTTTCGCCTAATAATGCGATTTTGGCAAAGAGAGTATCTCCCGCAGGGAAGCTGCTACCATCAAATGTTTGCCCTCATTAGACTCCCCTCTGGAAGCGCTTTCACTGCAAGCTGCAGATTCCCTCCTAACAGCAAGCTTTAGGATAGGGTACTGAATTGTAACTTACTTTCGCCTAATAATGCGATTTTGGCAAAGAGAGTATCTCCCACAGGGAAGCTGCTACCATCAAATGTTTGCCGTCATTAGACTACCCTGTGGACGCGCTTTCACTGCAAGCTGCAGATTCCCTCCTAACAGCAAGCTTTAGGATAGGGTACTGAATTGTAACTTACTTTCGCCTAATAATGCGATTTTGGCAAAGAGAGTATCTCCCGCAGGGAAGCTGTTACCATCAAATGTTTGCCCTCGTTAGACTCCCCTCTGGAAGCGCATTCACTGCAAGCTGCAGATTCCCTCCTAACAGCAAGCTTTAGGATAGTGTACTGAATTGTAACTTACTTTCGCCTAATAATGCGATTTTGGCAAAGAGAGTATCTCCCGCAGGGAAGCTGCTACCATCAAATGTTTGCCCTCATTAGACTCCCCTCTGGAAGCGCTTTCACTGCAAGCTGCAGATTCCCTCCTAACAGCAAGCTTTAGGATAGGGTACTGAATTGTAACTTACTTTCGTCTAATAATGCGATTTTGGTAAAGAGATTATCTCCCGCAGGGAAGCTGCTACCATCAAATGTTTGCCCTCATTAGACTCCCCTCTGGAAGCGCTTTCACTGCAAGCTGCAGATTCCCTCCTAACAGCAAGCTTTAGGATAGGGTACTCAATTGTAACTTAACTGCGGCTAATAAGGCGATTTTGGCAAAGAGAATATCTCCCGCAGGGAAGCTGCTACCATCAAATATTTGCCCTCATTAGACTCCCCTCTGGAAGCGCTTTCACTGCAAGCTGCAGATTCCCTCCTAACAGCAAGCTTTAGGAAAGTGTACTGAATTGTAACTTAAATGCGGCTAATAAGGCGATTTTGGCAAAGAGAATATCTCCCGCAGGGAAGCTGCTACCATCAAATGTTTGCCCTCATTAGACTCCCCTCTGGAAGCGCTTTCACTGCAAGCTGCAGATTCCCTCCTAACAGCAAGCTTTAGGATAGGGTACTGAATTGTAACTAACTTTCGCGTAAGAATGCGATTTTGACAAAGAGATTATCTCCGGCAGGGAAGCTGTTACCATCAAATGTTTGCCCTCGTTAGACTACCCTCTGGAAGCGCTTTCACTGCAAGCTGCAGATTCCCTCCTAACAGCAAGCTTTAGGATAGGGTACTGAATTGTAACTTACTTTCGCCTAATAACGCGATTTTGGCAAAGAGAGTATCTCCCGCAGAGAAGCTGCTACCATCAAATGTTTTCCCTCATTAGACTACCCTGTGGAAGCGCTTTCACTGCAAGCTGCAGATTCCCTCCTAACAGCAAGCTTTAGGATAGGGTCCTGAATTGTATCTAACTTTCGCATAATAATGCGATTTTGGCAAAGAGAGTATCTCCCGCAGGGAAGCTGCTACCATCAAATGTTTGCCCTCATTAGACTCCCCTCTGGAATCGCCTTCACTGCAAGCTGCGGATTCCCTCCTAATAGCAAGCTTTAGGATAGGGTACTGAATTGTAACTTACTTTCGCCTAATAATGCGATTTTGGCAAAGAGACTATCTCCCGCAGGGAAGCTGCTACCATCAAATGTTTGCCCTCATTAGACTCCCCTCTGGAAGCGCTTTCACTGCAAGCTGCAGATTCCCTCCTAACAGCAAGATTTAGGATAGGGTACTGAATTGTAACTTACTTTCGCCTAATAATGCGATTTTGGCAAAGAGAGTATCTCCCGCAGGGAAGCTGCTACCATCAAATGTTTGCCCTCATTAGACTCCCCTCTGGAAGCGCTTTCACTGCAAGCTGCAGATTCCCTCCTAACAGCAAGCTTTAGGATAGGGTACTGAATTGTAACTTACTTTCGCCTAATAATGCGATTTTGGCAAAGAGAGTATCTCACGCAGGGAAGCTGCTACCATCAAATGTTTGCCCTCATTAGACTCCCCTCTGGAAGCGCTTTCACTGCAAGCTGCAGATTCCCTCCTAACAGCAAGCTGTAGGATAGGGTACTGAATTGTATCTTACTTTCGCCTAATAATGCGATTTTGGCAAAGAGAGTATCTCACGCAGGGAAGCTGCTAACATCAAATGTTTGCCCACATTAGACTCCCCTCTGGAAACGCTTTCACTGCAAGCTGCAGATTCCCTCCTAACAGCAAGCTTTAGGATAGGGTCCTGAATTGTATCTAACTTTCGCATAATAATGCGATTTTGGCAAAGAGAGTATCTCCCGCAGGGAAGCTGCTACCATCAAATGTTTGCCCTCATTAGACTCCCCTCTGGAATCGCCTTCACTGCAAGCTGCGGATTCCCTCCTAATAGCAAGCTTTAGGATAGGGTACTGAATTGTAACTTACTTTCGCCTAATAATGCGATTTTGGCAAAGAGACTATCTCCCGCAGGGAAGCTGCTACCATCAAATGTTTGCCCTCATTAGACTCCCCTCTGGAAGCGCTTTCACTGCAAGCTGCAGATTCCCTCCTAACAGCAAGATTTAGGATAGGGTACTGAATTGTAACTTACTTTCGCCTAATAATGCGATTTTGGCAAAGAGAGTATCTCCCGCAGGGAAGCTGCTACCATCAAATGTTTGCCCTCATTAGACTCCCCTCTGGAAGCGCTTTCACTGCAAGCTGCAGATTCCCTCCTAACAGCAAGCTTTAGGATAGGGTACTGAATTGTAACTTACTTTCGCCTAATAATGCGATTTTGGCAAAGAGAGTATCTCACGCAGGGAAGCTGCTACCATCAAATGTTTGCCCTCATTAGACTCCCCTCTGGAAGCGCTTTCACTGCAAGCTGCAGATTCCCTCCTAACAGCAAGCTGTAGGATAGGGTACTGAATTGTATCTTACTTTCGCCTAATAATGCGATTTTGGCAAAGAGAGTATCTCACGCAGGGAAGCTGCTAACATCAAATGTTTGCCCACATTAGACTCCCCTCTGGAAACGCTTTCACTGCAAGCTGCAGATTCCCTCCTAACAGCAAGCTTTAGGATAGGGTACTGAATTGTAACTTAACTGCGGCTAATAATGAGATTGTGGCAAAGAGAGTATCTCCCGCAGGGAAGCTGCTACCATCAAATGTTTGCCCTCATTAGACTACCCTGTGGAAGCGCTTTCACTGCAAGCTGCAGATTCCCTCCTAACAGCAAGCTTTAGGATAGGGTCCTGAATTGTAACTAACTTTCGCATAATAATGCGATTTTGGCAAAGAGAGTATCTCCCGCAGGGAAGCTGCTACCATCAAATGTTTGCCCTCATTAGACTCCCCTCTGGAAGCGCTTTCACTGCAAGCTGCAGATTCCCTCCTAACAGCAAGCTGTAGGATAGGGTACTGAATTGTATCTTACTTTCGCCTAATAATGCGATTTTGGCAAAGAGAGTATCTCACGCAGGGAAGCTGCTAACATCAAATGTTTGCCCACATTAGACTCCCCTCTGGAAACGCTTTCACTGCAAGCTGCAGATTCCCTCCTAACAGCAAGCTTTAGGATAGGGTCCTGAATTGTATCTAACTTTCGCATAATAATGCGATTTTGGCAAAGAGAGTATCTCCCGCAGGGAAGCTGCTACCATCAAATGTTTGCCCTCATTAGACTCCCCTCTGGAATCGCCTTCACTGCAAGCTGCGGATTCCCTCCTAATAGCAAGCTTTAGGATAGGGTACTGAATTGTAACTTACTTTCGCCTAATAATGCGATTTTGGCAAAGAGACTATCTCCCGCAGGGAAGCTGCTACCATCAAATGTTTGCCCTCATTAGACTCCCCTCTGGAAGCGCTTTCACTGCAAGCTGCAGATTCCCTCCTAACAGCAAGATTTAGGATAGGGTACTGAATTGTAACTTACTTTCGCCTAATAATGCGATTTTGGCAAAGAGAGTATCTCCCGCAGGGAAGCTGCTACCATCAAATGTTTGCCCTCATTAGACTCCCCTCTGGAAGCGCTTTCACTGCAAGCTGCAGATTCCCTCCTAACAGCAAGCTTTAGGATAGGGTACTGAATTGTAACTTACTTTCGCCTAATAATGCGATTTTGGCAAAGAGAGTATCTCACGCAGGGAAGCTGCTACCATCAAATGTTTGCCCTCATTAGACTCCCCTCTGGAAGCGCTTTCACTGCAAGCTGCAGATTCCCTCCTAACAGCAAGCTGTAGGATAGGGTACTGAATTGTATCTTACTTTCGCCTAATAATGCGATTTTGGCAAAGAGAGTATCTCACGCAGGGAAGCTGCTAACATCAAATGTTTGCCCACATTAGACTCCCCTCTGGAAACGCTTTCACTGCAAGCTGCAGATTCCCTCCTAACAGCAAGCTTTAGGATAGGGTACTGAATTGTAACTTAACTGCGGCTAATAATGAGATTGTGGCAAAGAGAGTATCTCCCGCAGGGAAGCTGCTACCATCAAATGTTTGCCCTCATTAGACTACCCTGTGGAAGCGCTTTCACTGCAAGCTGCAGATTCCCTCCTAACAGCAAGCTTTAGGATAGGGTCCTGAATTGTAACTAACTTTCGCATAATAATGCGATTTTGGCAAAGAGAGTATCTCCCGCAGGGAAGCTGCTACCATCAAATGTTTGCCCTCATTAGACTCCCCTCTGGAAGCGCTTTCACTGCAAGCTGCAGATTCCCACCTAACAGCAAGTTTTAGGATAGGGTACTGAATTGTAACTTACTTTCGCCTAATAATGCGATTTTGGCAAAGAGACTATCTCCCGCAGGGAAGCTGCTACCATCAAATGTTTGCCCTCATTAGACTCCCCTCTGGAAGCGCTTTCACTGCAAGCTGCAGATTCCCTCCTAACAGCAAGATTTAGCATAGGGTACTGAATTGTAACTTACTTTCGCCTAATAATGCGATTTTGGCAAAGAGAGTATCTCCCGCAGGGAAGCTGCTACCATCAAATGTTTGCCTTCATTAGACTCCCCTCTGGAAGCGCTTTCACTGCAAGCTGCAGATTCGCTGCTAACAGCAAGCTTTAGGATAGGGTACTGAATTGTATCTTAACTGCGGCTAATAAGGCGATTTTGGCAAAGAGAATATCTCCCGCAGGGAAGCTGCTACCATCAAATGTTTGCCCTCATTAGACTCCCCTCTGGAAGCGCTTTCCCTGCAAGCTGCAGATTCCCTCCTAACAGCAAGCTTTAGGATAGGGTACGGAATTGTAACTTACTTTCGCCTAATAATGCGATTTTGGCAAAGAGAGTATCTCACGCAGGGAAGCTGCTACCATCAAATGTTTGCCCTCATTAGACTCCCCTCTGGAAGCGCTTTCACTGCAAGCTGCAGATTCCCTCCTAACAGCAAGCTGTAGGATAGGGTACTGAATTGTAACTTACTTTCGCCTAATAATGCGATTTTGGCAAAGAGAGTATCACCCGCAGGGAAGCTGCTACCATCAAATGTTTGCCCTCATTAGACTCCCCTCTGGAAGCGCTTTCACTGCAAGCTGCAGATTCCCTCCTAACAGCAAGATTTAGGATAGGGTACTGAATTGTAACTTAACTGCGGCTAATAAGGCGGTTTTGGCAAAGAGAATATCTCCCGCAGGGAAGCTGCTACCATCAAATGTTTGCCCTCATTAGACTCCCCTCTGGAAGTGCTTTCACTGCAAGCTGCAGATTCCCTCCTAACAGCAAGCTTTAGGATAGGGTACTGAATTGTAACTTACTTTCGCCTAATAATGCGATTTTGACAAAGAGATTATCTCCCGCAGGGAAGCTGCTACCATCAAATGTTTGCCCTCGTTAGACTCCCCTCTGGAAGCGCTTTCACTGCAAGCTGCAGATTCCCTCCTAACAGCAAGCTTTAGGATAGGGTACTGAATTGTAACTTACTTTCGCCTAATAATGCGATTTTGGCAAAGAGAATATCTCCCGCAGGGAAGCTGCTACCATCAAATGTTTGCCCTCATTAGACTCCCCTCTGGAAGCGCTTTCACTGCAAGCTGCAGATTCCCTCCTAACAGCAAGCTTTAGGATAGGGTACTGAATTGTATCTTAACTGCGGCTAATAAGGCGATTTTGGCAAAGAGACTATCTCCCGCAGGGAAGCTGCTACCATCAAATGTTTGCCCTCATTAGACTCCCGTCTGGAAGCGCTTTCACTACAAGCTGCAGATTCCCTCCTAACAGCAAGCTTTAGGATAAGGTACTGAATTGTAACTTACTTTCGCCTAATAATGCGATTTTGGCAAAGAGAGTATCTCCCGCAGGGAAGCTGCTACCATCAAATGTTTGCCCTCATTAGACTCCCCTCTGGAAGTGCTTTCACTGCAAGCTGCAGATTCCCTCCTAACAGCAAGCTTTAGGATAGGGTACTGAATTGTAACTTACTTTCGCCTAATAATGCGATTTTGGCAAAGAGAGTATCTCCCGCAGGGAAGCTGCTACCATCAAATGTTTGCCCTCATTAGACTCCCCTCTGGAAGCGCTTTCACTGCAAGCTGTAGATTCCCTCCTAACAGCAAGCTTTAGGATAGGGTACTGAATTATAACTTCACTGCGGCTAATAAGGCGTTTATGGCAAAGAGAGTATCTCCCGCAGGGAAGCTGCTACCATCAAATGTTTGCCCTCATTAGACTCCCCTCTGGAAGCGCTTTCACTGCAAGCTGCAGATTCCCTCCTAACAGCAAGCTTTAGGATAGGGTACTGAATTGTATCTTAACTGCGGCTAATAATGCGATTTTGGCAAAGAGAGTATCTCCCGCAGGGAAGCTGCTACCATCAAATGTTTGCCCTCGTTAGACTCCCCTCTGGAAGCGCTTTCACTGCAAGCTGCAGATTCCCTCCTAACAGCAAGCTGTAGGACAGTGTACTGAATTGTAACTTAACTGCGGCTAATAAGGCGATTTTGGCAAAGAGATTATCTCCCGCAGGGAAGCTGTTACCATCAAATGTTTGCCCTCATTAGACTCCCCTCTGGAAGCGCTTTCACTGCAAGCTGCAGATTCCCTCCTAACAGCAAGCTTTAGGATAGGGTACTGAATTGTAACTTACTTTCGCCTAATAACGCGATTTTGGCAAAGAGAGTATCTCCCGCAGGGAAGCTGCTACCATCAAATGTTTTCCCTCATTAGACTACCCTGTGGAAGCGCTTTCACTGCAAGCTGCAGATTCCCTCCTAACAGCAAGCTTTAGGATAGGGTCCTGAATTGTATCTAACTTTCGCATAATAATGCGATTTTGGCAAAGAGAGTATCTCCCGCAGGGAAGCTGCTACCATCAAATGTTTGCCCTCATTAGACTCCCCTCTGGAATCGCCTTCACTGCAAGCTGCGGATTCCCTCCTAATAGCAAGCTTTAGGATAGGGTACTGAATTGTAACTTACTTTCGCCTAATAATGCGATTTTGGCAAAGAGACTATCTCCCGCAGGGAAGCTGCTACCATCAAATGTTTGCCCTCATTAGACTCCCCTCTGGAAGCGCTTTCACTGCAAGCTGCAGATTCCCTCCTAACAGCAAGATTTAGGATAGGGTACTGAATTGTATCTTACTTTCGCCTAATAATGCGATTTTGGCAAAGAGAGTATCTCCCGCAGGGAAGCTGCTACCATCAAATGTTTGCCCTCATTAGACTCCCCTCTGGAAGCGCTTTCACTGCAAGCTGCAGATTCCCTCCTAACAGCAAGCTTTAGGATAGGGTACTGAATTGTAACTTACTTTCGCCTAATAATGCGATTTTGGCAAAGAGAGTATCTCACGCAGGGAAGCTGCTACCATCAAATGTTTGCCCTCATTAGACTCCCCTCTGGAAGCGCTTTCACTGCAAGCTGCAGATTCCCTCCTAACAGCAAGCTGTAGGATAGGGTACTGAATTGTATCTTACTTTCGCCTAATAATGCGATTTTGGCAAAGAGAGTATCACCCGCAGGGAAGCTGCTAACATCAAATGTTTGCCCACATTAGACTCCCCTCTGGAAACGCTTTCACTGCAAGCTGCAGATTCCCTCCTAACAGCAAGCTTTAGGATAGGGTACTGAATTGTAACTTAACTGCGGCTAATAATGAGATTGTGGCAAAGAGAGTATCTCCCGCAGGGAAGCTGCTACCATCAAATGTTTGCCCTCATTAGACTACCCTGTGGAAGCGCTTTCACTGCAAGCTGCAGATTCCCTCCTAACAGCAAGCTTTAGGATAGGGTCCTGAATTGTAACTAACTTTCGCATAATAATGCGATTTTGGCAAAGAGAGTATCTCCCGCAGGGAAGCTGCTACCATCAAATGTTTGCCCTCATTAGACTCCCCTCTGGAAGCGCTTTCACTGCAAGCTGCAGATTCCCACCTAACAGCAAGTTTTAGGATAGGGTACTGAATTGTAACTTACTTTCGCCTAATAATGCGATTTTGGCAAAGAGACTATCTCCCGCAGGGAAGCTGCTACCATCAAATGTTTGCCCTCATTAGACTCCCCTCTGGAAGCGCTTTCACTGCAAGCTGCAGATTCCCTCCTAACAGCAAGATTTAGCATAGGGTACTGAATTGTAACTTACTTTCGCCTAATAATGCGATTTTGGCAAAGAGAGTATCTCCCGCAGGGAAGCTGCTACCATCAAATGTTTGCCTTCATTAGACTCCCCTCTGGAAGCGCTTTCACTGCAAGCTGCAGATTCGCTGCTAACAGCAAGCTTTAGGATAGGGTACTGAATTGTATCTTAACTGCGGCTAATAAGGCGATTTTGGCAAAGAGAATATCTCCCGCAGGGAAGCTGCTACCATCAAATGTTTGCCCTCATTAGACTCCCCTCTGGAAGCGCTTTCCCTGCAAGCTGCAGATTCCCTCCTAACAGCAAGCTTTAGGATAGGGTACGGAATTGTAACTTACTTTCGCCTAATAATGCGATTTTGGCAAAGAGAGTATCTCACGCAGGGAAGCTCCTACCATCAAATGTTTGCCCTCATTAGACTCCCCTCTGGAAGCGCTTTCACTGCAAGCTGCAGATTCCCTCCTAACAGCAAGCTGTAGGATAGGGTACTGAATTGTAACTTACTTTCGCCTAATAATGCGATTTTGGCAAAGAGAGTATCACCCGCAGGGAAGCTGCTACCATCAAATGTTTGCCCTCATTAGACTCCCCTCTGGAAGCGCTTTCACTGCAAGCTGCAGATTCCCTCCTAACAGCAAGATTTAGGATAGGGTACTGAATTGTAACTTAACTGCGGCTAATAAGGCGATTTTGGCAAAGAGAATATCTCCCGCAGGGAAGCTGCTACCATCAAATGTTTGCCCTCATTAGACTCCCCTCTGGAAGTGCTTTCACTGCAAGCTGCAGATTCCCTCCTAACAGCAAGCTTTAGGATAGGGTACTGAATTGTAACTTACTTTCGCCTAATAATGCGATTTTGGCAAAGAGAGTATCTCCCGCAGGGAAGCTGCTACCATCAAATGTTTGCCCTCATTAGACTCCCCTCTGGAAGCGCTTTCACTGCAAGCTGTAGATTCCCTCCTAACAGCAAGCTTTAGGATAGGGTACTGAATTATAACTTCACTGCGGCTAATAAGGCGTTTATGGCAAAGAGAGTATCTCCCGCAGGGAAGCTGCTACCATCAAATGTTTGCCCTCATTAGACTCCCCTCTGGAAGCGCTTTCACTGCAAGCTGCAGATTCCCTCCTAACAGCAAGCTTTAGGATAGGGTACTGAATTGTATCTTAACTGCGGCTAATAATGCGATTTTGGCAAAGAGAGTATCTCCCGCAGGGAAGCTGCTACCATCAAATGTTTGCCCTCGTTAGACTCCCCTCTGGAAGCGCTTTCACTGCAAGCTGCAGATTCCCTCCTAACAGCAAGCTGTAGGACAGTGTACTGAATTGTAACTTAACTGCGGCTAATAAGGCGATTTTGGCAAAGAGATTATCTCCCGCAGGGAAGCTGTTACCATCAAATGTTTGCCCTCATTAGACTCCCCTCTGGAAGCGCTTTCACTGCAAGCTGCAGATTCCCTCCTAACAGCAAGCTTTAGGATAGGGTACTGAATTGTAACCTACTTTCGCCTAATAATGCGATTTCGGCAAAGAGAATATCTCCCGCAGGGAAGCTGCTACCATCAAATGTTTGCCCTCATTAGACTCCCCTCTGGAAGCGCTTTCATTGCAAACTGCAGATTCCCTCCTAACAGCAAGCTTTAGGATAGGGTACTGAATTGTAACTTCCTTTCGCCTAATAATGAGATTTTGGCAAAGAGAGTATCTCCCGCAGGGAAGCTGCTAACATCAAATGTTTGCCCTCATTAGACTCCCCTCTGGAAGCGCTTTCACTGCAAGCTGCAGATTCCCTCCTAACAGCAAGCTTTAGGATAGGGTACTGAATTGGAACTTACTTTCGCCTAATAATGCGATTTTGGCAAAGAGAGTATCTCCCGCAGGGAAGCTGCTACCATCAAATGTTTGCCCTCATTAGACTCCCCTCTGGAAGCGCTTTCACTGCAAGCTGCAGATTCCCTCCTAACAGCAAGCTTTAGGATAGGGTACTGAATTGTAACTTACTTTCGCCTAATAATGCGATTTTTGCAAAGAGAGTATCTCCGGCAGGAAAGCTGCTACCATCAAATGTTTGCCCTCATTAGACTCCCCTCTGGAAGCGCTTTCACTGCAAGCTGCAGATTCCCTCCTAACAGCAAGCTTTAGGATAGGGTACTGAATTGTAACTTACTTTCGCCTAATAATGCGATTTTTGCAAAGAGAGTATCTCCGGCAGGAAAGCTGCTACCATCAAATGTTTGCCCTCATTAGACTCCCCTCTGGAAGCGTTTTCACTGCAAGCTGCAGATTCCCTCCTAACAGCAAGCTTTAGGATAGGGTACTGAATTGTATCTTAACTGCGGCTAATAAGGCGATTTTGGCAAAGAGAATATCTCCCGCAGGGAAGCTGCTACCATCAAATGTTTGCCCTCGTTAGACTCCCCTCTGGAAGCGCTTTCACTGCAAGCTGCAGATTCCCTCCTAACAGCAAGCTTTAGGATAGGGTACTGAATTGTAACTTACTTTCGCCTAATAATGCGATTTTGGCAAAGAGAGTATCTCCCGCAGGGAAGCTGCTAACATCAAATGATTGCCCTCGTTAGACTCCCCTCTGGAAGCGCTTTCACTGCAAGCTGCAGATTCCCTCCTAACAGCAAGCTGTAGGACAGTGTACTGAATTGTAACTTAACTGCGGCTAATAAGGCGATTTTGGCAAAGAGAGTATCTCCCGCAGGGAAGCTCTTACCATCAAATGTTTCCCCTCGTTAGACTTCCCTCTGGAAGTTTATTCACTGCAAGCTGCAGATTCCCTCCTAACAGCAAGCTTTAGGATAGGGTACTGAATTGTAACTTACTTTCGCCTAATAATGCGATTTTGGCAAAGAGAGTATCTCCCGCAGGGAAGCTGCTACCATCAAATGTTTGCCCTCATTAGACTCCCCTCTGGAAGCGCTTTCACTGCAAGCTGCAGATTCCCTCCTAACAGCAAGCTTTAGGATAGGGTACTGAATTGTAACTTAACTGCGGCTAATAATGCGATTTTTTGCAAAGAGAATATCTACCGCAGGGAAGCTGCTACCATCAAATATTTGCCCTCATTAGACTCCCCTCTGGAAGCGCTTTCACTGCAAGCTGCAGATTTCCTCCTAACAGGAAGCTTAAGCATACTGTACTGAATTGTAACTTAACTGCGGCTAATAATGCGATTTTGGCAAAGAGAATATCTCCCGCAGGGAAGCTGCTACCATAAAATGTTTGCCCTCATTAGACTCCCCTCTGGAAGCGCTTTCACTGCAAGCTGCAGATTCCCTCCTAACAGCAAGATTTAGGATAGGGTACTGAATTGTAACTTAACTGCGGCTAATAAGGCGATTTTGGCAAAGAGAATATCTCCCGCAGGGAAGCTGCTAACATCAAATGTTTGCCCTCATTAGACTCCCCTCTGGAAGTGCTTTCACTGCAAGCTGCAGATTCCCTCCTAACAGCAAGCTTTAGGATAGGGTACTGAATTGTAACTTACTTTCGCCTAATAATGCGATTTTGACAAAGAGATTATCTCCCGCAGGGAAGCTGCTACCATCAAATGTTTGCCCTCGTTAGACTCCCCTCTGGAAGCGCTTTCACTGCAAGCTGCAGATTCCCTCCTAACAGCAAGCTTTAGGATAGGGTACTGAATTGTAACTTACTTTCGCCTAATAATGCGATTTTGGCAAAGAGAATATCTCCCGCAGGGAAGCTGCTACCATCAAATGTTTGCCCTCATTAGACTCCCCTCTGGAAGCGCTTTCACTGCAAGCTGCAGATTCCCTCCTAACAGCAAGCTTTAGGATAGGGTACTGAATTGTATCTTAACTGCGGCTAATAATGCGATTTTGGCAAAGAGAGTATCTCCCGCAGGGAAGCTGCTACCATCAAATGTTTGCCCTCGTTAGACTCCCCTCTGGAAGCGCTTTCACTGCAAGCTGCAGATTCCCTCCTAACAGCAAGCTTTAGGATAGGGTACTGAATTGTAACTTACTTTCGCCTAATAATGCGATTTTGGCAAAGAGAGTGTCTCCCGCAGGGAAGCTGCTACCATCAAATGTTTGCCCTCATTAGACTCCCCTCTGGAAGCGCTTTCACTGCAAGCTGCAGATTCCCTCCTAACAGCAAGCTGTAGGACAGTGTACTGAATTGTAACTTAACTGCGGCTAATAAGGCGATTTTGGCAAAGAGAGTATCTCCCGCAGGGAAGCTGTTACCATCAAATGTTTGCCCTCATTAGACTCCCCTCTGGAAGCGCTTTCACTGCAAGCTGCAGATTCCCTCCTAACAGCAAGCTTTAGGATAGGGTACTGAATTGTAACCTACTTTCGCCTAATAATGCGATTTCGGCAAAGAGAATATCTCCCGCAGGGAAGCTGCTACCATCAAATGTTTGCCCTCATTAGACTCCCCTCTGGAAGCGCTTTCACTGCAAGCTGCAGATTCCCTCCTAACAGCAAGCTTTAGGATAGGGTACTGAATTGTAACTTACTTTCGCCTAATAATGCGATTTTTGCAAAGAGAGTATCTCCGGCAGGAAAGCTGCTACCATCAAATGTTTGCCCTCATTAGACTCCCCTCTGGAAGCGCTTTCACTGCAAGCTGCAGATTCCCTCCTAACAGCAAGCTTTAGGATAGTGTACTGAATTGTAACTTACTTTCGCCTAATAATGCGATTTTTGCAAAGAGAGTATCTCCGGCAGGAAAGCTGCTACCATCAAATGTTTGCCCTCATTAGACTCCCCTCTGGAAGCGCTTTCACTGCAAGCTGCAGATTCCCTCCTAACAGCAAGCTTTAGCATAGGGTACTGAATTGTATCTTAACTGCGGCTAATAAGGCGATTTTGGCAAAGAGAATATCTCCCGCAGGGAAGCTGCTACCATCAAATGTTTGCCCTCGTTAGACTCCCCTCTGGAAGCGCTTTCACTGCAAGCTGCAGATTCCCTCCTAACAGCAAGCTTTAGGATAGGGTACTGAATTGTAACTTACTTTCGCCTAATAATGCGATTTTGGCAAAGAGAGTATCTCCCGCAGGGAAGCTGCTAACATCAAATGTTTGCCCTCGTTAGACTCCCCTCTGGAAGCGCTTTCACTGCAAGCTGCAGATTCCCTCCTAACAGCAAGCTGTAGGACAGTGTACTGAATTGTAACTTAACTGCGGCTAATAAGGCGATTTTGGCAAAGAGAGTATCTCCCGCAGGGAAGCTCTTACCATCAAATGTTTGCCCTCGTTAGACTTCCCTCTGGAAGTTCATTAACTGCAAGCTGCAGATTCCCTCCTAACAGCAAGCTTTAGGATAAGGTACTGAATTGTAACTTACTTCCGCCTAATAATGCGATTTTGGCAAAGAGAGTATCTCCCGCAGGGAAGCTGCTACCATCAAATGTTTGCCCTCATTAGACTCCCCTCTGGAAGCGCTTTCACTGCAAGCTGTAGATTCCCTCCTAACAGCAAGCTTTAGGATAGGGTACTGAATTGTAACTTAACTGCGGCTAATAAGGCGTTTGTGGCAAAGAGAATATCTCCCGCAGGGAAGCTTCTACCATCCAATATTTGCCCTCATTAGGCTCCCCTCTGGAAGCGCTTTCACTGCAAGCTGCAGATTCCCTCCTAACAGCAAGCTTTAGGATAGGGTACTGAATTGTATCTTAACTGCGGCTAATAATGCGATTTTGGCAAAGAGAGTATCTCCCGCAGGGAAGCTGCTACCATCAAATGTTTGACCTCGTTAGACTCCCCTCTGGAAGCGCTTTCACTGCAAGCTGCAGATTCCCTCCTAACAGCAAGCTTTAGGATAGGGTACTGGATTGTAACTTACTTTCACCTAATAAGGCGATTTTGGCAAAGAGAATATCTCCCGCAGGGAAGCTGCTACCATCAAATGTTTGCCCTCATTAGACTCCCCTCTGGAAGCGCTTTCACTGCAAGCTGCAGATTCCCTCCTAACAGCAAGCTTTAGGATAGGGTACTGAATTGTAACTTACTTTCGCCTAATAATGCGATTATGGAAAAGAGACTATCTCCCGCAGGGAAGCTGCTACCATCAAATGTTTGCCCTCATTAGACTCCCCTCTGGAAGCGCTTTCACTGCAAGCTGCAGATTCCCTCCTAATAGCAAGCTTTAGGATAGGGTACTGAATTGTAACTTATTTTCGCATGATAATGCGATTTTGTCAAAGAGAGTATCTCCCGCAGGGAAGCTGCTACCATCAAATGTTTGCCCTCATTACACTCCCCTCTGGAAGCGCTTTCACTGCAAGCTGCAGATTCCCTCCTAACAGAAAGCTTTAGGATAGGGTACTGAATTGTAACTTATCTGCGGCTAATAAGGCGTTTTTGGCAAAGAGAGTATCTCCCGCAGGGAAGCTCTTACCATCAAATGTTTGCCCTCGTTAGACTTCCCTCTGGAAGTTCATTCACTGCAAGCTGCAGATTCCCTCCTAACAGCAAGCTTTAGGATAAGGTACTGAATTGTAACTTACTTCCGACTAATAATGCGATTTTGGCAAATAGACTATCTCCCGCAGGGAAGCTGCTACCATCAAATGTTTGCCCTCATTAGACTCCCCTCTGGAAGTGCTTTCGCTGCAAGCTGCAGATTCCCTCCTAACAGCAAGCTTTATGATAGGGTACTGAATTGTAACTTACTTTCGCCTAATACTGCGATTTTGGCAAAGAGAGTATCTCCCGCAGGGAAGCTGCTACCATCAAATGTTTGCCCTCATTAGACTCCCCTCTGGAAGCGCTTTCACTGCAAGCTGCAGATTCCCTCCTAACAGCAAGCTTTAGGATAGGGTACTGAATTGTAACTTAACTGCGGCTAATAAGGCGTTTTTGGCAAAGACAATATCTCCCGCAGGGAAGCTGCTACCATCCAATATTTGCCCTCATTAGGCTCCCCTCTGGAAGCGCTTTCACTGCAAGCTGCAGATTCCCTCCTAACAGCAAGCTTTAGGATAGGGTACTGAATTGTAACTTACTTTCGCCTAATAATGCGATTTTGGCAAAGAGAGTATCTCCCGCAGGGAAGCTGCTACCATCAAATGTTTGCCCTCATTAGACTCCCCTCTGGAAGCGCTTTCACTGCAAGCTGCAGATTCCCTCCTAACAGCAAGATTTAGGATAGGGTACTGAATTGTAACTTACTTTCGCATAATAATGCGATTTTTGCAAAGAGAGTATCTCCGGCAGGAAAGCTGCTACCATCAAATGTTTGCCCTCATTATACTCCCCTCTGGAAGCGCTTTCACTGCAAGCTGCAGATTCCCTCCTAACAGCAAGCTTTAGGATAGGGTACTGAATTGTATCTTAACTGCGGCTAATAAGGCGATTTTGGCAAAGAGAATATCTCCCACAGGGAAGCTGCTACCATCAAATGTTTGCCCTCGTTAGACTCCCCTCTGGAAGCGCTTTCACTGCAAGCTGCAGATTCCCTCCTAACAGCAAGCTTTAGGATAAGGTACTGAATTGTAACTTAACTGCGGCTAATAAGGCGATTTTGGCAAAGAGACTATCTCCCGCAGGGAAGCTGCTACCATCAAATGTTTGCCCTCATTAGACTCCCCTCTGGAAGTGCATTCACTGCAAGCTGCAGATTCCCTCCTAACAGCAAGCTTTAGGATAGGGTACTGAATTGTAACTTAACTGCGGCTAATAAGGCGATTTTGGCAAAGAGACTATCTCCCGCAGGGAAGCTGCTACCATCAAATGTTTGCCCTCATTAGACTCCCCTCTGGAAGCGCTTTCACTGCAAGCTGTAGATTCCCTCCTAACAGAAAGCTTTAGGATAGGGTACTGAATTGTAACTTATCTGCGGCTAATAAGGCGTTTTTGGCAAAGAGAGTATCTCCCGCAGGGAAGCTGCTACCATCAAATATTTGCCCTCATTAGACTCCCCTCTGGAAGCGCTTTCACTGCAAGCTGCAGATTCCCTCCTAACAGCAAGCTTTAGGATAGGGTATTGAATTGTAACCTACTTTCACCTAATAATGCGATTTCGGCAAAGAGAATATCTCCCGCAGGGAAGCTGCTACCATCAAATGTTTGCCCTCATTATACTCCCCTCTGGAAGCGCTTTCATTGCAAGCTGCAGATTCCCTCCTAACAGCAAGCTTTAGGATAGGGTACTGAATTGTATCTTATCTGCGGCTCATAAGGAGATTTTGGCAAAGAGAATATCTCCCGCAGGGAAGCTGCTACCATCAAATGTTTGCCCTCGTTAGACTCCCCTCTGGAAGCGCTTTCACTGCAAGCTGCAGATTCCCTCCTAACAGCAAGCTTTAGGACAGGGTACTGAATTGTAACTTACTTTCGCCTAATAATGCGATTTTGGCAAAGAGAGTATCTCCCGCAGGGAAGCTGCTACCATCAAATGTTTGCCCTCATTAGACTCCCCTCTGGAAGCACTTTCACTGCAAGCTGCAGATTCCCTCCTAACAGCAAGCTGTAGGACAGTGTACTGAATTGTAACTTAACTGCGGCTAATAAGGCGATTTTGGCAAAGAGATTATCTCCCGCAGGGAAGCTCTTACCATCAAATGTTTGCCCTCGTTAGACTTCCCTCTGGTAGTTCATTCACTGCAAGCTGCAGATTCCCTCCTAACAGCAAGCTTTAGGATAAGGTACTGAATTGTAACTTACTTCCGACTAATAATGCGATTTGGCAAAGAGACTATCTCCCGCAGGGAAGCTGCTACCATCAAATGTTTGCCCTCATTAGACTCCCCTCTGGAAGCGCTTTCACTGCAAGCTGCAGATTCCCTCCTAACAGCAAGCTTTAGGATAGGGTACTGAATTGTAACTTACTTTCGCCTAATAATGCGATTTTGGCAAAGAGAGTATCTCCCGCAGGGAAGCTGCTACCATCAAATGTTTGCCCTCATTAGACTCCCCTCTGGAAGCGCTTTCACTGCAAGCTGTAGATTCCCTCCTAACAGCAAGCTTTAGGATAGGGTACTGAATTGTAACTTAACTGCGGCTAATAAGGCGTTTCTGGCAAAGAGAATATCTCCCGCAGGGAAGCTGCTACCATCCAATATTTGCCCTCATTAGACTCCCCTCCGGAAGCGCTTTCACTGCAAGCTGCAGATTCCCTCCTAACAGCAAGCTTTAGGATAGTGTACTGAATTGTAACTTACTTTCGCATAATAATGCGATTTTGGCAAAGAGAATATCTCCCGCAGGGAAGCTGCTACCATCAAATGTTTGCCCTCATTAGACTCCCCTCTGGAAGCGCTTTCACTGCAAGCTGCAGATTCCCTCCTAACAGCAAGCTTTAGGATAGGGTACTGAATTGTAACTTACTTTAGCCTAATAATGCGATTTTGGCAAAGAGAGTATCTCCGGCAGGAAAGCTGCTACCATCAAATGTTTGCCCTCATTAGACTCCCCTCTGGAAGCGCTTTCACTGCAAGCTGCAGATTCCCTCCTAACAGCAAGCTTTAGGATAGGGTTCTGAATTGTAACTTAACTGCGGCTAATAAGGCGAATTTGGCAACGAGAATATCTCCCGCAGGGAAGCTGCTACCATCAAATGTTTGCCCTCGTTAGACTCCTCTCTGGAAGCGCATTCAGTGAAAACTGCAGATTCCCTCCTAACAGCAAGATTTAGGATAGGGTACTGAATTGTAACTTACTTTCGCCTAATAATGCGATTTTGGCAAAGAGAGTATCACCCGCAGGGAAGCTGCTAACATCAAATGTTTGCCCTCATTAGACTCCCCTCTGGAAGCGCTTTCACTGCAAGCTGCAGATTCCCTCCTAACAGCAAGCTGTAGGACAGTGTACTGAATTGTAACTTAACTGCGGCTAATAAGGCGATTTTGGCAAAGAGACTATCTCCCGCAGGGAAGCTGCTACCATCAAATGTTTGCCCTCATTAGACTCCCCTCTGGAAGTGCATTCACTGCAAGCTGCAGATTCCCTCCTAACAGCAAGCTTTAGGATAGGGTACTGAATTGTAACTTACTTTCGCCTAATAAGGCGATTTTGGCAAAGAGAGTATCTCCCGCAGGGAAGCTGCTACCATCAAATGTTTGCCCTCATTAGACTCCCCTCTGGAAGCGCTTTCACTCCAAGCTGCAGATTCCCTCCTAACAGCAAGCTTTAGGATAAGGTACTGCATTGTAACTTACTTTCGCCTAATAATGCGATTTTGGCAAAGAGACTATCTCCCGCAGGGAAGCTGCTACCATCAAATGTTTGCCCTCATTAGACTCCCCTCTGGAAGTGCTTTCACTGCAAGCTGCAGATTCCCTCCTAATAGCAAGCTTTAGGATAGGGTACTGAATTGTAACTTACTTTCGCCTAATAATGCGATTTTGGCAAAGAGAGTATCTCACGCAGGGAAGCTGCTACCATCAAATGTTTGCCCTCATTAGACTCTCCTCTGGAAGCGCTTTCACTGCAAGCTGCAGATTCCCTCCTAACAGTAAGCTTTAGGATAGGGTACTGAATTGTAACTTAACTGCGGCTAATAAGGCGATTATGGACAAGAGAATATCTCCCGCAGGGAAGCTGCTACCATCAAATGTTTGCCCTCATTAAACTACCCTGTGAAAGCGCTTTCACTGCAAGCTGCAGATTCCCTCCTAACAGCAAGCTTTAGGATGGGGTCCTGAATTGTATCTAACTTTCGCATAATAATGCGATTTTGGCAAAGAGAATATCTCCCGCAGGGAAGCTGCTACCATCAAATGCTTGCCCTCATTAGACTCCCCTCTGGAAGCGCTTTCACTGCAAGCTGCAGATTCCCTCCTAACAGCAAGCTTTAGGATAGGGTACTGAATTGTAACTTAACTGCGGCTAATAAGGCGATTTTGGCAAAGAGGTTATCTGCCGCAGGGAAGCTGCTACCATCAAATGTTTGCCCTCATTAGACTCCCCTCTGGAAGCGCTTTCACTGCAACTGCAGATTCCCTCCTAACAGCAAGCTTTAGGATAGGGTACTGAATTGTAACTTACTTTCGCCTAATAATGCGATTTTGGCAAAGAGAGTATCTCCCGCAGGGAAGGTGCTACCATCAAATGTTTGCCCTCATTAGACTCCCCTCTGGAAGCGCTTTCACTGCAAGCTGCAGATTCCCTCCTAACAGCAAGCTTTAGGATAGGGTACTGAATTGTAACTTACTTTCGCATATTAATGCGATTTTGGCAAAGAGAGTATCTCCGGCAGGAAAGCTGCTACCATCAAATGTTTGCCCTCATTAGACTCCCCTCTGGAAGCGCTTTCACTGCAAGCTGCAGATTCCCTCCTAACAGCAAGCTTTAGGATAGGGTACTGAATTGTAACTTACTTTCGCCTAATAATGCGATTTTGGCAAAGAGAGTATCTCCCGCACGGAAGCTGCTGCAATCAAATGTTTGCCCTCATTAGACTCCCCTCTGGAAGCGCTTTCACTGCAAGCTGCAGATTCCCTCCTAACAGCAAGCTTTAGGATAGGGTACTGAATTGTATCTTAACTGCGGCTAATAAGGCGATTTTGGCAAAGAGAATATCTCCCGCAGGGAAGCTGCTACCATCACATGTTTGCCCTCGTTAGACTCCCCTCTGGAAGCGCTTTCCCTGCAAGCTGCAGATTCCCTCCTAACAGCAAGCTTTAGGATAGGGTACTGAATTGTAACTTACTTTCACCTAATAAGGCGATTTTGGCAAAGAGAATATCTCCCGCAGGGAAGCTGCTAACATCAAATGTTTGCCCTCATTAGACTCCCCTCTGGAAGCGCTTTCACTGCAAGCTGCAGATTCCCTCCTAACAGCAAGCTTTAGGATAGGGTACTGAATTGTAACTTAACTGTGTCTAATAATGCGATTTTGTGAAAGAGAATATCTCCCGCAGGGAAGCTGTTACCATCAAATGTTTGCCCTCATTAGACTCCCCTCTGGAAGCGCTTTCACTGCAAGCTTCAGATTCCCTCCTAACAGCAAGCTTTAGGATAGGGTACTGAATTGTAACTTAACTGCGGCTAATAAGGCGAAATTGGCAAAGAGAGTATCTCCCGCAGGGAAGCTGCTACCATCAAATGTTTTCCCTCATTAGACTCCCCTCTGGAAGCGCTTTCACTGCAAGCTGTAGATTCCCTCCTAACAGAAAGCTTTAGGATAGGGTACTGAATTGTAACTTATCTGCGGCTAATAAGGCGTTTTTGGCAAAGAGAATATCTCCCGCAGGGAAGCTGCTACCATCAAATATTTGCCCTCATTAGACTCCCCTCTGGAAGCGCTTTCACTGCAAGCTGCAGATTCCCTCCTAACAGCAAGCTTTAGGATAGGGTACTGAATTGTAACCTACTATCACCTAATAATGCGATTTCGGCAAAGAGAATATCTCCCGCAGGGAAGCTGCTACCATCAAATGTTTGCCCTCATTAGACTCCCCTCTGGAAGCGCTTTCATTGCAAGCTGCAGATTCCCTCCTAACAGCAAGCTTTAGGATAGGGTACTGAATTGTAACTTACTTTCGCCTAATAATGCGATTTTGGCAAAGAGAGTATCTCCCGCAGGGAAGCTGCTAACATCAAATGTTTGCCCTCATTATACTCCCCTCTGGAAGCGCTTTCACTGCAAGCTGCAGATTCCCTCCTAACAGCAAGCTTTAGGATAGGGTACTGAATTGTAACTTACTTTCGCCTAATAATGCGATTTTGGCAAAGAGAGTATCTCCCGCAGGGAAGCTGCTACCATCAAATGTTTGCCCTCATTAGACTCCCCTCTGGAAGCGCTTTCACTGCAAGCTGCAGATTCCCTCCTAACAGCAAGCTTTAGGATAGTGTACTGAATTGTAACTTACTTTCGCCTAATAATGCGATTTTGGCAAAGAGAGTATCTCCCGCAGGGAAGCTGCTACCATCAAATGTTTGCCCTCGTTAGACTTACCTCTGGAAGTGCTTTCACTGTAAGCTGCAGATTCCCTCCTAACAGCAAGCTTTAGGATAGGGTACTGAATTGTAACTTACTTTCGCCTAATAAGGCGATTTTGGACAAGAGAATATCTCCCGCAGGAAAGCTGTTACCATCAAATGTTTGCCCTCATTAGACTCCCCTCTGGAAGCGCTTTCACTGCAAGCTGCAGATTCCCTCCTAACAGCATGCTTTAGGATAGGGTACTGAATTGTAACTTACTTTCCCCTAATAATGCGATTTTGGCAAAGAGACTATAACTCGCAGGGAACCTGCTGCCACCAAATGTTTGCCCTCATTAGACTCCCCTCTGGAAGCGCTTTCACTGCAAGCTGCAGATTCCCTCCTAACAGCAGGCTTTAGGATAGGGTACTGAATTGTAACTTACTTTCGCCTAATAATGCGATTTTGGCAAAGAGAGTATCTCCCGCAGGGAAGCTGCTACCATCAAATATTTGCCCTCATTAGACTCCCCTCTGGAAGCGCTTTCATTGCAAGCTGCAGATTCCCTCCTAACAGCAAGCTTTAGGATAGGGTACTGAATTGTAACTTAACTGCGGCGAAAAAGGCGATTTTGGCAAAGAGAGTATCTCCCGCAGGGAAGCTGTTACCATCAAATGTTTGCCCTCATTAGACTCCCCTCTGGAAGCGCTTTCACTGCAAGCTGCAGATTCCCTCCTAACAGCAAGCTGTAGGACAGTGTACTGAATTGTATCATAACTGCGTCTAATAATGCGATTTTGGCAAAGAGAGTATCTCCCGCAGGGAAGCTGCTACCATCAAATGTTTGCCCTCATTAGACTCCCCTCTGGAAGCGCTTTCACTGCAAGCTGCAGATTCCCACCTAACAGCAAGCTTTAGGATAGGGTACTGAATTGTAACTTAACTGCGTCTAATAAGGCGATTATGGCAAAGAGAGTATCTCCCGCAGGGAAGCTGCTACCATCAAATGTTTGCCCTCATTAGACTCCCCTCTGGAAGCGCTTTCACTGCAAGCTGCAGATTCCCTCCTAACAGCAAGCTTTAGGATAGGGTACTGAATTGTAACTTAACTGCGGATAATAAGGCGATTTTGGGAAAGAGAGTATCTCCCGCAGGGAAGCTGCTACCATCAAATGTTTGCCCTCGATATACTCCCCTCTGGAAGCGCTTTCACTGCAAGCTGCAGATTCCCTCCTAACAGCAAGCATTAGGATAGGGTACTGAATTGTAACTTAACTTCGGCTAATAAGGCGATTTTGGCAAAGAGACTATCTCCCGCAGGGAAGCTGCTACCATCAAATGTTTGCCCTCATTAGACTCCCCTCTGGAAGCGCTTTCACTGCAAGCTGCAGATTCCCTCCTAACAGCAAGTTTAGGATAGGGTACTGAATTGTAACTTACTTTCGCCTAATAATGCGATTTTGGCAAAGAGAGTATCTCCCGCAGGGAAGCTGCTACCATCAAATGTTTGCCCTCATTAGACTCCCCTTTGGAAGCGCTTTCACTGCAAGCTGCAGATTCCCTCCTAACAGCAAGCTTTAGGATAGGGTACTGAATTGTAACTTACTTTCGCCTAATAATGCGATTTTGGCAAAGAGACTATCTCCCGCAGGGAAGCTGTTACCATCAAACCTTTGCCCTCATTAGACTCCCCTCTGGAAGCGCTTTCACTGCAAGCTGCAGATTCCCTCCTAACAGCAAGCTTTAGGATAGGGTACTGAATTGTAACTTACTTCGCATAATAAGGCGATTTTGTCAAAGAGAATATCTCCCGCAGGGAAGCTGCTACCATCAAATGTTTGCCCTCATTAGACTCCCCTCTGGAAGCGCTTTCACTGCAAGCTGCAGATTCCCTCCTAACAGCAAGCTTTAGAATAGGGTACTGAATTGTAACTTAACTGCGGCTCATAAGGCGATTTTCTCAAAGAGAATATCTCCCGCAGGGAAGCTGCTACCATCAAATATTTGCCCTCATTAGACTCCCCTCTGGAAGCGCTTTCACTGCAAGCTGCAGATTCCCTCCTAACAGCAAGCTTTAGGATAGGGTACTGAATTGTAACTTACTTTCGCCTAATAATGCGATTTTGGCAAAGAGAGTATCTCCCGCAGGGAAGCTGCTACCATCAAATGTTTGCCCTCATTAGACTCCCCTCTGGAAGCGCTTTCACTGCAAGCTGCAGATTCCCTCCTAACAGCAAGCTTTAGCATAGGGTACTGAATTGTAACTTACTTTCGCATAATAATGCGATTGTGGCAAAGAGAGTATCTCCCGCAGGGAAGCTGCTACCATCAAATGTTTGCCCTCGTTAGACTTCCCTCTGGAAGTGCTTTCACTGCAAGCTGCAGATTCCCTCCTAACAGCAAGCTTTAGGATAGGGTACTGAATTATATCTTACTTTCGCCTAGTAATGCGATTTTTGCAAAGAGAGTATCTCCCGCAGGGAAGCTGCTACCATCAAATGTTTGCCCTCATTAGACTCCCCTCTGGAAGCGCTTTCACTGCAAGCTGCAGATTCCCTCCTAACAGCAAGCTTTAGGATAGGGTACTGAATTGTATCTTACTTTCGCCTAGTAATGCGATTTTGGGAAAGAGAGTATCACCCGCAGGGAATCTGCTACCATCAAATGTTTGCCCTCATTAGACTCCCCTCTGGAAGCGCTTTCACTGCAAGCGGCAGATTCCCACCTAACAGCAAGCTTTAGGATAGGGTACTGAATTGTAACTTACTTTCGCCTGATAAGGCGATTTTGGACAAGAGAATACCTCCCGCAGGGAAGCTGCTACCATCAAATGTTTGCCCTCATTAGACTCCCCTCTGGAAGCGCTTTCACTGCAAGCTGCAGATTCCCTCCTAACAGCAATCTGTAGGACAGTGTACTGAATTGTAACATAACTGCGTCTAATAAGGCGATTATGGCAAAGAGAATATCTCCCGCAGGGAAGCTGCTACCATCAAATGTTTGCCCTCATTAGACTCCCCTCTGGAAGCGCTTTCACTGCAAGTTGCAGATTCCCACCTAACAGCAAGCTTTAGGATATGGTACTGAATTGTAACTTAACTGCGGCTCATAAGGCGATTTTCTCAAAGAGAATATCTCCCGCAGGAAGCTGCTACCATCAACTATTTGCCCTCATTAGACGCCCCTCTGGAAGCGCTTTCACTGCAAGCTGCAGATTCCCTCCTAACAGCAAGCTTTAGGATAGGGTACTGAATTGTAACTTACTTTCGCCTAATAATGCGATTTTGGCAAAGAGAGTATCTCCCGCAGGGAAGCTGCTACCATCAAATGTTTGCCCTCATTAGACTCCCCTCTGGAAGCGCTTTCACTGCAAGCTGCAGATTCCCTCCTAACAGCAAGCTTTAGGACAGTGTACTGAATTCTAACATAACTGCGTCTAATAAGGCGATTTTGGCAAAGAGAATATCTCCCGCAGGGAAGCTGCTACCATCAAATATTTGCCCTCATTAGACTCCCCTCTGGAAGCGCTTTCACTGCAAGCTGCAGATTCCCTCCTAACAGCAAGCTTTAGGATAGTGTACTGAATTGTAACTTACTTTCGCCTAATAATGCGATTTTGGCAAAGAGAGTATCTCCCGCAGGGAAGCTGCTACCATCAAATGTTTGCCCTCGTTAGACTTACCTCTGGAAGTGCTTTCACTGTAAGCTGCAGATTCCCTCCTAACAGCAAGCTTTAGGATAGGGTACTGAATTGTAACTTACTTTCGCCTAATAAGGCGATTTTGGACAAGAGAATATCTCCCGCAGGAAAGCTGTTACCATCAAATGTTTGCCCTCATTAGACTCCCCTCTGGAAGCGCTTTCACTGCAAGCTGCAGATTCCCTCCTAACAGCAAGCTTTAGGATAGTGTACTGAATTGTAAGTTAACTGCGTCTAATAAGGCGATTATGGCAAAGAAAATATCTCCCGCAGGGAAGCTGCTACCATAAAATGTTTGCCCTCATTAGACTCCCCTCTGGAAGCGCTTTAACTGCAAGCGGAAGATTCCAACCTAACAGCAAGCTATAGGACAGGGTACTGAATTGTAACTTAACTGCGTCTAATAAGGCGATTTTGGCAAAGAGAATATCTCCCGCAGGGAAGCTGCTACCATCAAATATTTGCCCTCATTAGACTCCCCTCTGGAAGCGCTTTCACTGCAAGCTGCAGATTCCCTCCTAACAGCAAGCTTTAGGATAGGGTACTGAAATGTAACTTAACTGCGTCTAATAACGCGATTTTGCAAAGAGAGTATCTCCCGCAGGGAAGCTGCTACCATCAAATGTTTGCCCTCATTAGACTCCCCTCTGGAAGCGCTTTCACTGCAAGCTGCAGATTCCCTCCTAACAGCAAGCTTTAGGATAGGGTACTGAATTGTAACTCAACTGCGGCTAATAAGGCGATTTTGGCAAAGAGAGTATCTCCCGCAGGGAAGCTGCTACCATCAAATGTTTGCCCTCATTAGACTCCCCTCTGGAAGCGCTTTCACTGCAAGCTGCAGATTCCCTCCTAACAGCAAGCTTTAGGATAGGGTACTGAATTGTAACTTACTTTCGCCTAATAATGCGATTTTGGCAAAGAGAGTATCTCCCGCAGGGAAGCTGCTACCATCAAATGTTTGCCCTCATTAGACTCCCCTCTGGAAGCGCTTTCACTGCAAGCTGCAGATTCCCTCCTAACAGCAAGCTTTAGGACAGTGTACTGAATTGTAACATAACTGCGTATAATAAGGCGATTTTTGGAAAGAGAATATCTCCCGCAGGGAAGCTGCTACCATCAAATGTTTGCCCTCATTTGACACCCCTCTGGAAGCGCTTTAACTGCAAGCTGCAGATTCCCTCCTAACAGCAAGCTGTAGGACAGGGTACTGAATTGTAACTTAACTGCGTCTAATAATGCGATTTTGGCAAAGAGAATATCTCCCGCAGGGAAGCTGCTACCATCAAATGTTTGCCCTCATTAGACTCCCCTCTGGAAGCGCTTTCACTGCAAGCTGCAGATTCCCTCCTAACAGCAAGCTTTAGGATAGGGTACTGAATTGTAACTTACTTTCGCCTAATAATGCGATTTTGTTAAAGAGAATATCTCCCGCAGGGAAGCTGCTACCATCAAATGTTTGCCCTCATTAGACTCCCCTCTGGAAGCGCTTTCACTGCAAGCTGCAGATTCCCTCCTAACAGCAAGCTGTAGGACACTGTACTGAATTGTAACTTGACTGCGTCTAATAAGGCGATTATGGCAAAGAGAATATCTCCCGCAGGGAAGATGCTACCATCAAATGTTTGCCCTCATTAGACTCCCCTCTGGAAGCGCTTTCACTGCAAGCTGCAGATTCCCTCCTAACAGCAAGCTTTAGGATAGGGTACTGAATTGTAACTTACTTTCGCCTAATAATGCGATTTTGGCAAAGAGAGTATCTCCCGCAGGGAAGCTGCTACCATCAAATGTTTGCCCTCATTAGACTCCCCTCTGGAAGCGCTTTCACTGCAAGCTGCAGATTCCCTCCTAACAGCAAGCTTTAGGATAGGGTACTGAATTGTAACTTACTTTCGCCTAATAATGCGATTTTGGCAAAGAGACTATCTCCCGCAGGGAAGCTGCTACCATCAAATGTTTGCCCTCATTAGACTCCCCTCTGGAAGCGCTTTCACTGCAAGCTGCAGATTCCCTCCTAACAGCAAGCTTTAGGATAGGGTACTGAATTGTATCTTACTCTCGCCTAATAATGCGATTATGGCAAAGAGAATATCTCCCGCAGGGAAGCTGCTACCATCAAATGTTTGCCCTCATTAGACTCCCCTCTGGAAGCGCTTTCACTGCAAGCGGCAGATTCCCACCTAACAGCAAGCTTTAGGATAGGGTACTGAATTGTAACTTACTTTCGCCTAATAATGCGATTTTGGCAAAGAGACTATCTCCCGCAGGGAAGATGCTGCCACCAAATGTTTGCCCTCATTAGACTCCCCTCTGGAAGCGCTTTCACTGCAAGCTGCAGATTCCCTCCTAACAGCAAGCTTTAGGATAGGGTACTGAATTGTAACTTACTTTCGCCTAATAATGCGATTTTGGCAAAGAGAATATCTCCCGCAGGGAAGGTGTTACCATCAAATGTTTGCCCTCATTAGACTCCCCTCTGGAAGAGCTTTCACTGCAAGCTGCAGATTCCCTCCTAACAGCAAGATTTAGGATAGGGTACTGAATTGTAACTTAACTGCGGCTCATAAGGCGATTTTGGCAAAGAGACTATCTCCCGCAGGGAAGGTGCTACCATCAAATGTTTGTCCTCATTAGACTCCCCTCTGGAAGCGCTTTCACTGCAAGCTGCAGATTCCCTCCTAACAGCAAGCTTTAGGATAGGGTACTGAATTGTAACTTAACTGCGGCTCATAAGGCGATTTTGGCAAAGAAAATATCTCCCGCAGGGAAGCTGCTACCATCAAATATTTGCCCTCAATATACTCCCCTCTGGAAGCGCTTTCACTGCAAGTTGCAGATTCCTTCCTAACAGCAAGCTTTAGGATAGGGTACTGAATTGTAACTTACTTTCGCCTAATAATGCGATTTTGGAAAAGAGAGTATCTCCCGCAGGGAAGCTGCTACCATCAAATGTTTGCCCTCATTAGACTCCCCTCTGGAAGCGCTTTCACTGCAAGCTGCAGATTCCCACCTAACAGAAAGCTTTAGGATAGGGTACTGAATTGTAACTTACTTTTGACTAATAAGGCGATTTTGGACAAGAGACTATCTCCCGCAGGGAAGCTGTTACCATCAAATGTTTGCCCTCATTAGACTCCCCTCTGGAAGCGCTTTCACTGCAAGCTGCAGATTCCCTCCTAACAGCAAGCTTTAGGATAGGGTACTGAATTGTAAGTTAACTGCGGCTCATAAGGCGATTGTGGCAAAGAGAGTATCTCCCGCAGGGAAGCTGCTACCATCAAATGTTTGCCCTCATTAGACTCCCCTCTGGAAGCGCTTTCACTGCAAGCTGCAGATTCCCTCCTAACAGCAAGCTTTAGGATAGGGTACTGAATTGTAACTTAACTGCGGATAATAAGGCGATTTGGCAAAGAGAGTATCTCCCGCAGGGAAGCTGCTACCATCAAATGTTTGCCCTCATTAGACTCCCCTCTGGAAGCGCTTTCACTGCAAGCTGCAGATTCCCTCCTAACAGCAAGCTTTAGGATAGGGTACTGAATTGTAACTTACTTTCGCCTAATAATGCGATTATGGCAAAGAGAGTATCTCCCGCAGGGAAGCTGCTACCATCAAATGTTTGCCCTCATTAGACTCCCCTCTGGAAGCGCTTTCACTGCAAGCTGCAGATTCCCTCCTAACAGCAAGCTTTAGGATAGGGTACTGAATTGTAACTTAACTGCGGCTCATAAGGCGATTTTGGCAAAGAGAATATCTCCCGCAGGGAAGCTGCTACCATCAAATGTTTGCCCTCATTAGACTCCCCTCTGGAAGCGCTTTCTCTTCAAGCTGCAGATTCCCTCCTAACAGCAAGCTTTAGGATAGTGTACTGAATTGTATGTTAACTGCGGCTAATAAGAGATTTTGGCAAAGAGAGTATCTCCCGCAGGGAAGCTGCTACCATCAAATGTTTGTCCTCATTAGACTCCCCTCTGGAAGCGCTTTCACTGCAATCGGCAGATTCCCACCTAACAGCAAGCTTTAGGATAGGGTACTGAATTGTAACTTACTTTCGCCTAATAATGCGATTTTGGCAAAGAGAGTATCTCCCGCAGGGAAGCTGCTACCATCAAATGTTTGCCCTCATTAGACTCCCCTCTGGAAGCGCTTTCACTTCAAGCGGCAGATTCCCACTTAACAGCAAGCTGTAGGACAGGGTACTGAATTGTAACTTAACTGCGGCTAATAAGGCGATTTTGTCAATGAGAATATCTCCCGCAGGGAAGCTGCTACCATAAAATGTTTGCTCTCATTAGACTCCCCTCTGGAAGCGCTTTCACTGCAAGCTGCAGATTCCCTCCTAACAGCAAGCTTTAGGATAGGGTACTGAATTGTAACTTAACTGCGACTAATAAGGCGATTTTGGCAAAGAGAATATCTCCCGCAGGGAAGATGCTACCATCAAATATATGCCCTCATTACAATCCCCTCTGAAAGCGCTTTCACTGCAATCGGCAGATTCCCACCTAACAGTAAGCTTTAGGATAGGGTACTGAATTGTAACTTACTTTCGCCTAATAATGCGATTATGGCAAAGAGACTATCTCCCGCAGGGAAGCTGCTACCATCAAATGTTTGCCCTCATTAGACTCCCCTCTGGAAGCGCTTTCACTGCAAGCTGCAGATTCCCTCCTAACAGCAAGCTTTAGGATAGGGTACTGAATTGTAACTTAACTGCGGCTCATAAGGCGATTTTGGCAAAGAGAATATCTCCCGCAGGGAAGCTGCTACCATCAAATATTTGCCCTCATTAGACTCCCCTCTGGAAGCGCTTTCACTGCAAGCTGCAGATTCCCTCCTAACAGCAAGCTTTAGGATAGGGTACTGAATTGTAACTTACTTTCGCCTAATAATGCGATTTTGGCAAAGAGAGTATCTCCCGCAGGGAAGCTGCTACCATCAAATATTTGCCCTCATTAGACTCCCCTCTGGAAGCGCTTTCACTGCAAGCTGCAGATTCCCTCCTAACAGCAAGCTTTAGGATAGGGTACTGAAATGTAACTTAACTGCGGCTAATAAGGCGATTTTGGCAAAGAGAGTATCTCCCACAGGGAAGCTGCTACCATCAAATGTTTGCCCTCATTAGACTCCCCTCTGGAAGCGCTCTCACTGCAAGCTGCAGATTCCCTCCTAACAGCAAGCTTTAGGATAGGGTACTGAATTGTAACTTACTTTCGCCTAATAATGCGATTTTGGAAAAGAGACTATCTCCCGCAGGGAAGCTGCTACCATCAAATGTTTGCCCTCATTAGACTCCCCTCTGGAAGCGCTTTCACTGCAAGCTGCAGATTCCCTCCTAACAGCAAGCTTTAGGATAGGGTACTGAATTGTAACTTAACTGCGGCTCATAAGGTGATTTTGGCAAAGAGAATATCTCCCGCAGGGAAGCTGCTACCATAAAATATTTGCCCTCATTAGACTCCCCTCTGGAAGCGCTTTCACTGCAAGCTGCAGATTCCCTCCTAACAGCAAGCTTTAGGATAAGGTACTGAATTGTAACTTACTTTCGCCTAATAAGGCGATTTTGGACAAGAGAATATCTTCCGCAGGGAAGCTGTTACCATTAAATGTTTGCCCTCATTAGACTCCCCTCTGGAAGCGCTTTCACTGCAAGCTGCAGCTTCCCTCCTAACAGCAAGCTTTAGGATAGGGTACTGAATTGTAAGTTAACTGCGGCTCATAAGGCGATTTTGGCAAAGAGAGTATCTCCCGCAGGGAAGCTGCTACCATCAAATATTTGCCCTCATTAGACTCCCCTCTGGAAGCGCTTTCACTGCAAGCTGCAGATTCCCTCCTAACAGCAAGCTTTAGGATAGGGTACTGAATTGTAACTTACTTTCGCCTAATAATGCGATTTTGGCAAAGAGAGTATCTCCCGCAGGGAAGCTGCTACCATCAAATGTTTGCCCTCGTTAGACTTCCCTCTGGAAGTGCTTTCACTGCAAGCTGCAGATTCCCTCCTAAGAGCAAGCTTTAGGATAGGGTACTGAATTGTAACTTACTTTCGCCTAATAATGCGATTTTGGCAAAGAGAGTATCTCCCGCAGGGAAGCTGCTACCATAAAATGTTTGCCCTCATTACACTCCCCTCTGGAAGCGCTTTCACTGCAAGCTGCAGATTCCCTCCTAACAGCAAGCTTTAGGATAGGGTACTGAATTGTAACTTAACTGCGGCTCATAAGGCGATTTTGGCAAAGAGAGTATCTCCCGCAGGGAAGCTGCTACCATCAAATGTTTGCCCTCATTAGACTCCCCTCTGGAAGCGCTTTCACTGCAAGCTGCAGATTCCCTCCTAACAGCAAGCTTTAGGATAGGGTACTGAATTGTATCTTACTCTCGCCTAATACAGCGATTATGGCAAAGAGAGTATCTCCCGCAGGGAAGCTGCTACCATCAAATGTTTGCCCTCATTAGACTCCCCTCTGGAAGCGCTTTCACTGCAAGCTGCAGATTCCCTCCTAACAGCAAGCTTTAGGATAGGGTACTAAATTGTAACTTACTTTCGCCTAATAATGCGATTTTGGCAAAGAGAGTATCTCCCGCAGGGAAGCTGCTACCATCAAATGTTTGCCCTCGTTAGACTCCCCTCTGGAAGCGCTTTCACTGCAAGCTGCAGATTCCCTCCTAACAGCAAGCTGTAGGACAGTGTACTGAATTGTAACATAACTGCGTCTAATAAGGCAATTACGGCAAAGAGAATATCTCCCTCAGGGAAGCTGCTACCATCAAATGTTTGCCCTCATTAGACTCCCCTCTGGAAGCGCTTTCACTGCAAGCTGCAGATTCCCTCCTAACAGCAAGCTTTAGGATAGTGTACTGAATTGTAACTTAACTGCGGCTCATAAGGCGATTTCGGCAAAGAGACTATCTCCCGCAGGGAAGGTGCTACCATCAAATGTTTGTCCTCATTAGACTCCCCTCTGGAAGCGCTTTCACTGCAAGCTGCAGATTCCCTCCTAACAGCAAGCTTTAGGATAGGGTACTGAATTGTAACTTACTTTCGCCTAATAATGCGATTATGGCAAAGAGAGTATCTCCCACAGGGAAGCTGCTACCATCAAATGTTTGCCCTCGTTCGACTCCCCTCTGGAAGCGCTTTCACTGCAAGCTGCAGATTCCCTCCTAACAGCAAGCTTTAGGATAGGGTACTGAATTGTAACTTACTTTCGCCTAATAATGCGATTTTGGCAAAGAGAATATCTCCCGCAGGGAAGCTGTTACCATCAAACTTTTGCCCTCATTAGACTCCCCTCTGGAAGAGCTTTCACTGCAAGCTGCAGATTCCCTCCTAACAGCAAGCTTTAGGATAGGGTACTGAATTGTAACTTACTTTCGCCTAATAATGCGATTTTGGCAAAGAGAGTATCTCCCGCAGGGAAGCTGCTACCATCAAATATTTGCCCTCATTAGACTCCCCTCTGGAAGCGCTTTCACTGCAAGCTGCAGATTCCTGCCTAACAGCAAGCTTTAGGATAGGGTACTGAATTGTAACTTAACTGCGGCGAATAAGGCGATTTTGGCAAAGAGAGTATCTCCCGCAGGGAAGCTGCTACCATCAAATGTTTGCCCTCATTAGACTCCCCTCTGGAAGCACTTTCACTGCAAGCTGCAGATTCCCTCCTAACAGCAAGCTTTAGGATAGGGTACTGAATTGTAACTTACTTTCGCCTAATAATGCGATTTTGTCAAAGAGAATATCTCCCGCAGGGAAGCTGCTACCATCAAATGTTTGCCCTCCTTAGACTCCCCTCTGGAAGCGCTTTCACTGCAAGCTGCAGATTCCCTCCTAACAGCAAGCTTTAGGATAGGGTACTGAATTGTAACTTAACTGCGGCGAATAAGGCGATTTTGGCAAAGAGAGTATCTCCCGCATGGAAGCTGCTACCATCAAATGTTTGCCCTCATTAGACTCCCCTCTGGAAGCGCTTTCACTGCAAGCTGCAGATTCCCTCCTAACAGCAAGCTTTAGGATAGGGTACTGAATTGTAACTTACTTTCGCCTAATAATGCGATTATGGCAAAGAGAGTATCTCCCGCAGGGAAGCTGCTACCATCAAATGTTTGCCCTCATTAGACTCCCCTCTGGAAGCGCTTTCACTGCAAGCTGCAGATTCCTTCCTAACAGCAAGATTTAGGATAGGGTACTGAATTGTAACTTAACTGCGGCTAATAAGGCGATTATGGCAAAGAGACTATCTCCCGCAGGGAAGCTACTACCATCAAATGTTTGCCCTCGTTAGACTCCCCTCTGGAAGCGCTTTCACTGCAAGCTGCAGATTCCCTCCTAACAGCAAGCTTTAGGATAGGGTACTGAATTGTAACTTACTTTCGCCTAATAATGCGATTTTGGCAAA
Source organism: Phaenicophaeus curvirostris (assembly GCF_032191515.1). Taxonomy (NCBI): domain Eukaryota; kingdom Metazoa; phylum Chordata; class Aves; order Cuculiformes; family Cuculidae; genus Phaenicophaeus; species Phaenicophaeus curvirostris. The sequence continues at coordinate 202,309 of NW_027206682.1, forward strand.
GAGACTATCTCCCGCAGGGAAGCTTCTACCATCACATGTTTGCCCTCATTAGACTCCCCTCTGGAAGCGCTTTCACTGCAAGCTGCAGATTCCCTCCTAACAGCAAGCTTTAGGATAGGGTACTGAATTGTAACTTAACTGCGGCTAATAAGGCGATTTTGGGAAAGAGAGTATCTCCCGCAGGGAAGCTGCTACCATCAAATGTTTGCCCTCGATATACTCCCCTCTGGAAGCGCTTTCACTGCAAGCTGCAGATTCCCTCCTAACAGCAAGCATTAGGATAGGGTACTGAATTGTAACTTAACTTCGGCTAATAAGGCGATTTTGGCAAAGAGACTATCTCCCGCAGGGAAGCTGTTACCATCAAACGTTTGCCCTCATTAGACTCCCCTCTGGAAGCGCTTTCACTGCAAGCTGCAGATTCCCTCCTAACAGCAAGCTTTAGGATAGGGTACTGAATTGTAACTTAACTGCGGCTAATAATGCGATTTTGGCAAAGAGAGTATCTCCCGCAGGGAAGCTGCTACCATCAAATGTTTGCCCTCATTAGACTCCCCTCTGGAAGCGCTTTCACTGCAAGCTGCAGATTCCCTCCTAACAGCAAGCTTTAGGATAGGGTACTGAATTGTAACTTACGTTCGCCTAATAATGCGATTTTGGCAAAGAGAGTATCTCCCGCAGGGAAGCTGCTACCATCAAATGTTTGCCCTCCTTAGACTCCCCTCTGGAAGCGCTTTCACTGCAAGCTGCAGATTCCCTCCTAACAGCAAGCTTTAGGATAGGGTACTGAATTGTAACTTAACTGCGGAGAAAAAGGCGATTTTGGCAAAGAGAATATCTCCCGCAGGGAAGCTGCTACCATCAAATGTTTGCCCTCATTAGACTCCCCTCTGGAAGCGCTTTCACTGCAAGCTGCAGATTCCCTCCTAACAGCAAGCTTTAGGATAGGGTACTGAATTGTAACTTACTTTCGCCTAATAATGCGATTTTGGCAAAGAGACTATCTCCCGCAGGGAAGCTGCTACCATCAAATGTTTGCCCTCATTAGACTCCCCTCTGGAAGCGCTTTCACTGCAAGCTGCAGATTCCCTCCTAACAGCAAGCTTTAGGATAGGGTACTGAATTGTAACTTACTTTCGCCTAATAATGCGATTTTGGCAAAGAGAGTATCTCCCGCAGGGAAGCTGCTACCATCAAATGTTTGCCCTCGTTAGACTCCCCTCTGGAAGCGCTTTCACTGCAAGCTGCAGATTCCCTCCTAAGAGCAAGCTGTAGGACAGTGTACTGAATTGTAACATAACTGCGTCTAATAAGGCGATTACGGCAAAGAGAATATCTCCCTCAGGGTAGCTGCTACCATCAAATGTTTGCCCTCATTAGACTCCCCTCTGGAAGCGCTTTCACTGCAAGCTGCAGATTCCCACCTAACAGCAAGCTTTAGGATAGGGTACTGAATTGTAACTTACTTTCGCCTAATAAGGCGATTTTGGCAAAGAGAATATCTCCCGCAGGGAAGCTGCTACCATAAAATGTTTGCCCTCATTAGACTCCCCTCTGGAAGCGCTTTCACTGCAAGCTGCAGATTCCCTCCTAACAGCAAGCTTTAGGATAGTGTACTGAATTGTAACTTACTTTCGCCTAATAAGGCGAATTTGGCAAAGAGAGTATCTCCCGCAGGGAAGCTGCTACCATCAAATGTTTGCCCTCATTAGACTCCCCTCTGGAAGCGCTTTCACTGCAAGCTGCAGATTCCCTCCTAACAGCAAGCTTTAGGATAGGGTACTGAATTGTAACTTACTTTCGCCTAGTAATGCGATTATGGCAAAGAGAGTATCTCCCACAGGGAAGCTGCTACCATCAAATGTTTGCCCTCGTTCGACTCCCCTATGGAAGCGCTTTCACTGCAAGCTGCAGATTCCCTCCTAACAGCAAGCTTTAGGATAGGGTACTGAATTGTAACTTACTTTCGCCTAATAATGCGATTTTGGCAAAGAGAATATCTCCCGCAGGGAAGCTGTTACCATCAAACGTTTGCCCTCATTAGACTCCCCTCTGGAAGAGCTTTCACTGCAAGCTGCAGATTCCCTCCTAACAGCAAGCTTTAGGATAGTATACTGAATTGTATCTTACTTTCGCCTAATAAGGCGAATTTGGCAAAGAGAGTATCTCCCGCAGGGAAGCTGCTACCATCAAATGTTTGCCCTCATTAGACTCCTCTGGAAGCACTTTCACTGCAAGCTGCAGATTCCCTCCTAACAGCAAGCTTTAGGATAGGGTACTGAATTGTAACTTACTTTCGCTTAATAATGCGATTTTGGCAAAGAGAATACCTCCCGCAGGGAAGCTGCTACCATCAAATGTTTGCCCTCATTAGACTCCCCTCTGGAAGCGCTTTCACTGCAAGCTGCAGATTCCCTCCTAACAGCAAGCTTTAGGATAGGGTACTGAATTGTAACTTACTTTCGCCTAATAATGCGATTTTGGAAAAGAGAGTATCTCCCGCAGGGAAGCTGCTACCATCAAATGTTTGCCCTCATTAGACTCCCCTCTGGAAGCGCTTTCACTGCAAGCTGCAGATTCCCTCCTAACAGCAAGCTTTAGGATAGGGTACTGAATTGTAACTTACTTTCGCCTAATAATGCGATTTTGGCAAAGAGAGTATCTCCCGCAGGGAAGCTGCTACCATCAAATGTTTGCCCTCATTAGACTCCCCTCTGGAAGCGCTTTCACTGCAAGCTGCAGATTCCCTCCTAACAACAAGCTTTAGGATAGGGTACTGAATTGTAACTTACTTTCGCCTAATAAAGCGATATTAGCAAAGAGAGTATCTCCCGCAGGGAAGCTGCTACCATCAAATATTTGCCCTCATTAGACTCCCCTCTGGAAGCGCTTTCACTGCAAGCTGCAGATTCCCTCCTAACAGCAAGCTTTAGGATAGGGTACTGAATTGTAACTTAACTGCGGAGAAAAAGGCGATTTTGGCAAAGAGAATATCTCCCGCAGGGAAGCTGCTACCATCAAATGTTTGCCCTCATTAGACTCCCCTCTGGAAGCGCTTTCACTGCAAGCTGCAGATTCCCTCCTAACAGCAAGCTTTAGGATAGGGTACTGAATTGTAACTTACTTTCACCTAATAATGCGATTTTGGCAAAGAGACTATCTCCCGCAGGGAAGCTGCTACCATCAAATGTTTGCCCTCATTAGACTCCCCTCTGGAAGCGCTTTCACTGCAAGCTGCAGATTCCCTCCTAACAGCAAGCTTTAGGATAGGGTACTGAATTGTAAGTTAACTGCGGCTCATAAAGCGATTTTGGCAAAGAGAATATCTCCCGCAGGGAAGCTGCTACCATCAAATGTTTGCCCTCATTAGACTCCCCTCTGGAAGCGCTTTCACTGCAAGCTGCAGATTCCCTCCTAACAGCAAGCTTTAGGATAGGGTACTGAATTGTAACTTACTTTCGCCTAATAAGGCGATTTTGGCAAAGAGAATATCTCCCGCAGGGAAGCTGCTACCATAAAATGTTTGCCCTCATTAGACTCCCCTCTGGAAGCGCTTTCACTGCAAGCTGCAGATTCCCTCCTAACAGCAAGCTTTAGGATAGGGGACTGAATTGTAACTTACTTTAACCTAATAAGGCAAATTTGGCAAAGAGAGTATCTCCCGCAGGGAAGCTGCTACCATCAAATGTTTGCCCTCATTAGACTCCCCTCTGGAAGCGCTTTCACTGCAAGCTGCAGATTCCCTCCTAACAGCAAGCTTTAGGATAGGGTACTGAATTGTAACTTACTTTCGCCTAGTAATGCGATTATGGCAAAGAGAGTATCTCCCACAGGGAAGCTGCTACCATCAAATGTTTGCCCTCATTAGACTCCCCTCTGGAAGCGCTTTCACTGCAAGCTGCAGATTCCCTCCTAACAGCAAGCTTTAGGATAGGGTACTGAATTGTAACTTACTTTCGCCTAATAATCCGATTTTGGCAAAGAGAATATCTCCCGCAGGGAAGCTGTTACCATCAAACGTTTGCCCTCATTAGACTCCCCTCTGGAAGAGCTTTCACTGCAAGCTGCAGATTCCCTCCTAACAGCAAGCTTTAGGATAGTGTACTGAATTGTAACTTACTTTCGCCTAATAAGGCGATTTTGGCAAAGAGAGTATCTCCCGCAGGGAAGCTGCTACCATCAAATGTTTGCCCTCATTAGACTCCTCTGGAAGCACTTTCACTGCAAGCTGCAGATTCCCTCCTAACAGCAAGCTTTAGGATAGGGTACTGAATTGTAACTTACTTTCGCTTAATAATGCGATTTTGGCAAAGAGAATACCTCCCGCAGGGAAGCTGCTACCATCAAATGTTTGCCCTCCTTAGACTCCCCTCTGGAAGCGCTTTCACTGCAAGCTGCAGATTCCCTCCTAACAGCAAGCTTTAGGATAGGGTACTGAATTGTAATTTACTTTCGCCTAATAATGCGATTTTGGCAAAGAGAGTATCTCCCGCAGGGAAGCTGCTACCATCAAATGTTTGCCCTCATTAGACTCCCCTCTGGAAGCGCTTTCACTGCAAGCTGCAGATTCCCTCCTAACAGCAAGCTTTAGGATAGGGTACTGAATTGTAACTTACTTTCGCCTAATAATGCGATTTTGGAAAAGAGAGTATCTCCCGCAGGGAAGCTGCTACCATCAAATGTTTGCCCTCATTAGACTCCCCTCTGGAAGCGCTTTCACTGCAAGCTGCAGATTCCCTCCTAACAGCAAGCTTTAGGATAGAGTACTGAATTTAACTTACTTTCACCTAATAATGCGATTATTGCAAAGAGAGTATCTCCCGCAGGGAAGCTGCTACCATCAAATGTTTGCCCTCATTAGACTCCCCTCTGGAAGCGCTTTCACTGCAAGCTGCAGATTCCCTCCTAACAGCAAGCTTTAGGATAGGGTACTGAATTGTAACTTACTTTCGCCTAATAATGCGATTTTGGCAAAGAGACTATCTCCCGCAGTGAAGCTGCTACCATCAAATGTTTGCCCTCGTTAGACTCCCCTCTGGAAGCGCTTTCACTGCAAGCTGCAGATTCCCTCCTAACAGCAAGCTTTAGGATAGGGTACTGAATTGTAACTTACTTTCCCCTAATAATGCGATTTTGGCAAAGAGACTATAACTCGCAGGGAAGCTGCTGCCACCAAATGTTTGCCCTCATTAGACTCCCCTCTGGAAGCGCTTTCACTGCAAGCTGCAGATTCCCTCCTAACAGCAAGCTTTAGGATAGGGTACTGAATTGTAACTTACTTTCGCCTAATAATGCGATTTTGTCAAAGAGAATATCTCCCGCAGGGAAGCTGTTACCATCAAACGTTTGCCCTCATTAGACTCCCCTCTGGAAGAGCTTTCACTGCAAGCTGCAGATTCCCTCCTAACAGCAAGCTTTAGGATAGGGTACTGAATTGTAACTTAACTGCGGCGAATAAGGCGATTTTGGCAAAGAGAGTATCTCCCGCAGGGAAGCTGCTACCATCAAATGTTTGCCCTCATTAGACTCCCCTCTGGAAGCGCTTTCACTGCAAGCTGCAGATTCCCTCCTAACAGCAAGCTTTAGGATAGGGTACTGAATTGTATCTTAACTGCGGCTCATAATTCGAATTTGTGAAAGAGAGTATCTCCCGCAGGGAAGCTGCTACCATCAAATGTTTGCCCTCATTAGACTCCCCTCTGGAAGCGCTTTCACTGCAAGCTGCAGATTCCCTCCTAACAGCAAGCTTTAGGATAGGGTACTGAATTGTAACTTACTTTCGCCTAATAAAGCGATTATGGCAAAGAGAGTATCTCCCGCAGGGAAGCTGCTACCATCAAATGTTTGCCCTCATTAGACTCCCCTCTGGAAGCGCTTTCACTGCAAGCTGCAGATTCCCTCCTAACAGCAAGCTTTAGGATAGGGTACTGAATTGTAACTTACTTTCGCCTAATAATGCGATTTTGGCAAAGAGAGTATCTCCCGCAGGGAAGCTGCTACCATCAAATATTTGCCCTCATTAGACTCCCCTCTGGAAGCGCTTTCACTGCAAGCTGCAGATTCCTTCCTAACAGCAAGATTTAGGATAGGGTACTGAATTTTAACTTAACTGCGGCTTATAAGGCGATTATGGCAAAGAGACTATCTCCCGCAGGGAAGCTACTACCATCAAATGTTTGCCCTCGTTAGACTCCCCTCTGGAAGCGCTTTCACTGCAAGCTGCAGATTCCCTCCTAACAGCAAGCTTTAGGATAGGGTACTGAATTGTAACTTACTTTCGCCTAATAATGCGATTTTGGCAAAGAGACTATCTCCCGCAGGGAAGCTTCTACCATCACATGTTTGCCCTCATTAGACTCCCCTCTGGAAGCGCTTTCACTGCAAGCTGCAGATTCCCTCCTAACAGCAAGCTTTAGGATAGGGTACTGAATTGTAACTTAACTGCGGCTAATAAGGCGATTTTGGGAAAGAGAGTATCTCCCGCAGGGAAGCTGCTACCATCAAATGTTTGCCCTCGATATACTCCCCTCTGGAAGCGCTTTCACTGCAAGCTGCAGATTCCCACCTAACAGCAAGCATTAGGATAGGGTACTGAATTGTAACTTAACTTCGGCTAATAAGGCGATTTTGGCAAAGAGACTATCTCCCGCAGGGAAGCTGTTACCATCAAACGTTTGCCCTCATTAGACTCCCCTCTGGAAGCGCTTTCACTGCAAGCTGCAGATTCCCTCCTAACAGCAAGCTTTAGGATAGGGTACTGAATTGTAACTTAACTGCGGCTAATAATGCGATTTTGTCAAAGAGAGTATCTCCCGCAGGGAAGCTGCTACCATCAAATGTTTGCCCTCATTAGACTCCCCTCTGGAAGCGCTTTCACTGCAAGCTGCAGATTCCCTCCTAACAGCAAGCTTTAGGATAGGGTACTGAATTGTAACTTACTTTCGCCTAATAATGCGATTTTGTGAAAGAGAGTATCTCCCGCAGGGAAGCTGCTACCATCAAATGTTTGCCCTCGTTAGACTCCCCTCTGGAAGCGCTTTCACTGCAAGCTGCAGATTCCCTCCTAACAACAAGCTTTAGGATAGGGTACTGAATTGTAACTTACTTTCGCCTAATAAAGCGATATTAGCAAAGAGAGTATCTCCCGCAGGGAAGCTGCTACCATCAAATATTTGCCCTCATTAGACTCCCCTCTGGAAGCGCTTTCACTGCAAGCTGCAGATTCCCTCCTAACAGCAAGCTTTAGGATAGGGTACTGAATTGTAACTTAACTGCGGCTAATAAGGCGATTTTGGCAAAGAGAATATCTCCCGCAGGGAAGCTGCTACCATCAAATGTTTGCCCTCATTAGACTCCCCTCTGGAAGCGCTTTCACTGCAAGCTGCAGATTCCCTCCTAACAGCAAGATTTAGGATAGGGTACTGAATTGTAACTTAACTGCGGCTAATAAGGCGATTTTGGCAAAGAGAGTATCTCCCGCAGGGAAGCTGCTACCATCAAATGTTTGCCCTCGTTAGAATCCCCTCTGGAAGTGTTTTCACTGCAAGCTGCAGATTCCCTCCTAACAGCAGGCTTTAGGATAGGGTACTGAATTTAACATACTTTCGCCTAATAAAGTGATTTTAGCAAAGTGAGTATCTCCCGCAGGGAAGCTGCTACCATCAAATATTTGCCCTCATTAGACTCCCCTCTGGAAGCGCTTTCACTGCAAGCTGCAGATTCCCTCCTAACAGCAAGCTTTAGGATAGGGTACTGAATTGTAACTTAACTGCGGCGAATAAGGCGATTTTGGCAAAGAGAGTATCTCCCGCAGGGAAGCTGCTACCATCAAATGTTTGCCCTCATTAGACTCCCCTCTGGAAGCGCTTTCACTGCAAGCTGCAGATTCCCTCCTAACAGCAAGCTTTAGGATAGGGTACTGAATTGTAGTTTAATTTTGCCTAATAAAGCGATTATGGCAAAGAGAGTATCTCCCGCAGGGAAGCTGCTACCATCAAATGTTTGCCCTCATTAGACTCCCCTCTGGAAGCGCTTTCACTGCAAGCTGCAGATTCCCTACTAACAGCAAGCTTTAGGATAGGGTACTGAATTGTAACTTACTTTCGCCTAATAATGCGATTTTGGCAAAGAGAGTATCTCCCGCAGGGAAGCTGCTACCATCAAATATTTGCCCTCATTAGACTCCCCTCTGGAAGCGCTTTCACTGCAAGCTGCAGATTCCTTCCTAACAGCAAGATTTAGGATAGGGTACTGAATTGTAACTTAACTGCGGCTAATAAGGGCGATTATGGCAAAGAGACTATCTCCCGCAGGGAAGCTACTACCATCAAATGTTTGCCCTCGTTAGACTCCCCTCTGGAAGCGCTTTCACTGCAAGCTGCAGATTCCCTCCTAACAGCAAGCTTTAGGATAGGGTACTGAATTGTAACTTACTTTCGCCTAATAATGCGATTTTGGCAAAGAGACTATCTCCCGCAGGGAAGCTTCTACCATCACATGTTTGCCCTCATTAGACTCCCCTCTGGAAGCGCTTTCACTGCAAGCTGCAGATTCCCTCCTAACAGCAAGCTTTAGGATAGGGTACTGAATTGTAACTTAACTGCGGCGAATAAGGCGATTTTGGCAAAGAGAATATCTCCCGCAGGGAAGCTGCTACCATCAAATGTTTGCCCTCGATATACTCCCCTCTGGAAGCGCTTTCACTGCAAGCTGCAGATTCCCTCCTAACAGCAAGCATTAGGATAGGGTACTGAATTGTAACTTAACTTCGGCTAATAATGCGATTTTGGAAAAGAGACTATCTCCCGCAGGAAGCTGCTACCATCAAATGTTTGCCCTCATTAGACTCCCCTCTGGAAGCGCTTTCACTGCAAGCTGCAGATTCCCTCCTAACAGCAAGCTTTAGGATAGTGTACTGAATTGTAACTTACTTTCAAATAATAATGCGATTTTGGCAAAGAGAGTATCTCCCGCAGGGAAGCTGCTACCATCAAATGTTTGCCCTCATTAGACTCGCCTTTGGAAGCGCTTTCACTGCAAGCTGCAGATTCCCTCCTAACAGCAAGCTTTAGGATAGGGTACTGAATTGTAACTTACTTTCGCCTAATAATGCGATTTTGGCAAAGAGGACTATCTCCCGCAGGGAAGCTGTTACCATCAAACGTTTGCCCTCATTAGACTCCCCTCTGGAAGCGCTTTCACTGCAAGCTGCAGATTCCCTCCTAACAGCAAGCTTTAGGATAGGGTACTGAATTGTAACTTAACTGCGGCTAATAATGCGATTTTGGCAAAGAGATTATCTCCCGCAGGGAAGCTGCTACCATCAAATGTTTGCCCTCATTAGACTCCCCTCTGGAAGCGCTTTCACTGCAAGCTGCAGATTCCCTCCTAACAGCAGGCTTTAGGATAGGGTACTGAATTGTATCTTACTTTCGCCTAATAATGCGATTTTGTGAAAGAGAGTATCTCCCACATGGAAGCTGCTACCATCAAATGTTTGCCCTCATTAGACTCACCTCTGGAAGCGCTTTCACTGCAAGCTGCAGATTCCCTCCTAACAACAAGCTTTAGGATAGGGTACTGAATTGTAACTTACTTTCGCCTAATAAAGCGATATTAGCAAAGAGAGTATCTCCCGCAGGGAAGCTGCTACCATCAAATATTTGCCCTCATTAGACTCTCCTCTGGAAGCGCTTTCATTGCAAGCTGCAGATTCCCTCCTAACAACAAGCTTTAGGATAGGGTACTGAATTGTAACTTAACTGCGGCGAAAAAGGCGATTTTGGCAAAGAGAGTATCTCCCGCAGGGATGCTGTTACCATCAAATGTTTGCCCTCATTAGACTCCCCTCTGGAAGCGCTTTCACTGCAAGCTGCAGATTCCCTCCTAACAGCAAGCTGTAGGACAGTGTACTGAATTGTATCATAACTGCGTCTAAAAAGGCGATTATGGCAAAGAGAGTATCTCCCGCAGGGAAGCTGCTACCATCAAATGTTTGCCCTCATTAGACTCCCCTCTGGAAGCGCTTTCACTGCAAGCTGCAGATTCCCACCTAACAGCAAGCTTTAGGATAGGGTACTGAATTGTAACTTAACTGCGTCTAATAAGGCGATTATGGCAAAGAGAATATCTCCCGCAGGGAAGCTGCTACCATCAAATGTTTGCCCTCATTAGACTCCCCTCTGGAAGCGCTTTCACTGCAAGCTGCAGATTCCTTCCTAACAGCAAGCTTTAGGATAGGGTACTGAATTGTAACTTACTTTCGCATAATAAGGCGATTTTGTCAAAGAGAATATCTCCCGCAGGGAAGCTGCTACCATCAAATGTTTGCCCTCATTAGACTCCCCTCTGGAAGCGCTTTCACTGCAAGCTGCAGATTCCCTCCTAACAGCAAGCTTTAGGATAGGGTACTGAATTGTAACTTACTTTTGCCTAATAAAGCGATTATGGCAAAGAGAGTATCTCCCGCAGGGAAGCTGCTACCATCAAATGTTTGCCCTCATTAGACTCCCCTCTGGAAGCGCTTTCACTGCAAGCTGCAGATTCCCTCCTAACAGCAAGCTTTAGGATAGGGTACTGAATTGTAACTTAACTGCGTCTAATAAGGCGATTATGGCAAAGAGAATATCTCCCGCAGGGAAGCTGCTACCATCAAATGTTTGCCCTCATTAGACTCCCCTCTGGAAGCGCTTTCACTGCAAGCTGCAGATTCCTTCCTAACAGCAAGCTTTAGGATAGGGTACTGAATTGTAACTTACTTTCGCATAATAAGGCGATTTTGTCAAAGAGAATATCTCCCGCAGGGAAGCTGCTACCATCAAATGTTTGCCCTCATTAGACTCCCCTCTGGAAGCGCTTTCACTGCAAGCTGCAGATTCCCTCCTAACAGCAAGCTTTAGGATAGGGTACTGAATTGTAACTTACTTTTGCCTAATAAAGCGATTATGGCAAAGAGAGTATCTCCCGCAGGGAAGCTGCTACCATCAAATGTTTGCCCTCATTAGACTCCCCTCTGGAAGCGCTTTCACTGCAAGCTGCAGATTCCCTCCTAACAGCAAGCTTTAGGATAGGGTACTGAATTGTAACGTAACTGCGGCTCATAAGGCGATTTTGGCAAAGAGAATATCTCCCGCAGGGAAGCTGCTACCATCAAATGTTTGCCCTAATTAGACTCCCCTCTGGAAGCGCTTTCACTTCAAGCTGCAGATTCCCTCCTAACAGCAAGCTTTAGGATAGGGTACTGAATTGTAAGTTAACTGCGGCTAATAAGGAGATTTTGGCAAAGAGAGTATCTCCCGCAGGGAAGCTGCTACCATCAAATGTTTGTCCTCATTAGACTCCCCTCTGAAAGCGCTTTCACTGCAATCGGCAGATTCCCACCTAACAGCAAGCTTTAGGATAGGGTACTGAATTGTAACTTACTTTCGCCTAATAATGCGATTTTGGCAAAGAGAGTATCTCCCGCAGGGAAGCTGCTACCATCAAATGTTTGCCCTCATTAGACTCCCCTCTGGAAGCGCTTTCACTGCAAGCTGCAGATTCCCTCCTAACAGCAAGCTTTAGGATAGTGTACTGAATTGTATCTTAACTGCGGCTAATAAGGCGATTTTGGCAAAGAGAATATCTCCCGCAGGGAAGATGCTACCATCAAATGTATGCCCTCATTACAATCCCCTCTGAAAGCGCTTTCACTGCAATCGGCAGATTCCCACCTAACAGCAAGCTTTAGGATAGGGTACTGAATTGTAACTTACTTTCGCCTAATAAGGCGATTGTGGCAAAGAGAGTATCTCCCACAGGGAAGCTGCTACCATCAAATGTTTGCCCTCATTAGACTCCCCTCTGGAAGCGCTTTCACTGCAAGCTGCAGATTCCCTCCTAACAGCAAGCTGTAGGACACTGTACTGAATTGTAACTTGACTGCGTCTAATAAGGCGATTATGGCAAAGAGAATATCTCCCGCAGGGAAGCTGTTACCATCAAATGTTTGCCCTCATTAGACTCCCCTCTGGAAGCGCTTTCACTGCAAGCTGCAGATTCCCTCCTAACAGCAAGCTTAGGATAGGGTACTGAATTGTAACTTACTTTCGCCTAATAATGCGATTTTGGAAAAGAGACTATCTCCCGCAGGGAAGCTGTTACCATCAAATGTTTGCCCTCATTAGACTCCCCTCTGGAAGCGCTTTCACTGCAAGCTGCAGATTCCCTCCTAACAGCAAGCTTTAGGATAGGGTACTGAATTGTAACTTCACTGCGTCTCATAAGGCGATTTTGTCAAAGAGAATATCTCCCGCAGGGAAGGTGCTACCATCAAATATTTGCCCTCATTAGACTCCCCTCTGGAAGCGCTTTCACTGCAAGCTGCAGATTCCCTCCTAACAGCAAGCTTTAGGATAGGGTACTGAATTGTAACTTACTTTCGCCTAATAATGCGATTTTGGAAAAGAGACTATCTCCCGCAGGGAAGCTGCTACCATCAAATGTTTGCCCTCATTAGAGTCCCCTCTGGAAGCGCTTTCACTGCAAGCTGCAGATTCCCTCCTAACAGCAAGCTTTAGGATAGGGTACTGAATTGTAAGTTAACTGCGGCTCATAAGGCGATTTTGGCAAAGAGACTATCTCCCGCAGGGAAGCTGCTACCATCAAATGTTTGCCCTCATTAGACTCCCCTCTGGAAGCGCTTTCACTGCAAGCTGCAGATTCCCTCCTAACAGCAAGCTTTAGGATAGGGTACTGAATTGTAACTTACTTTCAACTAATAATGCGATTTTGGCAAAGAGACTATCTCCCGCAGGGAAGCTGCTACCATCAAATGTTTGCCCTCATTAGACTCCCCTCTGGAAGGGCTTTCACTGCAAGCTGCAGATTCCCTCCTAACAGCAAGATTTAGGATAGGGTACTGAATTGTAACTTACTTTCGCCTAATAATGCGATTTTGGGAAAGAGAGTATCTCCCGCAGGGAAGCTGCTACCATCAAATGTTTGCCCTCGTTAGACTTCCCTCTGGAAGTGGTTTCACTGCAAGCTGCAGATTCCCTCCTAACAGCAAGCTTTAGGATATGGTACTGAATTGTAACTTAACTGCGGCTAATAAGGCGATTGTGGCAAAGAGAGTATCTCCCGCAGGGAAGCTGTTACCATCAAATATTTGCCCTCGTTAGACTCCCCTCTGGAAGCGCTTTCACTGCAAGCTGCAGATTCCCTCCTAAGAGCAAGCTTTAGGATAGGGTACTGAATTGTAACTTACGTTCGCCTAATAAAGCGATTATGGCAAAGAGAGTATCTCCCGCAGGGAAGCTGCTACCATCAAATGTTTGCCCTCATTAGACTCCCCTCTGGAAGCGCTTTCACTGCAAGCTGCAGATTCCCTCCTAACAGCAAGCTTTAGGATAGGGTACTGAATTGTAACGTAACTGCGGCTCATAAGGCGATTTTGGCAAAGAGAATATCTCCCGCAGGGAAGCTGCTACCATCAAATGTTTGCCCTAATTAGACTCCCCTCTGGAAGCGCTTTCACTTCAAGCTGCAGATTCCCTCCTAACAGCAAGCTTTAGGATAGGGTACTGAATTGTAAGTTAACTGCGGCTAATAAGGAGATTTTGGCAAAGAGAGTATCTCCCGCAGGGAAGCTGCTACCATCAAATGTTTGTCCTCATTAGACTCCCCTCTGAAAGCGCTTTCACTGCAATCGGCAGATTCCCACCTAACAGCAAGCTTTAGGATAGGGTACTGAATTGTAACTTACTTTCGCCTAATAATGCGATTTTGGCAAAGAGAGTATCTCCCGCAGGGAAGCTGCTACCATCAAATGTTTGCCCTCATTAGACTCCCCTCTGGAAGCGCTTTCACTGCAAGCTGCAGATTCCCTCCTAACAGCAAGCTTTAGGATAGTGTACTGAATTGTATCTTAACTGCGGCTAATAAGGCGATTTTGGCAAAGAGAATATCTCCCGCAGGGAAGATGCTACCATCAAATGTATGCCCTCATTACAATCCCCTCTGAAAGCGCTTTCACTGCAATCGGCAGATTCCCACCTAACAGCAAGCTTTAGGATAGGGTACTGAATTGTAACTTACTTTCGCCTAATAAGGCGATTGTGGCAAAGAGAGTATCTCCCACAGGGAAGCTGCTACCATCAAATGTTTGCCCTCATTAGACTCCCCTCTGGAAGCGCTTTCACTGCAAGCTGCAGATTCCCTCCTAACAGCAAGCTGTAGGACACTGTACTGAATTGTAACTTGACTGCGTCTAATAAGGCGATTATGGCAAAGAGAATATCTCCCGCAGGGAAGCTGTTACCATCAAATGTTTGCCCTCATTAGACTCCCCTCTGGAAGCGCTTTCACTGCAAGCTGCAGATTCCCTCCTAACAGCAAGCTTTAGGATAGGGTACTGAATTGTAACTTACTTTCGCCTAATAATGCGATTTTGGAAAAGAGACTATCTCCCGCAGGGAAGCTGTTACCATCAAATGTTTGCCCTCATTAGACTCCCCTCTGGAAGCGCTTTCACTGCAAGCTGCAGATTCCCTCCTAACAGCAAGCTTTAGGATAGGGTACTGAATTGTAACTTCACTGCGTCTCATAAGGCGATTTTGTCAAAGAGAATATCTCCCGCAGGGAAGGTGCTACCATCAAATATTTGCCCTCATTAGACTCCCCTCTGGAAGCGCTTTCACTGCAAGCTGCAGATTCCCTCCTAACAGCAAGCTTTAGGATAGGGTACTGAATTGTAACTTACTTTCGCCTAATAATGCGATTTTGGAAAAGAGACTATCTCCCGCAGGGAAGCTGCTACCATCAAATGTTTGCCCTCATTAGAGTCCCCTCTGGAAGCGCTTTCACTGCAAGCTGCAGATTCCCTCCTAACAGCAAGCTTTAGGATAGGGTACTGAATTGTAAGTTAACTGCGGCTCATAAGGCGATTTTGGCAAAGAGACTATCTCCCGCAGGGAAGCTGCTACCATCAAATGTTTGCCCTCATTAGACTCCCCTCTGGAAGCGCTTTCACTGCAAGCTGCAGATTCCCTCCTAACAGCAAGCTTTAGGATAGGGTACTGAATTGTAACTTACTTTCAACTAATAATGCGATTTTGGCAAAGAGACTATCTCCCGCAGGGAAGCTGCTACCATCAAATGTTTGCCCTCATTAGACTCCCCTCTGGAAGGGCTTTCACTGCAAGCTGCAGATTCCCTCCTAACAGCAAGATTTAGGATAGGGTACTGAATTGTAACTTACTTTCGCCTAATAATGCGATTTTGGGAAAGAGAGTATCTCCCGCAGGGAAGCTGCTACCATCAAATGTTTGCCCTCGTTAGACTTCCCTCTGGAAGTGGTTTCACTGCAAGCTGCAGATTCCCTCCTAACAGCAAGCTTTAGGATATGGTACTGAATTGTAACTTAACTGCGGCTAATAAGGCGATTGTGGCAAAGAGAGTATCTCCCGCAGGGAAGCTGTTACCATCAAATATTTGCCCTCGTTAGACTCCCCTCTGGAAGCGCTTTCACTGCAAGCTGCAGATTCCCTCCTAAGAGCAAGCTTTAGGATAGGGTACTGAATTGTAACTTACGTTCGCCTAATAATGCGATTATGACAAAGAGAATATCTCCCGCAGGGAAGCTACTACCATCAAATGTTTGCCCTCATTAGACTCCCCTCTGGAAGCGCTTTCACTGCAAGCTGCAGATTCCCTCCTAACAGCAAGCTTTAGGATAGGGTACTGAATTGTAACTTAACTGCGGCTAATAAGGCGATTTTGGCAAAGAGAGTATCTCCCGCAGGGAAGCTGCTACCATCAAATGTTTGCCCTCGTTAGACTTCCCTCTGGAAGTGCTTTCACTGCAAGCTGCAGATTCCCTCCTAAGCAAGCTTTAGGATAGGGTACTGAATTGTAACTTACTTTCGCCTAATAATGCGATTTTGGGAAAGAGAGTATCTCCCGCAGGGAAGCTGTTACCATCAAATGTTTGCCCTCCTTAGACTCCCCTCTGGAAGTGCTTTCACTGCAAGCTGCAGATTCCCTCCTAACAGCAAGCTTTAGGATAGGGTACTGAATTGTAACTTACTTTCGCCTAATAATGCGGTTTTTGCAAAGAGAATATCTCCCGCAGGGAAGCTGCTACCATCAAACGTTTGCCCTCATTAGACTCCCCTCTGGAAGCGCTTTCACTGCAAGCTGCAGATTCCCTCCTAACAGCAAGCTGTAGGACACTGTACTGAATTGTAACTTAACTGCGGCTAATAATGCGATTTTGGCAAAGAGAATATCTCCCGCAGGGAAGCTGTTACCATCAAATATTTGCCCTCGTTAGACTCCCCTCTGGAAGCGCTTTCACTGCAAGCTGCAGATTCCCTCCTAAGAGCAAGCTTTAGGATAGGGTACTGAATTGTAACTTAACTGCGGCTCATAATGCGATTTCGGCAAAGAGAATATCTCCCGCAGGGAAGCTGTTACCATCAAATGTTCGCCCTCATTAGACTCCCCTCTGGAAGCGCTTTCACTGCAAGCTGCAGATTCCCTCCTAACAGCAAGCTTTAGAATAGGGTATTGAATTTTAAGTTAACTGCGGCTCATAAGGCGATTTTGGCAAAGAGAATATCTCCCGCAGGGAAGCTGTTACCATCAAATATTTGCCCTCGTTAGACTCCCCTCTGGAAGCGCTTTCACTGCAAGCTGCAGATTCCCTCCTAAGAGCAAGCTTTAGGATAGGGTACTGAATTGTAACTTAACTGCGGCTCATAATGCGATTTTGGCAAAGAGAGTATCTCCCGCAGGGAAGCTGCTACCATCAAATGTTTGGCCTCATTAGACTCCCCCCTGGAAGCGCTTTCACTGCAAGCTGCAGATTCCCTCCTAACAGCAAGCTTTAGGACAGTGTACTGAATTGTAACATAACTGCGTCTAATAAGGCGATTTTTGCAAAGAGAATATCTCCCGCAGGGAAGCTGCTACCATCAAATGTTTGCCCTCATTAGACTCCCTTCTGGAAGCGCTTTCACTGCAAGCGGCAGATTCCCACCTAACAGCAAGCTGTAGGACAGGGTACTGAATTGTAACTTAACTGCGTCTATTAAGGCGATTATGGCAAAGAGAATATCTCCCGCAGGGAAGCTGCTACCATCAAATGTTTGCCCTCATTAGACTCCCCTCTGGAAGCGCTTTCACTGCAAGCTGCAGATTCCCTCCTAACAGCAAGCTTTACGATACGGTACTGAATTGTAACTTACTTTCGCCTAATAATGCGATTTTGGCAAAGGGAGTATCTCCCGCAGGGAAGCTGCTACCATCAAATGTTTGCCCTCGTTAGACTCCCCTCTGGAAGCGCTTTCACTGCAAGCTGCAGTTTCCTTCCTAACAGCAAGCTGTAGGAGAGTGTACTGAATTGTAACATAACTGCGTCTAATAAGGCGATTATGGCAAATAGAATATCTTTCGCAGGGAAGCTGCTACCATCAAATGTTTGCCCTCATTAGACTCCCCTCTGGAAGCGCTTTCACTGCAAGCTGCAGATTCCCACCTAACAGCAAGCTTTAGGATAGGGTACTGAATTGTAACTTAACTGCGGATAATAAGGCGATGTTGGCAAAGAGAATATCTCCCGCAGGGAAGCTGCTACCATCAAATGTTTGCCCTCATTAGACTCCCCTCTGGAAGCGCTTTCACTGCAAGCTGCAGATTCCCTCCTAACAGCAAGCTTTAGGATAGGGTACTGAATTGTAACTTACTTTCGCCTAATAATGCGATTTTGGCAAAGAGAATATCTCCCGCAGGGAAGCTGCTACCATCATATGTTTGCCCTCAATACAATCCCCTCTGAAAGCGCTTTCACTGCAAGCGGCAGATTCCCACCTAACAGCAAGCTTTAGGATAGGGTACTGAATTGTAACTTACTTTCGCCTAATAATGCGATTTTGGCAAAGAGAATATCTCCCGCAGGGAAGCTGCTACCATCAAATGTTTGCCCTCATTAGACTCCCCTCTGGAAGCGCTTTCACTGCAAGCTGCAGATTCCCTCCTAACAGCAAGCTTTAGGATAGGGTACTGAATTGTAACTTAACTGCGGCTCATAAGGCGATATTGGCAAAGAGAATATCTCCCGCAGGGAAGCTGCTACAATCAAATATTTGCCCTCATTAGACTCCCCTCTGGAAGCGCTTTCACTGCAAGCTGCAGATTCCCTCCTAACAGCAAGCTTTAGGATAGGGTACTGAATTGTAACTTACTTTCGCCTAATAAAGCGATTGTGGCAAATAGAGTATCTCCCGCAGGGAAGCTGCTACCATCAAATGTTTGCCCTCGTTAGACTCCCCTCTGGAAGCGCTTTCACTGCAAGCTGCAGATTCCCTCCTAACAGCAAGCTTTAGGATAGGGTACTGAATTGTAACTTACTTTCGCCTAATAATGCGATTTTGGACAAGAGAATATCTCCCGCAGGGAAGCTGCTACCATCAAATGTTTGCCCTCATTAGACTCCTCTCTGGAAGCGCTTTCACTGCAAGCTGCAGATTCCCTCCTAACAGCAAGCTTTAGGATAGGGTACTGAATTGTAACTTAACTGCGGCTCATAAGGCGATTGTGGCAAAGAGAGTATCTCCCGCAGGGAAGCTGCTACCATCAAATGTTTGCCCTCATTAGACTCCTCTCTGGAAGCGCTTTCACTGCAAGCTGCAGATTCCCTCCTAACAGCAAGCTTTAGGATAGGGTACTGAATTGTATCTTACTTTCGACTAATAATGCGATTTTGGGAAAGAGAGTATCTCCCGCAGAGAAGCTGTTACCATCAAATGTTTGCCCTCATTAGACTCCCCTCTGGAAGCGCTTTCACTGCAAGCTGCAGATTCCCTCCTAACAGCAAGCTTTAGGACAGTGTACTGAATTGTAACATAACTGCGTCTAATAAGGCGATTTTGGCAAAGAGAATATCTCCCGCAGGGAAGCTGCTACCATCAAATGTTTGCCCTCATTAGACTCCCCTCTGGAAGCGCTTTCACTGCAAGCTGCAGATTCCCTCCTAACAGCAAGCTGTAGGACAGGGTACTGAATTGTAACTTAACTGCGGCTAATAATGCGATTTTGGCAAAGAGAATATCTCCCGCAGGGAAGCTGCTACCATCAAATGTTTGCCCTCATTAGACTCCCCTCTGGAAGCGCTTTCACTGCAAGCTGCAGATTCCCTCCTAACAGCAAGCTTTAGGATAGGGTACTGAATTGTAACTTAACTGCGGCTCATAATGCAATTTTTGGAAAGAGAGTATCTCCCGCAGGGAAGCTGCTACCATCAAATGTTTGCCCTCGTTAGACTTCCCTCTGGAAGTGCTTTCACTGCAAGCTGCAGATTCCCTCCTAACAGCAAGCTTTAGGATAGGGTACTGAATTGTAACTTACTTTCGCCTAATAATGCGATTTTGGCAAAGAGAGTATCTCCCGCAGGGAAGCTGCTACCATCAAATGTTTGCCCTCATTAGACTCCCCTCTGGAAGCGCTTTCACTGCAAGCGGCAGATTCCCACCTAACAGCAAGCTGTAGGACAGGGTACTGAATTGTAACTTAACTGCGTCTAATAAGGCGATTATGGCAAAGAGAGTATCTCCCGCAGGGAAGCTGCTACCATAAAATGTTTGCCCTCATTAGACTCCCCTCTGGAAGCGCTTTCACTGCAAGCTGCAGATTCCCACCTAACAGCAAGCTTTAGGATAGGGTACTGAATTGTAACTTACTTTCGCCTAATAATGCGATTATTGCAAAGAGAGTATCTCCCGCAGGGAAGCTGCTACCATCAAATGTTTGCCCTCATTAGACTCCCCTCTGGAATCGCTTTCACTGCAAGCTGCAGATTCCCTCCTAAGAGCAAGCTTTAGGATAGGGTACTGAATTGTAACTTACTTTCGCCTAATAATGTGATTTTGGCAAAGAGAGTATCTCCCGCATGGAAGCTGCTACCATCAAATGTTTTCCCTCATTAGACTCCCCTCTGGAAGCGCTTTCACTGCAAGCTGCAGATTCCCTCCTAACAGCAAGCTTTAGGATAGGGTACTGAATTGTAACTTACTTTCGCCTAATAATGCAATTATTGCAAAGAGAGTATCTCCCGCAGGGAAGATGCTACCATCAAATGTTTGCCCTCATTAGACTCCCCTCTGGAAGCGCTTTCACTGCAAGCTGCAGATTCCCTCCTAACAGCAAGCTTTAGGATAGGGTACTGAATTGTAACTTACTTTCGACTAATAATGCGATTTTGGCAAAGAGAGTATCTCCCGCAGGGAAGCTGCTACCATCAAATGTTTTCCCTCATTAGACTCCCCTCTGGAAGCGCTTTCACTGCAAGCTGCAGATTCCCTCCTAACAGAAAGCTTTAGGATAGGGTACTGAATTGTAACTTACTTTCGCCTAATGAGGCGATTTTGGGAAAGAGAGTATCTCCCGCAGGGAAGCTGTTACCATCAAATGTTTGCCCTCATTAGACTCCCCTCTGGAAGCGCTTTCACTGCAAGCTGCAGATTCCCTCCTAACAGCAAGCTTTAGGATAGGGTACCGAATTGTAACTTAACTGCGGCTCATAATGCGATTGTGGCAAAGAGAGTATCTCCCGCAGGGAAGCTGCTACCATCAAATGTTTGCCCTTGTTAGACTCCCCTCTGGTATCACTTTCACTGCAAGCTGCAGATTCCCACCTAACAGCAAGCTTTAGGACAGTGTACTGAATTGTAACATAACTGCGTCTAATAAGGCGATTTTGGCAAAGAGAATATCTCCCGCAGGGAAGCTGCTACCATCAAATGTTTGCCCTCATTAGACTCCCCTCTGGAAGCGCTTTCACTGCAAGCGGCAGATTCCCACCTAACAGCAAGCTTTAGGATAGGGTACTGAATTGTAACTTACTTTCGCCTAATAATGGGATTTTGGCAAAGAGAGTATCTCCCGCAGGGAAGCTGCTACCATCAAATGTTTGCCCTCATTAGACTCCCCTCTGGAAGCGCTTTCACTGCAAGCTTCAGATTCCCTCCTAACAGCAAGCTTTAGGATAGGGTACTGAATTGTAACTTACTTTTGCCTTATAAAGAGATTTTGGCAAAGAGAGTATCTCCCGCAGGGAAGCTGCTACCATCAAATATTTGCCCTCATTAGACTCCCCTCTGGAAGCGCTTTCACTGCAAGCTGCAGATTCCCTCCTAACAGCAAGCTTTAGGATAGGGTACTGAATTGTAACTTACTTTCGCCTAATAATGCGATTTTGGCAAAGAGAGTATCTCCCGCAGGGAAGCTGCTACCATCAAATGTTTGCCCTCATTAGACTCCCCTCTGGAAGCGCTTTCACTGCAAGCTGCAGATTCCCTCCTAACAGCAAGCTTTAGGATAGGGTACTGAATTGTAACTTAACTGCGGCTCATAAGGCGATTTTGGCAAAGAGAATATCTCCCGCAGGGAAGCTGCTACCATCAAATGTTTGCCCTCATTAGACTCCCCTCTGGAAGCGCTTTCACTGCAAGCTGCAGATTCCCTCCTAACAGCAAGCTTTAGGATAGGGTACTGAAATGTAACTTAACTGCGGCTAATAACGCGATTTTGGCAAAGAGAGTATCTCCCGCTGGGAAGCTGCTACCATCAAATGTTTGTCCTCATTAGACTCCCCTCTGGAAGCGCTTTCACTGCAAGCTGCAGATTCCCTCCTAACAGCAAGCTTTAGGATAGTGTACTGAATTGTAACTTACTTTCGCCTAATAATGCAATTTTGGGAGAGAGAGTATCTCCCGCAGGGAAGCTGCTACCATCAAATGTTTGCCCTCGTTAGACTTCCCTCTGGAAGTGCTTTCACTGCAAGCTGCAGATTCCCTCCTAACAGCAAGCTTTAGGATAGGGTACTGAATTGTAACTTACTTTCGCCTAATAATGCGATTTTGGCAAAGAGAGTATCTCCCGCAGGGAAGCTGTTACCATCAAATGTTTGCCCTCATTAGACTCCCCTCTGGAAGCGCTTTCACTGCAAGCTGCAGATTCCCTCCTAACAGCAAGCTTTAGGATAGGGTACTGAATTGTAAGTTAACTGCGGCTCATAAGGCGATTTTGTCAAAGAGAATATCTCCCGCAGGGAAGCTGCTACCATCAAATGTTTGCCCTCATTAGACTCCCCTCTGGAAGCGCTTTCACTGCAAGCTGCAGATTCCCTCCTAACAGCAAGCTTTAGGATAGGGTACTGAATTGTAACTTACTTTCGCCTAATAATGAGATTTTGGCAAAGAGAGTATCTCCCGCAGGGAAGCTGCTACCATCAAATGTTTGCCCTCATTAGACTCCCCTCTGGAAGCGCTTTCACTGCAAGCTGCAGATTCCCTCCTAACAGCAAGCTTTAGGATAGGGTACTGAATTGTAACTTACTTTCGCCTAATAATGGGATTTTGGCAAAGAGAGTATCTCCCGCAGGGAAGCTGCTACCATCAAATGTTTGCCCTCATTAGACTCCCCTCTGGAAGTGCTTTCACTGCAAGCTGCAGATTAACTCCTAACAGCAAGCTTTAGGATAGGGTACTGAATTGTAACTTACTTTCGCCTAATAATGCGATTTTGGGAAAGAGAGTATCTCCCGCAGGGAAGCTGCTACCATCAAATGTTTGCCCTCATTAGACTCCCCTCTGGAAGCGCTTTCACTACAAGCTGCAGATTCCCTCCTAACAGCAAGCTTTAGGATAGGGTACTGAATAGTAACTTACTTTCGCCTAATAATGCGATTCTGGCAAAGAGAGTATCTCCCGCAGGGAAGCTGCTACCATCAAATGTTTGCCCTCATTAGACTCCCCTCTGGAAGCGCTTTCACTGCAAGCTGCAGATTCCGTCCTAACAGCAAGCTTTAGGATAGGGTACTGAATTGTATCTTAACTGCGGCTAATAAGGCGATTTTGGCAAAGAGAGTATCTCCCGCAGGGAAGCTGCTACCAGCAAATGTTTGCCCTCATTAGACTCCCCTCTGGAAGCGCTTTCACTGCAAGCTGCAGATTCCCTCCTAACAGCAAGCTTTAGGATAGGGTACTGAATTGTAACTTAACTGCGGCTCATAAGGCGATTTTGGCAAAGAGAATATCTCCCGCAGGGAAGCTGCTACCATCAAATATTTGCTCTCATTAGACTCCCCTCTGGAAGCGCTTTCACTGCAAGCTGCAGATTCCCTCCTAACAGCAAGTTTTAGGATAGGGTACTGAATTGTAAGTTAACTGCGGCTAATAAGGCGATTTTGGCAAAGAGAATATCTCCCGCAGGGAAGCTGCTACCATCAAATATTTGCCCTCATTAGACTCCCCTCTGGAAGCGCTTTCACTGCAAGCTGCAGATTCCCTCCTAACAGCAAGCTTTAGGATAGGGTACTGAATTTTATCTTAACTGCGGCTAATAAGGCGATTTTGGCAAAGAGAATATCTCCCGCAGGGAAGCTGCTACCATCAAATGTTTGCCCTCATTAGACTCCCCTCTGGAAGCGCTTTCACTGCAAGCTGCAGATTCCCTCCTAACAGCAAGCTTTAGGATAGGGTACTGAATTGTAACTTACTTTCGTCTAATTAAGAGATTATGGCAAAGAGAGTATCTCCCGCAGGGAAGCTGCTACCATAAAATGTTTGCCCTCATTAGAGTCCCCTCTGGAAGCGCTTTCACTGCAAGCTGCAGATTCCCTCCTAACAGCAAGCTTTAGGATAGGGTACTGAATTGTAAGTTAACTGCGGCTCATAAGGCGATTTTGGCAAAGAGACTATCTCCCGCAGGGAAGCTGCTACCATCAAATGTTTGCCCTCATTAGACTCCCCTCTGGAAGCGCTTTCACTGCAAGCTGCAGATTCCCTCCTAACAGCAAGCTTTAGGATAGGGTACTGAATTGTAACTTACTTTCGCCTAATAATGCGATTTTGGCAAAGAGACTATCTCCCGCAGGGAAGCTGCTACCATCAAATATTTGCCCTCGTTAGACTCCCCTCTGGAAGCGCTTTCACTGCAAGCTGCAGATTCCCTCCTAAGAGCAAGCTTTAGGATAGGGTACTGAATTGTAACTTACGTTCGCCTAATAATGCGATTATGACAAAGAGAATATCTCCCGCAGGGAAGCTACTACCATCAAATGTTTGCCCTCATTAGACTCCCCTCTGGAAGCGCTTTCACTGCAAGCTGCAGATTCCCTCCTAACAGCAAGCTTTAGGATAGGGTACTGAATTGTAACTTAACTGCGGCTAATAAGGCGATTTTGGCAAAGAGAGTATCTCCCGCAGGGAAGCTGCTACCATCAAATGTTTGCCCTCGTTAGACTTCCCTCTGGAAGTGCTTTCACTGCAAGCTGCAGATTCCCTCCTAAGCAAGCTTTAGGATAGGGTACTGAATTGTAACTTACTTTCGCCTAATAATGCGATTTTGGGAAAGAGAGTATCTCCCGCAGGGAAGCTGTTACCATCAAATGTTTGCCCTCCTTAGACTCCCCACTGGAAGTGCTTTCACTGCAAGCTGCAGATTCCCTCCTAACAGCAAGCTTTAGGATAGGGTACTGAATTGTAACTTACTTTCGCCTAATAATGCGGTTTTTGCAAAGAGAATATCTCCCGCAGGGAAGCTGCTACCATCAAACGTTTGCCCTCATTAGACTCCCCTCTGGAAGCGCTTTCACTGCAAGCTGCAGATTCCCTCCTAACAGCAAGCTGTAGGACACTGTACTGAATTGTAACTTAACTGCGGCTAATAATGCGATTTTGGCAAAGAGAGTATCTCCCGCAGGGAAGCTGTTACCATCAAATATTTGCCCTCGTTAGACTCCCCTCTGGAAGCGCTTTCACTGCAAGCTGCAGATTCCCTCCTAAGAGCAAGCTTTAGGATAGGGTACTGAATTGTAACTTAACTGCGGCTCATAATGCGATTTCGGCAAAGAGAATATCTCCCGCAGGGAAGCTGTTACCATCAAATGTTCGCCCTCATTAGACTCCCCTCTGGAAGCGCTTTCACTGCAAGCTGCAGATTCCCTCCTAACAGCAAGCTTTAGAATAGGGTATTGAATTTTAAGTTAACTGCGGCTCATAAGGCGATTTTGGCAAAGAGAGTATCTCCCGCAGGGAAGCTGCTACCATCAAATGTTTGGCCTCATTAGACTCCCCCCTGGAAGCGCTTTCACTGCAAGCTGCAGATTCCCTCCTAACAGCAAGCTTTAGGACAGTGTACTGAATTGTAACATAACTGCGTCTAATAAGGCGATTTTTGCAAAGAGAATATCTCCCGCAGGGAAGCTGCTACCATCAAATGTTTGCCCTCATTAGACTCCCTTCTGGAAGCGCTTTCACTGCAAGCGGCAGATTCCCACCTAACAGCAAGCTGTAGGACAGGGTACTGAATTGTAACTTAACTGCGTCTATTAAGGCGATTATGGCAAAGAGAATATCTCCCGCAGGGAAGCTGCTACCATCAAATGTTTGCCCTCATTAGACTCCCCTCTGGAAGCGCTTTCACTGCAAGCTGCAGATTCCCTCCTAACAGCAAGCTTTACGATACGGTACTGAATTGTAACTTACTTTCGCCTAATAATGCGATTTTGGCAAAGGGAGTATCTCCCGCAGGGAAGCTGCTACCATCAAATGTTTGCCCTCGTTAGACTCCCCTCTGGAAGCGCTTTCACTGCAAGCTGCAGTTTCCTTCCTAACAGCAAGCTGTAGGACAGTGTACTGAATTGTAACATAACTGCGTCTAATAAGGCGATTATGGCAAATAGAATATCTTTCGCAGGGAAGCTGCTACCATCAAATGTTTGCCCTCATTAGACTCCCCTCTGGAAGCGCTTTCACTGCAAGCTGCAGATTCCCACCTAACAGCAAGCTTTAGGATAGGGTACTGAATTGTAACTTAACTGCGGATAATAAGGCGATGTTGGCAAAGAGAATATCTCCCGCAGGGAAGCTGCTACCATCAAATGTTTGCCCTCATTAGAGTCCCCTCTGGAAGCGCTTTCACTGCAAGCTGCAGATTCCCTCCTAACAGCAAGCTTTAGGATAGGGTACTGAATTGTAACTTACTTTCGCCTAATAATGCGATTTTGGCAAAGAGAATATCTCCCGCAGGGAAGCTGTTACCATCAAATGTTTGCCCTCATTAGACTCCCCTCTGGAAGCGCTTTCACTGCAAGCTGCAGATTCCCTCCTAACAGCAAGCTTTAGGACAGTGTACTGAATTGTAACATAACTGCGTCTAATAAGGCGATTTTGGCAAAGAGAATATCTCCCGCAGGGAAGCTGCTACCATCAAATGTTTGCCCTCATTAGACTCCCCTCTGGAAGCGCTTTCACTGCAAGCTGCAGATTCCCTCCTAACAGCAAGCTGTAGGACAGGGTACTGAATTGTAACTTAACTGCGGCTAATAATGCGATTTTGGCAAAGAGAATATCTCCCGCAGGGAAGCTGCTACCATCAAATGTTTGCCCTCATTAGACTCCCCTCTGGAAGCGCTTTCACTGCAAGCTGCAGATTCCCTCCTAACAGCAAGCTTTAGGATAGGGTACTGAATTGTAACTTAACTGCGGCTCATAATGCAATTTTTGGAAAGAGAGTATCTCCCGCAGGGAAGCTGCTACCATCAAATGTTTGCCCTCGTTAGACTTCCCTCTGGAAGTGCTTTCACTGCAAGCTGCAGATTCCCTCCTAACAGCAAGCTTTAGGATAGGGTACTGAATTGTAACTTACTTTCGCCTAATAATGCGATTTTGGCAAAGAGAGTATCTCCCGCAGGGAAGCTGCTACCATCAAATGTTTGCCCTCATTAGACTCCCCTCTGGAAGCGCTTTCACTGCAAGCGGCAGATTCCCACCTAACAGCAAGCTGTAGGACAGGGTACTGAATTGTAACTTAACTGCGTCTAATAAGGCGATTATGGCAAAGAGAGTATCTCCCGCAGGGAAGCTGCTACCATAAAATGTTTGCCCTCATTAGACTCCCCTCTGGAAGCGCTTTCACTGCAAGCTGCAGATTCCCACCTAACAGCAAGCTTTAGGATAGGGTACTGAATTGTAACTTACTTTCGCCTAATAATGCGATTATTGCAAAGAGAGTATCTCCCGCAGGGAAGCTGCTACCATCAAATGTTTGCCCTCATTAGACTCCCCTCTGGAAGCGCTTTCACTGCAAGCTGCAGATTCCCTCCTAAGAGCAAGCTTTAGGATAGGGTACTGAATTGTAACTTACTTTCGCCTAATAATGCGATTTTGGCAAAGAGAGTATCTCCCGCATGGAAGCTGCTACCATCAAATGTTTTCCCTCATTAGACTCCCCTCTGGAAGCGCTTTCACTGCAAGCTGCAGATTCCCTCCTAACAGCAAGCTTTAGGATAGGGTACTGAATTGTAACTTACTTTCGCCTAATGAGGCGATTTTGGGAAAGAGAGTATCTCCCGCAGGGAAGCTGTTACCATCAAATGTTTGCCCTCATTAGACTCCCCTCTGGAAGCGCTTTCACTGCAAGCTGCAGATTCCCTCCTAACAGCAAGCTTTAGGATAGGGTACCGAATTGTAACTTAACTGCGGCTCATAATGCGATTGTGGCAAAGAGAGTATCTCCCGCAGGGAAGCTGCTACCATCAAATGTTTGCCCTTGTTAGACTCCCCTCTGGTATCGCTTTCACTGCAAGCTGCAGATTCCCACCTAACAGCAAGCTTTAGGACAGTGTACTGAATTGTAACATAACTGCGTCTAATAAGGCGATTTTGGCAAAGAGAATATCTCCCGCAGGGAAGCTGCTACCATCAAATGTTTGCCCTCATTAGACTCCCCTCTGGAAGCGCTTTCACTGCAAGCGGCAGATTCCCACCTAACAGCAAGCTTTAGGATAGGGTACTGAATTGTAACTTACTTTCGCCTAATAATGGGATTTTGGCAAAGAGAGTATCTCCCGCAGGGAAGCTGCTACCATCAAATGTTTGCCCTCATTAGACTCCCCTCTGGAAGCGCTTTCACTGCAAGCTGCAGATTCCCTCCTAACAGCAAGCTTTAGGATAGGGTACTGAATTGTAACTTACTTTTGCCTTATAAAGAGATTTTGGCAAAGAGAGTATCTCCCGCAGGGAAGCTGCTACCATCAAATATTTGCCCTCATTAGACTCCCCTCTGGAAGCGCTTTCACTGCAAGCTGCAGATTCCCTCCTAACAGCAAGCTTTAGGATAGGGTACTGAATTGTAACTTACTTTCGCCTAATAATGCGATTTTGGGAAAGAGAGTATCTCCCGCAGGGAAGCTGCTACCATCAAATGTTTGCCCTCATTAGACTCCCCTCTGGAAGCGCTTTCACTGCAAGCTGCAGATTCCCTCCTAACAGCAAGCTTTAGGATAGGGTACTGAATTGTAACTTAACTGCGGCTCATAAGGCGATTTTGGCAAAGAGAATATCTCCCGCAGGGAAGCTGCTACCATCAAATGTTTGCCCTCATTAGACTCCCCTCTGGAAGCGCTTTCACTGCAAGCTGCAGATTCCCTCCTAACAGCAAGCTTTAGGATAGGGTACTGAAATGTAACTTAACTGCGGCTAATAACGCGATTTTGGCAAAGAGAGTATCTCCCGCTGGGAAGCTGCTACCATCAAATGTTTGTCCTCATTAGACTCCCCTCTGGAAGCGCTTTCACTGCAAGCTGCAGATTCCCTCCTAACAGCAAGCTTTAGGATAGTGTACTGAATTGTAACTTACTTTCGCCTAATAATGCAATTTTGGGAGAGAGAGTATCTCCCGCAGGGAAGCTGCTACCATCAAATGTTTGCCCTCGTTAGACTTCCCTCTGGAAGTGCTTTCACTGCAAGCTGCAGATTCCCTCCTAACAGCAAGCTTTAGGATAGGGTACTGAATTGTAACTTACTTTCGCCTAATAATGCGATTTTGGCAAAGAGAGTATCTCCCGCAGGGAAGCTGTTACCATCAAATGTTTGCCCTCATTAGACTCCCCTCTGGAAGCGCTTTCACTGCAAGCTGCAGATTCCCTCCTAAGAGCAAGCTTTAGGATAGGGTACTGAATTGTAAGTTAACTGCGGCTCATAAGGCGATTTTGTCAAAGAGAATATCTCCCGCAGGGAAGCTGCTACCATCAAATGTTTGCCCTCATTAGACTCCCCTCTGGAAGCGCTTTCACTGCAAGCTGCAGATTCCCTCCTAACAGCAAGCTTTAGGATAGGGTACTGAATTGTAACTTACTTTCGCCTAATAATGAGATTTTGGCAAAGAGAGTATCTCCCGCAGGGAAGCTGCTACCATCAAATGTTTGCCCTCATTAGACTCCCCTCTGGAAGCGCTTTCACTGCAAGCTGCAGATTCCCTCCTAACAGCAAGCTTTAGGATAGGGTACTGAATTGTAACTTACTTTCGCCTAATAATGGGATTTTGGCAAAGAGAGTATCTCCCGCAGGGAAGCTGCTACCATCAAATGTTTGCCCTCATTAGACTCCCCTCTGGAAGTGCTTTCACTGCAAGCTGCAGATTAACTCCTAACAGCAAGCTTTAGGATAGGGTACTGAATTGTAACTTACTTTCGCCTAATAATGCGATTTTGGGAAAGAGAGTATCTCCCGCAGGGAAGCTGCTACCATCAAATGTTTGCCCTCATTAGACTCCCCTCTGGAAGCGCTTTCACTACAAGCTGCAGATTCCCTCCTAACAGCAAGCTTTAGGATAGGGTACTGAATAGTAACTTACTTTCGCCTAATAATGCGATTCTGGCAAAGAGAGTATCTCCCGCAGGGAAGCTGCTACCATCAAATGTTTGCCCTCATTAGACTCCCCTCTGGAAGCGCTTTCACTGCAAGCTGCAGATTCCGTCCTAACAGCAAGCTTTAGGATAGGGTACTGAATTGTATCTTAACTGCGGCTAATAAGGCGATTTTGGCAAAGAGAGTATCTCCCGCAGGGAAGCTGCTACCAGCAAATGTTTGCCCTCATTAGACTCCCCTCTGGAAGCGCTTTCACTGCAAGCTGCAGATTCCCTCCTAACAGCAAGCTTTAGGATAGGGTACTGAATTGTAACTTAACTGCGGCTCATAAGGCGATTTTGGCAAAGAGAATATCTCCCGCAGGGAAGCTGCTACCATCAAATATTTGCCCTCATTAGACTCCCCTCTGGAAGCGCTTTCACTGCAAGCTGCAGATTCCCTCCTAACAGCAAGTTTTAGGATAGGGTACTGAATTGTAAGTTAACTGCGGCTAATAAGGCGATTTTGGCAAAGAGAATATCTCCCGCAGGGAAGCTGCTACCATCAAATATTTGCCCTCATTAGACTCCCCTCTGGAAGCGCTTTCACTGCAAGCTGCAGATTCCCTCCTAACAGCAAGCTTTAGGATAGGGTACTGAATTTTATCTTAACTGCGGCTAATAAGGCGATTTTGGCAAAGAGAATATCTCCCGCAGGGAAGCTGCTACCATCAAATGTTTGCCCTCATTAGACTCCCCTCTGGAAGCGCTTTCACTGCAAGCTGCAGATTCCCTCCTAACAGCAAGCTTTAGGATAGGGTACTGAATTGTAACTTACTTTCGTCTAATTAAGAGATTATGGCAAAGAGAGTATCTCCCGCAGGGAAGCTGCTACCATCAAATATTTGCCCTCATTAGACTCCCCTCTGGAAGCGCTTTCACTGCAAGCTGCAGATTCCCTCCTAACAGCAAGCTTTAGGATAGGGTACTGAATTGTAACTTAACTGCGGCTAATAAGGCGATTTTGGCAAAGAGAGTATCTCCCGCAGGGAAGCTGCTACCATCAAATGTTTGCCCTCATTAGACTCCCCTCTGGAAGCGCTTTCACTGCAAGCGGCAGATTCCCACCTAACAGCAAGCTTTAGGATAGGGTACTGAATTGTAACTTACTTTCGCCTAATACTGCGATTTTGGAAAAGAGACTATCTCCCGCAGGGAAGCTGCTACCATCAAATGTTTGCCCTCATTAGACTCCCCTCTGGAAGCGCTTTCACTGCAAGCTGCACATTCCCTCCTAACAGCAAGCTTTAGGATAGGGTACTGAATTGTAACTTAACTGCGTCTAATAATGCGATTTTGGCAAAGAGAGTATCTCCCGCAGGGAAGCTGCTACCATAAAATGTTTGCCCTCATTAGAGTCCCCTCTGGAAGCGCTTTCACTGCAAGCTGCAGATTCCCTCCTAACAGCAAGCTTTAGGATAGGGTACTGAATTGTAAGTTAACTGCGGCTCATAAGGCGATTTTGGCAAAGAGACTATCTCCCGCAGGGAAGCTGCTACCATCAAATGTTTGCCCTCATTAGACTCCCCTCTGGAAGCGCTTTCACTGCAAGCTGCAGATTCCCTCCTAACAGCAAGCTTTAGGATAGGGTACTGAATTGTAACTTACTTTCGCCTAATAATGCGATTTTGGCAAAGAGACTATCTCCCGCAGGGAAGCTGCTACCATCAAATATTTGCCCTCGTTAGACTCCCCTCTGGAAGCGCTTTCACTGCAAGCTGCAGATTCCCTCCTAAGAGCAAGCTTTAGGATAGGGTACTGAATTGTAACTTACGTTCGCCTAATAATGCGATTATGACAAAGAGAATATCTCCCGCAGGGAAGCTACTACCATCAAATGTTTGCCCTCATTAGACTCCCCTCTGGAAGCGCTTTCACTGCAAGCTGCAGATTCCCTCCTAACAGCAAGCTTTAGGATAGGGTACTGAATTGTAACTTAACTGCGGCTAATAAGGCGATTTTGGCAAAGAGAGTATCTCCCGCAGGGAAGCTGCTACCATCAAATGTTTGCCCTCGTTAGACTTCCCTCTGGAAGTGCTTTCACTGCAAGCTGCAGATTCCCTCCTAAGCAAGCTTTAGGATAGGGTACTGAATTGTAACTTACTTTCGCCTAATAATGCGATTTTGGGAAAGAGAGTATCTCCCGCAGGGAAGCTGTTACCATCAAATGTTTGCCCTCCTTAGACTCCCCACTGGAAGTGCTTTCACTGCAAGCTGCAGATTCCCTCCTAACAGCAAGCTTTAGGATAGGGTACTGAATTGTAACTTACTTTCGCCTAATAATGCGGTTTTTGCAAAGAGACTATCTCCCGCAGGGAAGCTGCTACCATCAAACGTTTGCCCTCATTAGACTCCCCTCTGGAAGCGCTTTCACTGCAAGCTGCAGATTCCCTCCTAACAGCAAGCTGTAGGACACTGTACTGAATTGTAACTTAACTGCGGCTAATAATGCGATTTTGGCAAAGAGAGTATCTCCCGCAGGGAAGCTGTTACCATCAAATATTTGCCCTCGTTAGACTCCCCTCTGGAAGCGCTTTCACTGCAAGCTGCAGATTCCCTCCTAAGAGCAAGCTTTAGGATAGGGTACTGAATTGTAACTTAACTGCGGCTCATAATGCGATTTCGGCAAAGAGAATATCTCCCGCAGGGAAGCTGTTACCATCAAATGTTCGCCCTCATTAGACTCCCCTCTGGAAGCGCTTTCACTGCAAGCTGCAGATTCCCTCCTAACAGCAAGCTTTAGAATAGGGTATTGAATTTTAAGTTAACTGCGGCTCATAAGGCGATTTTGGCAAAGAGAGTATCTCCCGCAGGGAAGCTGCTACCATCAAATGTTTGGCCTCATTAGACTCCCCCCTGGAAGCGCTTTCACTGCAAGCTGCAGATTCCCTCCTAACAGCAAGCTTTAGGACAGTGTACTGAATTGTAACATAACTGCGTCTAATAAGGCGATTTTTGCAAAGAGAATATCTCCCGCAGGGAAGCTGCTACCATCAAATGTTTGCCCTCATTAGACTCCCTTCTGGAAGCGCTTTCACTGCAAGCGGCAGATTCCCACCTAACAGCAAGCTGTAGGACAGGGTACTGAATTGTAACTTAACTGCGTCTATTAAGGCGATTATGGCAAAGAGAATATCTCCCGCAGGGAAGCTGCTACCATCAAATGTTTGCCCTCATTAGACTCCCCTCTGGAAGCGCTTTCACTGCAAGCTGCAGATTCCCTCCTAACAGCAAGCTTTACGATACGGTACTGAATTGTAACTTACTTTCGCCTAATAATGCGATTTTGGCAAAGGGAGTATCTCCCGCAGGGAAGCTGCTACCATCAAATGTTTGCCCTCGTTAGACTCCCCTCTGGAAGCGCTTTCACTGCAAGCTGCAGTTTCCTTCCTAACAGCAAGCTGTAGGACAGTGTACTGAATTGTAACATAACTGCGTCTAATAAGGCGATTATGGCAAATAGAATATCTTTCGCAGGGAAGCTGCTACCATCAAATGTTTGCCCTCATTAGACTCCCCTCTGGAAGCGCTTTCACTGCAAGCTGCAGATTCCCACCTAACAGCAAGCTTTAGGATAGGGTACTGAATTGTAACTTAACTGCGGATAATAAGGCGATGTTGGCAAAGAGAATATCTCCCGCAGGGAAGCTGCTACCATCAAATGTTTGCCCTCATTAGAGTCCCCTCTGGAAGCGCTTTCACTGCAAGCTGCAGATTCCCTCCTAACAGCAAGCTTTAGGATAGGGTACTGAATTGTAACTTACTTTCGCCTAATAATGCGATTTTGGCAAAGAGAATATCTCCCGCAGGGAAGCTGTTACCATCAAATGTTTGCCCTCATTAGACTCCCCTCTGGAAGCGCTTTCACTGCAAGCTGCAGATTCCCTCCTAACAGCAAGCTTTAGGACAGTGTACTGAATTGTAACATAACTGCGTCTAATAAGGCGATTTTGGCAAAGAGAATATCTCCCGCAGGGAAGCTGCTACCATCAAATGTTTGCCCTCATTAGACTCCCCTCTGGAAGCGCTTTCACTGCAAGCTGCAGATTCCCTCCTAACAGCAAGCTGTAGGACAGGGTACTGAATTGTAACTTAACTGCGGCTAATAATGCGATTTTGGCAAAGAGAATATCTCCCGCAGGGAAGCTGCTACCATCAAATGTTTGCCCTCATTAGACTCCCCTCTGGAAGCGCTTTCACTGCAAGCTGCAGATTCCCTCCTAACAGCAAGCTTTAGGATAGGGTACTGAATTGTAACTTAACTGCGGCTCATAATGCAATTTTTGGAAAGAGAGTATCTCCCGCAGGGAAGCTGCTACCATCAAATGTTTGCCCTCGTTAGACTTCCCTCTGGAAGTGCTTTCACTGCAAGCTGCAGATTCCCTCCTAACAGCAAGCTTTAGGATAGGGTACTGAATTGTAACTTACTTTCGCCTAATAATGCGATTTTGGCAAAGAGAGTATCTCCCGCAGGGAAGCTGCTACCATCAAATGTTTGCCCTCATTAGACTCCCCTCTGGAAGCGCTTTCACTGCAAGCGGCAGATTCCCACCTAACAGCAAGCTGTAGGACAGGGTACTGAATTGTAACTTAACTGCGTCTAATAAGGCGATTATGGCAAAGAGAGTATCTCCCGCAGGGAAGCTGCTACCATAAAATGTTTGCCCTCATTAGACTCCCCTCTGGAAGCGCTTTCACTGCAAGCTGCAGATTCCCACCTAACAGCAAGCTTTAGGATAGGGTACTGAATTGTAACTTACTTTCGCCTAATAATGCGATTATTGCAAAGAGAGTATCTCCCGCAGGGAAGCTGCTACCATCAAATGTTTGCCCTCATTAGACTCCCCTCTGGAAGCGCTTTCACTGCAAGCTGCAGATTCCCTCCTAAGAGCAAGCTTTAGGATAGGGTACTGAATTGTAACTTACTTTCGCCTAATAATGCGATTTTGGCAAAGAGAGTATCTCCCGCATGGAAGCTGCTACCATCAAATGTTTTCCCTCATTAGACTCCCCTCTGGAAGCGCTTTCACTGCAAGCTGCAGATTCCCTCCTAACAGCAAGCTTTAGGATAGGGTACTGAATTGTAACTTACTTTCGCCTAATAATGCGATTATTGCAAAGAGAGTATCTCCCGCAGGGAAGATGCTACCATCAAATGTTTGCCCTCATTAGACTCCCCTCTGGAAGCGCTTTCACTGCAAGCTGCAGATTCCCTCCTAACAGCAAGCTTTAGGATAGGGTACTGAATTGTAACTTACTTTCGACTAATAATGCGATTTTGGCAAAGAGAGTATCTCCCGCAGGGAAGCTGCTACCATCAAATGTTTTCCCTCATTAGACTCCCCTCTGGAAGCGCTTTCACTGCAAGCTGCAGATTCCCTCCTAACAGAAAGCTTTAGGATAGGGTACTGAATTGTAACTTACTTTCGCCTAATGAGGCGATTTTGGGAAAGAGAGTATCTCCCGCAGGGAAGCTGTTACCATCAAATGTTTGCCCTCATTAGACTCCCCTCTGGAAGCGCTTTCACTGCAAGCTGCAGATTCCCTCCTAACAGCAAGCTTTAGGATAGGGTACCGAATTGTAACTTAACTGCGGCTCATAATGCGATTGTGGCAAAGAGAGTATCTCCCGCAGGGAAGCTGCTACCATCAAATGTTTGCCCTTGTTAGACTCCCCTCTGGTATCGCTTTCACTGCAAGCTGCAGATTCCCACCTAACAGCAAGCTTTAGGACAGTGTACTGAATTGTAACATAACTGCGTCTAATAAGGCGATTTTGGCAAAGAGAATATCTCCCGCAGGGAAGCTGCTACCATCAAATGTTTGCCCTCATTAGACTCCCCTCTGGAAGCGCTTTCACTGCAAGCGGCAGATTCCCACCTAACAGCAAGCTTTAGGATAGGGTACTGAATTGTAACTTACTTTCGCCTAATAATGGGATTTTGGCAAAGAGAGTATCTCCCGCAGGGAAGCTGCTACCATCAAATGTTTGCCCTCATTAGACTCCCCTCTGGAAGCGCTTTCACTGCAAGCTGCAGATTCCCTCCTAACAGCAAGCTTTAGGATAGGGTACTGAATTGTAACTTACTTTTGCCTTATAAAGAGATTTTGGCAAAGAGAGTATCTCCCGCAGGGAAGCTGCTACCATCAAATATTTGCCCTCATTAGACTCCCCTCTGGAAGCGCTTTCACTGCAAGCTGCAGATTCCCTCCTAACAGCAAGCTTTAGGATAGGGTACTGAATTGTAACTTACTTTCGCCTAATAATGCGATTTTGGCAAAGAGAGTATCTCCCGCAGGGAAGCTGCTACCATCAAATGTTTGCCCTCATTAGACTCCCCTCTGGAAGCGCTTTCACTGCAAGCTGCAGATTCCCTCCTAACAGCAAGCTTTAGGATAGGGTACTGAATTGTAACTTAACTGCGGCTCATAAGGCGATTTTGGCAAAGAGAATATCTCCCGCAGGGAAGCTGCTACCATCAAATGTTTGCCCTCATTAGACTCCCCTCTGGAAGCGCTTTCACTGCAAGCTGCAGATTCCCTCCTAACAGCAAGCTTTAGGATAGGGTACTGAAATGTAACTTAACTGCGGCTAATAACGCGATTTTGGCAAAGAGAGTATCTCCCGCTGGGAAGCTGCTACCATCAAATGTTTGTCCTCATTAGACTCCCCTCTGGAAGCGCTTTCACTGCAAGCTGCAGATTCCCTCCTAACAGCAAGCTTTAGGATAGTGTACTGAATTGTAACTTACTTTCGCCTAATAATGCAATTTTGGGAGAGAGAGTATCTCCCGCAGGGAAGCTGCTACCATCAAATGTTTGCCCTCGTTAGACTTCCCTCTGGAAGTGCTTTCACTGCAAGCTGCAGATTCCCTCCTAACAGCAAGCTTTAGGATAGGGTACTGAATTGTAACTTACTTTCGCCTAATAATGCGATTTTGGCAAAGAGAGTATCTCCCGCAGGGAAGCTGTTACCATCAAATGTTTGCCCTCATTAGACTCCCCTCTGGAAGCGCTTTCACTGCAAGCTGCAGATTCCCTCCTAAGAGCAAGCTTTAGGATAGGGTACTGAATTGTAAGTTAACTGCGGCTCATAAGGCGATTTTGTCAAAGAGAATATCTCCCGCAGGGAAGCTGCTACCATCAAATGTTTGCCCTCATTAGACTCCCCTCTGGAAGCGCTTTCACTGCAAGCTGCAGATTCCCTCCTAACAGCAAGCTTTAGGATAGGGTACTGAATTGTAACTTACTTTCGCCTAATAATGAGATTTTGGCAAAGAGAGTATCTCCCGCAGGGAAGCTGCTACCATCAAATGTTTGCCCTCATTAGACTCCCCTCTGGAAGCGCTTTCACTGCAAGCTGCAGATTCCCTCCTAACAGCAAGCTTTAGGATAGGGTACTGAATTGTAACTTACTTTCGCCTAATAATGGGATTTTGGCAAAGAGAGTATCTCCCGCAGGGAAGCTGCTACCATCAAATGTTTGCCCTCATTAGACTCCCCTCTGGAAGTGCTTTCACTGCAAGCTGCAGATTAACTCCTAACAGCAAGCTTTAGGATAGGGTACTGAATTGTAACTTACTTTCGCCTAATAATGCGATTTTGGGAAAGAGAGTATCTCCCGCAGGGAAGCTGCTACCATCAAATGTTTGCCCTCATTAGACTCCCCTCTGGAAGCGCTTTCACTACAAGCTGCAGATTCCCTCCTAACAGCAAGCTTTAGGATAGGGTACTGAATAGTAACTTACTTTCGCCTAATAATGCGATTCTGGCAAAGAGAGTATCTCCCGCAGGGAAGCTGCTACCATCAAATGTTTGCCCTCATTAGACTCCCCTCTGGAAGCGCTTTCACTGCAAGCTGCAGATTCCGTCCTAACAGCAAGCTTTAGGATAGGGTACTGAATTGTATCTTAACTGCGGCTAATAAGGCGATTTTGGCAAAGAGAGTATCTCCCGCAGGGAAGCTGCTACCAGCAAATGTTTGCCCTCATTAGACTCCCCTCTGGAAGCGCTTTCACTGCAAGCTGCAGATTCCCTCCTAACAGCAAGCTTTAGGATAGGGTACTGAATTGTAACTTAACTGCGGCTCATAAGGCGATTTTGGCAAAGAGAATATCTCCCGCAGGGAAGCTGCTACCATCAAATATTTGCCCTCATTAGACTCCCCTCTGGAAGCGCTTTCACTGCAAGCTGCAGATTCCCTCCTAACAGCAAGTTTTAGGATAGGGTACTGAATTGTAAGTTAACTGCGGCTAATAAGGCGATTTTGGCAAAGAGAATATCTCCCGCAGGGAAGCTGCTACCATCAAATATTTGCCCTCATTAGACTCCCCTCTGGAAGCGCTTTCACTGCAAGCTGCAGATTCCCTCCTAACAGCAAGCTTTAGGATAGGGTACTGAATTTTATCTTAACTGCGGCTAATAAGGCGATTTTGGCAAAGAGAATATCTCCCGCAGGGAAGCTGCTACCATCAAATGTTTGCCCTCATTAGACTCCCCTCTGGAAGCGCTTTCACTGCAAGCTGCAGATTCCCTCCTAACAGCAAGCTTTAGGATAGGGTACTGAATTGTAACTTACTTTCGTCTAATTAAGAGATTATGGCAAAGAGAGTATCTCCCGCAGGGAAGCTGCTACCATCAAATATTTGCCCTCATTAGACTCCCCTCTGGAAGCGCTTTCACTGCAAGCTGCAGATTCCCTCCTAACAGCAAGCTTTAGGATAGGGTACTGAATTGTAACTTAACTGCGGCTAATAAGGCGATTTTGGCAAAGAGAGTATCTCCCGCAGGGAAGCTGCTACCATCAAATGTTTGCCCTCATTAGACTCCCCTCTGGAAGCGCTTTCACTGCAAGCGGCAGATTCCCACCTAACAGCAAGCTTTAGGATAGGGTACTGAATTGTAACTTACTTTCGCCTAATACTGCGATTTTGGAAAAGAGACTATCTCCCGCAGGGAAGCTGCTACCATCAAATGTTTGCCCTCATTAGACTCCCCTCTGGAAGCGCTTTCACTGCAAGCTGCACATTCCCTCCTAACAGCAAGCTTTAGGATAGGGTACTGAATTGTAACTTAACTGCGTCTAATAATGCGATTTTGGCAAAGAGAGTATCTCCCGCAGGGAAGCTGCTACCATAAAATGTTTGCCCTCATTAGAGTCCCCTCTGGAAGCGCTTTCACTGCAAGCTGCAGATTCCCTCCTAACAGCAAGCTTTAGGATAGGGTACTGAATTGTAAGTTAACTGCGGCTCATAAGGCGATTTTGGCAAAGAGACTATCTCCCGCAGGGAAGCTGCTACCATCAAATGTTTGCCCTCATTAGACTCCCCTCTGGAAGCGCTTTCACTGCAAGCTGCAGATTCCCTCCTAACAGCAAGCTTTAGGATAGGGTACTGAATTGTAACTTACTTTCGCCTAATAATGCGATTTTGGCAAAGAGACTATCTCCCGCAGGGAAGCTGCTACCATCAAATGTTTGCCCTCATTAGACTCCCCTCTGGAAGGGCTTTCACTGCAAGCTGCAGATTCCCTCCTAACAGCAAGATTTAGGATAGGGTACTGAATTGTAACTTACTTTCGCCTAATAATGCGATTTTGGCAAAGAGAGTATCTCCCGCAGGGAAGCTGCTACCATCAAATGTTTGCCCTCGTTAGACTTCCCTCTGGAAGTGGTTTCACTGCAAGCTGCAGATTCCCTCCTAACAGCAAGCTTTAGGATATGGTACTGAATTGTAACTTAACTGCGGCTAATAAGGCGATTATGGCAAAGAGAGTATCTCCCGCAGGGAAGCTGTTACCATCAAATATTTGCCCTCGTTAGACTCCCCTCTGGAAGCGCTTTCACTGCAAGCTGCAGATTCCCTCCTAAGAGCAAGCTTTAGGATAGGGTACTGAATTGTAACTTACGTTCGCCTAATAATGCGATTATGACAAAGAGAATATCTCCCGCAGGGAAGCTACTACCATCAAATGTTTGCCCTCATTAGACTCCCCTCTGGAAGCGCTTTCACTGCAAGCTGCAGATTCCCTCCTAACAGCAAGCTTTAGGATAGGGTACTGAATTGTAACTTAACTGCGGCTAATAAGGCGATTTTGGCAAAGAGAGTATCTCCCGCAGGGAAGCTGCTACCATCAAATGTTTGCCCTCGTTAGACTTCCCTCTGGAAGTGCTTTCACTGCAAGCTGCAGATTCCCTCCTAAGCAAGCTTTAGGATAGGGTACTGAATTGTAACTTACTTTCGCCTAATAATGCGATTTTGGGAAAGAGAGTATCTCCCGCAGGGAAGCTGTTACCATCAAATGTTTGCCCTCCTTAGACTCCCCACTGGAAGTGCTTTCACTGCAAGCTGCAGATTCCCTCCTAACAGCAAGCTTTAGGATAGGGTACTGAATTGTAACTTACTTTCGCCTAATAATGCGGTTTTTGCAAAGAGAATATCTCCCGCAGGGAAGCTGCTACCATCAAACGTTTGCCCTCATTAGACTCCCCTCTGGAAGCGCTTTCACTGCAAGCTGCAGATTCCCTCCTAACAGCAAGCTGTAGGACACTGTACTGAATTGTAACTTAACTGCGGCTAATACTGCGATTTTGGCAAAGAGAGTATCTCCCGCAGGGAAGCTGTTACCATCAAATATTTGCCCTCGTTAGACTCCCCTCTGGAAGCGCTTTCACTGCAAGCTGCAGATTCCCTCCTAAGAGCAAGCTTTAGGATAGGGTACTGAATTGTAACTTAACTGCGGCTCATAATGCGATTTCGGCAAAGAGAATATCTCCCGCAGGGAAGCTGTTACCATCAAATGTTCGCCCTCATTAGACTCCCCTCTGGAAGCGCTTTCACTGCAAGCTGCAGATTCCCTCCTAACAGCAAGCTTTAGAATAGGGTATTGAATTTTAAGTTAACTGCGGCTCATAAGGCGATTTTGGCAAAGAGAGTATCTCCCGCAGGGAAGCTGCTACCATCAAATGTTTGGCCTCATTAGACTCCCCCCTGGAAGCGCTTTCACTGCAAGCTGCAGATTCCCTCCTAACAGCAAGCTTTAGGACAGTGTACTGAATTGTAACATAACTGCGTCTAATAAGGCGATTTTTGCAAAGAGAATATCTCCCGCAGGGAAGCTGCTACCATCAAATGTTTGCCCTCATTAGACTCCCTTCTGGAAGCGCTTTCACTGCAAGCGGCAGATTCCCACCTAACAGCAAGCTGTAGGACAGGGTACTGAATTGTAACTTAACTGCGTCTATTAAGGCGATTATGGCAAAGAGAATATCTCCCGCAGGGAAGCTGCTACCATCAAATGTTTGCCCTCATTAGACTCCCCTCTGGAAGCGCTTTCACTGCAAGCTGCAGATTCCCTCCTAACAGCAAGCTTTACGATACGGTACTGAATTGTAACTTACTTTCGCCTAATAATGCGATTTTGGCAAAGGGAGTATCTCCCGCAGGGAAGCTGCTACCATCAAATGTTTGCCCTCGTTAGACTCCCCTCTGGAAGCGCTTTCACTGCAAGCTGCAGTTTCCTTCCTAACAGCAAGCTGTAGGACAGTGTACTGAATTGTATCATAACTGCGTCTAATAAGGCGATTATGGCAAATAGAATATCTTTCGCAGGGAAGCTGCTACCATCAAATGTTTGCCCTCATTAGACTCCCCTCTGGAAGCGCTTTCACTGCAAGCTGCAGATTCCCACCTAACAGCAAGCTTTAGGATAGGGTACTGAATTGTAACTTAACTGCGGATAATAAGGCGATGTTGGCAAAGAGAATATCTCCCGCAGGGAAGCTGCTACCATCAAATGTTTGCCCTCATTAGAGTCCCCTCTGGAAGCGCTTTCACTGCAAGCTGCAGATTCCCTCCTAACAGCAAGCTTTAGGATAGGGTACTGAATTGTAACTTACTTTCGCCTAATAATGCGATTTTGGCAAAGAGAATATCTCCCGCAGGGAAGCTGCTACCATCATATGTTTGCCCTCAATACAATCCCCTCTGAAAGCGCTTTCACTGCAAGCGGCAGATTCCCACCTAACAGCAAGCTTTAGGATAGGGTACTGAATTGTAACTTACTTTCGCCTAATAATGCGATTTTGGCAAAGAGAATATCTCCCGCAGGGAAGCTGCTACCATCAAATGTTTGCCCTCATTAGACTCCCCTCTGGAAGCGCTTTCACTGCAAGCTGCAGATTCCCTCCTAACAGCAAGCTTTAGGATAGGGTACTGAATTGTAACTTAACTGCGGCTCATAAGGCGATATTGGCAAAGAGAATATCTCCCGCAGGGAAGCTGCTACAATCAAATATTTGCCCTCATTAGACTCCCCTCTGGAAGCGCTTTCACTGCAAGCTGCAGATTCCCTCCTAACAGCAAGCTTTAGGATAGGGTACTGAATTGTAACTTACTTTCGCCTAATAAAGCGATTGTGGCAAATAGAGTATCTCCCGCAGGGAAGCTGCTACCATCAAATGTTTGCCCTCGTTAGACTCCCCTCTGGAAGCGCTTTCACTGCAAGCTGCAGATTCCCTCCTAACAGCAAGCTTTAGGATAGGGTACTGAATTGTAACTTACTTTCGCCTAATAATGCGATTTTGGACAAGAGAATATCTCCCGCAGGGAAGCTGCTACCATCAAATGTTTGCCCTCATTAGACTCCTCTCTGGAAGCGCTTTCACTGCAAGCTGCAGATTCCCTCCTAACAGCAAGCTTTAGGATAGGGTACTGAATTGTAACTTAACTGCGGCTCATAAGGCGATTGTGGCAAAGAGAGTATCTCCCGCAGGGAAGCTGCTACCATCAAATGTTTGCCCTCATTAGACTCCTCCCTGGAAGCGCTTTCACTGCAAGCTGCAGATTCCCTCCTAACAGCAAGCTTTAGGATAGGGTACTGAATTGTATCTTACTTTCGACTAATAATGCGATTTTGGGAAAGAGAGTATCTCCCGCAGAGAAGCTGTTACCATCAAATGTTTGCCCTCATTAGACTCCCCTCTGGAAGCGCTTTCACTGCAAGCTGCAGATTCCCTCCTAACAGCAAGCTTTAGGACAGTGTACTGAATTGTAACATAACTGCGTCTAATAAGGCGATTTTGGCAAAGAGAATATCTCCCGCAGGGAAGCTGCTACCATCAAATGTTTGCCCTCATTAGACTCCCCTCTGGAAGCGCTTTCACTGCAAGCTGCAGATTCCCTCCTAACAGCAAGCTGTAGGACAGGGTACTGAATTGTAACTTAACTGCGGCTAATAATGCGATTTTGGCAAAGAGAATATCTCCCGCAGGGAAGCTGCTACCATCAAATGTTTGCCCTCATTAGACTCCCCTCTGGAAGCGCTTTCACTGCAAGCTGCAGATTCCCTCCTAACAGCAAGCTTTAGGATAGGGTACTGAATTGTAACTTAACTGCGGCTCATAATGCAATTTTTGGAAAGAGAGTATCTCCCGCAGGGAAGCTGCTACCATCAAATGTTTGCCCTCGTTAGACTTCCCTCTGGAAGTGCTTTCACTGCAAGCTGCAGATTCCCTCCTAACAGCAAGCTTTAGGATAGGGTACTGAATTGTAACTTACTTTCGCCTAATAATGCGATTTTGGCAAAGAGAGTATCTCCCGCAGGGAAGCTGCTACCATCAAATGTTTGCCCTCATTAGACTCCCCTCTGGAAGCGCTTTCACTGCAAGCGGCAGATTCCCACCTAACAGCAAGCTGTAGGACAGGGTACTGAATTGTAACTTAACTGCGTCTAATAAGGCGATTATGGCAAAGAGAGTATCTCCCGCAGGGAAGCTGCTACCATAAAATGTTTGCCCTCATTAGACTCCCCTCTGGAAGCGCTTTCACTGCAAGCTGCAGATTCCCACCTAACAGCAAGCTTTAGGATAGGGTACTGAATTGTAACTTACTTTCGCCTAATAATGCGATTATTGCAAAGAGAGTATCTCCCGCAGGGAAGCTGCTACCATCAAATGTTTGCCCTCATTAGACTCCCCTCTGGAAGCGCTTTCACTGCAAGCTGCAGATTCCCTCCTAAGAGCAAGCTTTAGGATAGGGTACTGAATTGTAACTTACTTTCGCCTAATAATGCGATTTTGGCAAAGAGAGTATCTCCCGCATGGAAGCTGCTACCATCAAATGTTTTCCCTCATTAGACTCCCCTCTGGAAGCGCTTTCACTGCAAGCTGCAGATTCCCTCCTAACAGCAAGCTTTAGGATAGGGTACTGAATTGTAACTTACTTTCGCCTAATAATGCGATTATTGCAAAGAGAGTATCTCCCGCAGGGAAGCTGCTACCATCAAATGTTTGCCCTCATTAGACTCCCCTCTGGAAGCGCTTTCACTGCAAGCTGCAGATTCCCTCCTAACAGCAAGCTTTAGGATAGGGTACTGAATTGTAACTTACTTTCGACTAATAATGCGATTTTGGCAAAGAGAGTATCTCCCGCAGGGAAGCTGCTACCATCAAATGTTTTCCCTCATTAGACTCCCCTCTGGAAGCGCTTTCACTGCAAGCTGCAGATTCCCTCCTAACAGAAAGCTTTAGGATAGGGTACTGAATTGTAACTTACTTTCGCCTAATGAGGCGATTTTGGGAAAGAGAGTATCTCCCGCAGGGAAGCTGTTACCATCAAATGTTTGCCCTCATTAGACTCCCCTCTGGAAGCGCTTTCACTGCAAGCTGCAGATTCCCTCCTAACAGCAAGCTTTAGGATAGGGTACCGAATTGTAACTTAACTGCGGCTCATAATGCGATTGTGGCAAAGAGAGTATCTCCCGCAGGGAAGCTGCTACCATCAAATGTTTGCCCTTGTTAGACTCCCCTCTGGTATCGCTTTCACTGCAAGCTGCAGATTCCCACCTAACAGCAAGCTTTAGGACAGTGTACTGAATTGTAACATAACTGCGTCTAATAAGGC
Organism: Phaenicophaeus curvirostris; assembly: GCF_032191515.1. Classification (NCBI taxonomy): domain Eukaryota; kingdom Metazoa; phylum Chordata; class Aves; order Cuculiformes; family Cuculidae; genus Phaenicophaeus; species Phaenicophaeus curvirostris. The sequence continues at coordinate 246,937 of NW_027206682.1, forward strand.
GATTTTGGCAAAGAGAATATCTCCCGCAGGGAAGCTGCTACCATCAAATGTTTGCCCTCATTAGACTCCCCTCTGGAAGCGCTTTCACTGCAAGCGGCAGATTCCCACCTAACAGCAAGCTTTAGGATAGGGTACTGAATTGTAACTTACTTTCGCCTAATAATGGGATTTTGGCAAAGAGAGTATCTCCCGCAGGGAAGCTGCTACCATCAAATGTTTGCCCTCATTAGACTCCCCTCTGGAAGCGCTTTCACTGCAAGCTGCAGATTCCCTCCTAACAGCAAGCTTTAGGATAGGGTACTGAATTGTAACTTACTTTTGCCTTATAAAGAGATTTTGGCAAAGAGAGTATCTCCCGCAGGGAAGCTGCTACCATCAAATATTTGCCCTCATTAGACTCCCCTCTGGAAGCGCTTTCACTGCAAGCTGCAGATTCCCTCCTAACAGCAAGCTTTAGGATAGGGTACTGAATTGTAACTTACTTTCGCCTAATAATGCGATTTTGGCAAAGAGAGTATCTCCCGCAGGGAAGCTGCTACCATCAAATGTTTGCCCTCATTAGACTCCCCTCTGGAAGCGCTTTCACTGCAAGCTGCAGATTCCCTCCTAACAGCAAGCTTTAGGATAGGGTACTGAATTGTAACTTAACTGCGGCTCATAAGGCGATTTTGGCAAAGAGAATATCTCCCGCAGGGAAGCTGCTACCATCAAATGTTTGCCCTCATTAGACTCCCCTCTGGAAGCGCTTTCACTGCAAGCTGCAGATTCCCTCCTAACAGCAAGCTTTAGGATAGGGTACTGAAATGTAACTTAACTGCGGCTAATAACGCGATTTTGGCAAAGAGAGTATCTCCCGCTGGGAAGCTGCTACCATCAAATGTTTGTCCTCATTAGACTCCCCTCTGGAAGCGCTTTCACTGCAAGCTGCAGATTCCCTCCTAACAGCAAGCTTTAGGATAGGGTACTGAATTGTAACTTACTTTCGCCTAATAATGAGATTTTGGCAAAGAGAGTATCTCCCGCAGGGAAGCTGCTACCATCAAATGTTTGCCCTCATTAGACTCCCCTCTGGAAGCGCTTTCACTGCAAGCTGCAGATTCCCTCCTAACAGCAAGCTTTAGGATAGTGTACTGAATTGTAACTTACTTTCGCCTAATAATGGGATTTTGGCAAAGAGAGTATCTCCCGCAGGGAAGCTGCTACCATCAAATGTTTGCCCTCATTAGACTCCCCTCTGGAAGTGCTTTCACTGCAAGCTGCAGATTAACTCCTAACAGCAAGCTTTAGGATAGGGTACTGAATTGTAACTTACTTTCGCCTAATAATGCGATTTTGGGAAAGAGAGTATCTCCCGCAGGGAAGCTGCTACCATCAAATGTTTGCCCTCATTAGACTCCCCTCTGGAAGCGCTTTCACTACAAGCTGCAGATTCCCTCCTAACAGCAAGCTTTAGGATAGGGTACTGAATAGTAACTTACTTTCGCCTAATAATGCGATTCTGGCAAAGAGAGTATCTCCCGCAGGGAAGCTGCTACCATCAAATGTTTGCCCTCATTAGACTCCCCTCTGGAAGCGCTTTCACTGCAAGCTGCAGATTCCGTCCTAACAGCAAGCTTTAGGATAGGGTACTGAATTGTATCTTAACTGCGGCTAATAAGGCGATTTTGGCAAAGAGAGTATCTCCCGCAGGGAAGCTGCTACCAGCAAATGTTTGCCCTCATTAGACTCCCCTCTGGAAGCGCTTTCACTGCAAGCTGCAGATTCCCTCCTAACAGCAAGCTTTAGGATAGGGTACTGAATTGTAACTTAACTGCGGCTCATAAGGCGATTTTGGCAAAGAGAATATCTCCCGGAGGGAAGCTGCTACCATCAAATATTTGCCCTCATTAGACTCCCCTCTGGAAGTGCTTTCACTGCAAGCTGCAGATTCCCTCCTAACAGCAAGTTTTAGGATAGGGTACTGAATTGTAAGTTAACTGCGGCTAATAAGGCGATTTTGGCAAAGAGAATATCTCCCGCAGGGAAGCTGCTACCATCAAATATTTGCCCTCATTAGACTCCCCTCTGGAAGCGCTTTCACTGCAAGCTGCAGATTCCCTCCTAACAGCAAGCTTTAGGATAGGGTACTGAATTTTATCTTAACTGCGGCTAATAAGGCGATTTTGGCAAAGAGAATATCTCCCGCAGGGAAGCTGCTACCATCAAATGTTTGCCCTCATTAGACTCCCCTCTGGAAGCGCTTTCACTGCAAGCTGCAGATTCCCTCCTAACAGCAAGCTTTAGGATAGGGTACTGAATTGTAACTTACTTTCGTCTAATTAAGAGATTATGGCAAAGAGAGTATCTCCCGCAGGGAAGCTGCTACCATCAAATATTTGCCCTCATTAGACTCCCCTCTGGAAGCGCTTTCACTGCAAGCTGCAGATTCCCTCCTAACAGCAAGCTTTAGGATAGGGTACTGAATTGTAACTTAACTGCGGCTAATAAGGCGATTTTGGCAAAGAGAGTATCTCCCGCAGGGAAGCTGCTACCATCAAATGTTTGCCCTCATTAGACTCCCCTCTGGAAGCGCTTTCACTGCAAGCGGCAGATTCCCACCTAACAGCAAGCTTTAGGATAGGGTACTGAATTGTAACTTACTTTCGCCTAATACTGCGATTTTGGAAAAGAGACTATCTCCCGCAGGGAAGCTGCTACCATCAAATGTTTGCCCTCATTAGACTCCCCTCTGGAAGCGCTTTCACTGCAAGCTGCACATTCCCTCCTAACAGCAAGCTTTAGGATAGGGTACTGAATTGTAACTTAACTGCGTCTAATAATGCGATTTTGGCAAAGAGAGTATCTCCCGCAGGGAAGCTGCTACCATAAAATGTTTGCCCTCATTACAATCCCCTCTGAAAGCGCTTTCACTGCAAGCGGCAGATTCCCACCTAACAGCAAGCTTTAGGATAGGGTACTGAATTGTAACTTACTTTATCCTAATAATGCGATTTTTGCAAAGAGAGTATCTCCCGCAGGGAAGCTGCTACCATCAAATGTTTGCCCTCATTAGACTCCCCTCTGGAAGCGCTTTCACTGCAAGCTGCAGATTCCCTCCTAACAGCAAGCTTTAGGATAGGGTACTGAATTGTAACTTAACTGCTGCTCATAAGGCGATTTTGGCAAAGAGAATATCTCCCGCAGGGAAGCTGCTACCATCAAATATTTGCCCTCATTAGACTCCCCTCTGGAAGCGCTTTCACTGCAAGCTGCAGATTCCCTCCTAACAGCAAGCTTTAGGATAGGGTACTGAATTGTAACTTACTTTCGCCTAATAATGCGATTTTGGCAAAGAGAGTATCTCCCGCAGGGAAGCTGCTACCATCAAATATTTGCCCTCATTAGACTCCCCTCTGGAAGCGCTTTCACTGCAAGCTGCAGATTCCCTCCTAACAGCAAGCTTTAGGAAAGGGTACTGAATTGTATCTTAACTGCGGCTAATAAGGCGATTTTGGCAAAGAGAGTATCTCCCGCAGGGAAGCTGCTACCATCAAATGTTTGCCCTCATTAGACTCCCCTCTGGAAGCGCTTTCACTGCAAGCTGCAGATTCCCTCCTAACAGCAAGCTTTAGGATAGGGTACTGAATTGTAAGTTAACTGCGGCTCATAAGGCGATTTTGGCAAGGAGAGTATCTCCCGCAGGGAAGCTGCTACCATCAAATGTTTGCCCTCATTAGACTCCCCTCTGGAAGCGCTATCACTGAAGCGCTATCACTGCAAGCTGCAGATTCCCTCCTAACAGCAAGCTTTAGGATAGAGTACAGAATTGTAACTTGCTTTCGCCTAATAAGGCGATTTAGGCAAAGATATTATCTCCCGCAGGGAAGCTGCTACCATCAAATGTTTGCCCTCGTTAGACTTCCCTCTGGAAGTGCTTTCACTGCAAGCTGCAGATTCCCTCCTAACAGCAAGCTTTAGGATAGGGTACTGAATTGTAACTTACTTTCGCCTAATAATGCGATTTTGGGAAAGAGAGTATCTCCCGCAGGGAAGCTGCTACCATCAAATGTTTGCCCTCATTAGACTCCCCTCTGGAAGCGCTTTCACTGCAAGCTGCAGATTCCCACCTAACAGCAAGCTTTAGGATAGGGTACTGAATTGTAACTTACTTTCGCCTAATACTGCGATTTTGGAAAAGAGACTATCTCCCGCAGGGAAGCTGCTACCATCAAATGTTTGCCCTCATTAGACTCCCCTCTGGAAGCGCTTTCACTGCAAGCTGCAGATTCCCTCCTAACAGCAAGCTTTAGGATAGGGTACTGAATTGTAACTTAACTGCGGCTAATAATGCGATTTTGGCAAAGAGAGTATCTCCCGCAGGGAAGCTGCTACCATCAAATGTTTGCCCTCATTAGACTCCCCTCTGGAAGCGCTTTCACTGCAAGCTGCAGATTCCCTCCTAACAGCAAGCTTTAGGATAGGGTACTGAATTGTAACTTACTTTCGCCTAATAATGCGATTATGGCAAAGAGAGTATCTCCCGCAGGGAAGCTGCTACCATCAAATGTTTGCCCTCATTAGACTCCCCTCTGGAAGCGCTTTCACTGCAAGCTGCAGATTCCCTCCTAACAGCAAGCTTTAGGATAGGGTACTGAATTGTAACTTAACTGCGGCTCATAAGGCGATTTTGGCAAAGAGAGTATCTCCCGCAGGGAAGCTGCTACCATCAAATGTTTGCCCTCATTAGACTCCCCTCTGGAAGCGCTTTCACTGCAAGCTGCAGATTCCCTCCTAACAGCAAGCTTTAGGATAGGGTACTGAATTGTAACTTACTTTCGCCTAATAATGCGATTTTGGCAAAGAGAGTATCTCCCGCAGGGAAGCTGCTACCATCAAATATTTGCCCTCATTAGACTCCCCTCTGGAAGCGCTTTCACTGCAAGCGGCAGATTCCCTCCTAACAGCAAGCTTTAGGATAGGGTACTGAATTGTAACTTACTTTCGCCTAATAAAGAGATTTTGGCAAAGAGAGTATCTCCCGCAGAGAAGCTGCTCCCATAAAATTTTTGCCCTCATTAGACTCCCCTCTGGAAGCGCTTTCACTGCAAGCTGCAGATTCCCTCCTAACAGCAAGCTTTAGGATAGGGTACTGAATTGTAACTTAACTGCGGCTAATAAGGCGATTTTGGCAAAGAGAGTATCTCCCGCAGGGAAGCTGCTACCATCAAATGTTTGCCCTCATTAGACTCCCCTCTGGAAGCGCTTTCACTGCAAGCTGCAGATTCCCTCCTAACAGCAAGCTTTAGGATAGGGTACTGAATTGTAACTTAACTGCGGCTCATAAGGTGATTTTGGCAAAGAGACTATCTCCCGCAGGGAAGCTGCTACCATCAAATATTTGCCCTCATTAGACTCCCCTCTGGAAGCGCTTTCACTGCAAGCTGCAGATTCCCTCCTAACAGCAAGCTTTAGGATATTGTACTGAAATGTAACTTAACTGCGGATAATAACGCGATTTTGGCAAAGAGAGTATCTCCCGCAGGGAAGCTGCTACCATCAAATGTTTGCCCTCATTAGACTCCCCTCTGGAAGCGCTTTCACTGCAAGCTGCAGATTCCCTCCTAACAGCAAGCTTTAGGATAGGGTACTGAATGGTAATTTAACTGCGGCTCATAAGGCGATTTTTGCAAAGAGACTATCTCCCGCACGGAAGCTGCTACCATCAAATGTTTGCCCTCATTAGACTCCCCTCTGGAAGCGCTTTCACTGCAAGCTGCAGATTCCCTCCTAACAGCAAGCTTTAGGATAGGGTACTGAATTGTATCTTAACTGCGGCTAATAAGGCGATTTTGGCAAAGAGAGTATCTCCCGCAGGGAAGCTGCTACCATCAAATGTTTGCCCTCATTAGACTCCCCTCTGGAAGCGCTTTCACTGCAAGCTGCAGATTCCCTCCTAACAGCAAGCTTTAGGATAGGGTACTGAATTGTAACTTAACTGCTGCTCATAAGGCGATTTTGGCAAAGAGAATATCTCCCGCAGGGAAGCTGCTACCATCAAATATTTGCCCTCATTAGACTCCCCTCTGGAAGCGCTTTCACTGCAAGCTGCAGATTCCCTCCTAACAGCAAGCTTTAGGATAGGGTACTGAATTGTAACTTAACTGCGGCTAATAAGGCGATTTAGGCAAAGAGAGTATCTCCCGCAGGGAAGCTGCTACCATCAAATGTTTGCCCTCATTAGACTCCCCTCTGGAAGCGCTTTCACTGCAAGCTGCAGATTCCCTCCTAACAGCAAGCTTTAGGATAGGGTACTGAAATGTAAGTTAACTGCGGCTCATAAGGCGATTTTGGCAAGGAGAGTATCTCCCGCAGGGAAGCTGCTACCATCAAATGTTTGCTCTCATTAGACTCCCCTCTGGAAGCGCTATCACTGAAGCGCTATCACTGCAAGCTGCAGATTCCCTCCTAACAGCAAGCTTTAGGATAGTGTACTGAATTGTAACTTACTTTCGCCTAATAATGCGATTTTGGCAAAGAGAGTATCTCCCGCAGGGAAGCTGCTACCATCAAATGTTTGCCCTCGTTAGACTTCCCTCTGGAAGTGCTTTCACTGCAAGCTGCAGATTCCCTCCCAACAGCAAGCTTTAGGATAGGGTACTGAATTGTAACTTACTTTCGCCTAATAATGCGATTTTGGGAAAGAGAGTATCTCCCGCAGGGAAGCTGCTACCATCAAATGTTTGCCCTCATTAGACTCCCCTCTGGAAGCGCTTTCACTGCAAGCTGCAGATTCCCTCCTAACAGCAAGCTTTAGGACAGTGTACTGAATTGTAACATAACTGCGTCTAATAAGGCGATTTTGGCAAAGAGAATATCTCCCGCAGGGAAGATGCTACCATCAAATGTTTGCCCTCGATATACTCCCCTCTGGAAGCGCTTTCACTGCAAGCGGCAGATTCCCACCTAACAGCAAGCTGTAGGACAGGGTACTGAATTGTAACTTAACTGCGGCTCATAAGGCGATTTTGGCAAAGAGAATATCTCCCGCAGGGAAGCTGCTACCATCAAATATTTGCCCTCATTAGACTCCCCTCTGGAAGCGCTTTCACTGCAAGCTGCAGATTCCCTCCTAACAGCAATCTTTAGTATAGGGTACTGAATTGTAACTTACTTACGCCTAATAATGCGATTTTGGCAAAGAGAGTATCTCCCGCAGGGAAGCTGCTACCATCAAATGTTTGCCCTCATTAGACTCCCCTCTGGAAGCGCTTTCACTGCAAGCTGCAGATTCCCTCCTAACAGCAAGCTTTAGGATAGGGTACTGATTTGTAACATAACTGCGGCTCATAAGGCGATTATGGCAAAGAGAATATCTCCCGCAGGGAAGCTGCTACCATCAAATGTTTGCCCTCATTAGACTCCCCTCTGGAAGCGCTTTCACTGCAAGCTGCAGATTCCCTCCTAACAGCAAGCTTTAGGATATTGTACTGAAATGTAACTTAACTGCGGATAATAAAGCGATTTTGGCAAAGAGAGTATCTCCCGCAGGGAAGCTGCTACCATCAAATGTTTGCCCTCATTAGACTCCCCTCTGGAAGCGCTTTCACTGCAAGCTGCAGATTCCCTCCTAACAGCAAGCTTTAGGATAGGGTACTGAATGGTAATTTAACTGCGGCTCATAAGGCGATTTTGGCAAAGAGAATATCTCCCGCAGGGAAGCTGCTACCATCAAATGTTTGCCCTCATTAGACTCCCCTCTGGAAGCGCTTTCACTGCAAGCTGCAGATTCCCTCCTAACAGCAAGCTTTAGGATAGGGTACTGAATTGTATCTTAACTGCGGCTAATAAGGCGATTTTGGCAAAGAGAGTATCTCCCGCAGGGAAGCTGCTACCATCAAATGTTTGTCCTCATTAGACTCCCCTCTGGAAGCGCTTTCACTGCAAGCTGCACATTCCCTCCTAACAGCAAGCTTTAGGATAGGGTACTGAATTGTAACTTAACTGCGTCTAATAATGCGATTTTGGCAAAGAGAGTATCTCCCGCAGGGAAGCTGCTACCATAAAATGTTTGCCCTCATTACAATCCCCTCTGAAAGCGCTTTCACTGCAAGCGGCAGATTCCCTCCTAACAGCAAGCTTTAGGATAGGGTACTGAATTGTAACTTACTTTCGCCTAATAATGCGATTATTGCAAAGAGAGTATCTCCCGCAGGGAAGCTGCTACCATCAAATGTTTGCCCTCATTAGACTCCCCTCTGGAAGCGCTTTCACTGCAAGCTGCAGATTCCCTCCTAAGAGCAAGCTTTAGGATAGGGTACTGAATTGTAACTTACTTTCGCCTAATAATGCGATTTTGGCAAAGAGAGTATCTCCCGCATGGAAGCTGCTACCATCAAATGTTTTCCCTCATTAGACTCCCCTCTGGAAGCGCTTTCACTGCAAGCTGCAGATTCCCTCCTAACAGCAAGCTTTAGGATAGGGTACTGAATTGTAACTTACTTTCGCCTAATAATGCGATTATTGCAAAGAGAGTATCTCCCGCAGGGAAGCTGCTACCATCAAATGTTTGCCCTCATTAGACTCCCCTCTGGAAGCGCTTTCACTGCAAGCTGCAGATTCCCTCCTAACAGCAAGCTTTAGGATAGGGTACTGAATTGTAACTTACTTTCGACTAATAATGCGATTTTGGCAAAGAGAGTATCTCCCGCAGGGAAGCTGCTACCATCAAATGTTTTCCCTCATTAGACTCCCCTCTGGAAGCGCTTTCACTGCAAGCTGCAGATTCCCTCCTAACAGAAAGCTTTAGGATAGGGTACTGAATTGTAACTTACTTTCGCCTAATGAGGCGATTTTGGGAAAGAGAGTATCTCCCGCAGGGAAGCTGTTACCATCAAATGTTTGCCCTCATTAGACTCCCCTCTGGAAGCGCTTTCACTGCAAGCTGCAGATTCCCTCCTAACAGCAAGCTTTAGGATAGGGTACCGAATTGTAACTTAACTGCGGCTCATAATGCGATTGTGGCAAAGAGAGTATCTCCCGCAGGGAAGCTGCTACCATCAAATGTTTGCCCTTGTTAGACTCCCCTCTGGTATCGCTTTCACTGCAAGCTGCAGATTCCCACCTAACAGCAAGCTTTAGGACAGTGTACTGAATTGTAACATAACTGCGTCTAATAAGGCGATTTTGGCAAAGAGAATATCTCCCGCAGGGAAGCTGCTACCATCAAATGTTTGCCCTCATTAGACTCCCCTCTGGAAGCGCTTTCACTGCAAGCGGCAGATTCCCACCTAACAGCAAGCTTTAGGATAGGGTACTGAATTGTAACTTACTTTCGCCTAATAATGGGATTTTGGCAAAGAGAGTATCTCCCGCAGGGAAGCTGCTACCATCAAATGTTTGCCCTCATTAGACTCCCCTCTGGAAGCGCTTTCACTGCAAGCTGCAGATTCCCTCCTAACAGCAAGCTTTAGGATAGGGTACTGAATTGTAACTTACTTTTGCCTTATAAAGAGATTTTGGCAAAGAGAGTATCTCCCGCAGGGAAGCTGCTACCATCAAATATTTGCCCTCATTAGACTCCCCTCTGGAAGCGCTTTCACTGCAAGCTGCAGATTCCCTCCTAACAGCAAGCTTTAGGATAGGGTACTGAATTGTAACTTACTTTCGCCTAATAATGCGATTTTGGCAAAGAGAGTATCTCCCGCAGGGAAGCTGCTACCATCAAATGTTTGCCCTCATTAGACTCCCCTCTGGAAGCGCTTTCACTGCAAGCTGCAGATTCCCTCCTAACAGCAAGCTTTAGGATAGGGTACTGAATTGTAACTTAACTGCGGCTCATAAGGCGATTTTGGCAAAGAGAATATCTCCCGCAGGGAAGCTGCTACCATCAAATGTTTGCCCTCATTAGACTCCCCTCTGGAAGCGCTTTCACTGCAAGCTGCAGATTCCCTCCTAACAGCAAGCTTTAGGATAGGGTACTGAAATGTAACTTAACTGCGGCTAATAACGCGATTTTGGCAAAGAGAGTATCTCCCGCTGGGAAGCTGCTACCATCAAATGTTTGTCCTCATTAGACTCCCCTCTGGAAGCGCTTTCACTGCAAGCTGCAGATTCCCTCCTAACAGCAAGCTTTAGGATAGTGTACTGAATTGTAACTTACTTTCGCCTAATAATGCAATTTTGGGAGAGAGAGTATCTCCCGCAGGGAAGCTGCTACCATCAAATGTTTGCCCTCGTTAGACTTCCCTCTGGAAGTGCTTTCACTGCAAGCTGCAGATTCCCTCCTAACAGCAAGCTTTAGGATAGGGTACTGAATTGTAACTTACTTTCGCCTAATAATGCGATTTTGGCAAAGAGAGTATCTCCCGCAGGGAAGCTGTTACCATCAAATGTTTGCCCTCATTAGACTCCCCTCTGGAAGCGCTTTCACTGCAAGCTGCAGATTCCCTCCTAACAGCAAGCTTTAGGATAGGGTACTGAATTGTAAGTTAACTGCGGCTCATAAGGCGATTTTGTCAAAGAGAATATCTCCCGCAGGGAAGCTGCTACCATCAAATGTTTGCCCTCATTAGACTCCCCTCTGGAAGCGCTTTCACTGCAAGCTGCAGATTCCCTCCTAACAGCAAGCTTTAGGATAGGGTACTGAATTGTAACTTACTTTCGCCTAATAATGAGATTTTGGCAAAGAGAGTATCTCCCGCAGGGAAGCTGCTACCATCAAATGTTTGCCCTCATTAGACTCCCCTCTGGAAGCGCTTTCACTGCAAGCTGCAGATTCCCTCCTAACAGCAAGCTTTAGGATAGGGTACTGAATTGTAACTTACTTTCGCCTAATAATGGGATTTTGGCAAAGAGAGTATCTCCCGCAGGGAAGCTGCTACCATCAAATGTTTGCCCTCATTAGACTCCCCTCTGGAAGTGCTTTCACTGCAAGCTGCAGATTAACTCCTAACAGCAAGCTTTAGGATAGGGTACTGAATTGTAACTTACTTTCGCCTAATAATGCGATTTTGGGAAAGAGAGTATCTCCCGCAGGGAAGCTGCTACCATCAAATGTTTGCCCTCATTAGACTCCCCTCTGGAAGCGCTTTCACTACAAGCTGCAGATTCCCTCCTAACAGCAAGCTTTAGGATAGGGTACTGAATAGTAACTTACTTTCGCCTAATAATGCGATTCTGGCAAAGAGAGTATCTCCCGCAGGGAAGCTGCTACCATCAAATGTTTGCCCTCATTAGACTCCCCTCTGGAAGCGCTTTCACTGCAAGCTGCAGATTCCGTCCTAACAGCAAGCTTTAGGATAGGGTACTGAATTGTATCTTAACTGCGGCTAATAAGGCGATTTTGGCAAAGAGAGTATCTCCCGCAGGGAAGCTGCTACCAGCAAATGTTTGCCCTCATTAGACTCCCCTCTGGAAGCGCTTTCACTGCAAGCTGCAGATTCCCTCCTAACAGCAAGCTTTAGGATAGGGTACTGAATTGTAACTTAACTGCGGCTCATAAGGCGATTTTGGCAAAGAGAATATCTCCCGGAGGGAAGCTGCTACCATCAAATATTTGCCCTCATTAGACTCCCCTCTGGAAGCGCTTTCACTGCAAGCTGCAGATTCCCTCCTAACAGCAAGTTTTAGGATAGGGTACTGAATTGTAAGTTAACTGCGGCTAATAAGGCGATTTTGGCAAAGAGAATATCTCCCGCAGGGAAGCTGCTACCATCAAATATTTGCCCTCATTAGACTCCCCTCTGGAAGCGCTTTCACTGCAAGCTGCAGATTCCCTCCTAACAGCAAGCTTTAGGATAGGGTACTGAATTGTAACTTACTTTCGTCTAATTAAGAGATTATGGCAAAGAGAGTATCTCCCGCAGGGAAGCTGCTACCATCAAATATTTGCCCTCATTAGACTCCCCTCTGGAAGCGCTTTCACTGCAAGCTGCAGATTCCCTCCTAACAGCAAGCTTTAGGATAGGGTACTGAATTGTAACTTAACTGCGGCTAATAAGGCGATTTTGGCAAAGAGAGTATCTCCCGCAGGGAAGCTGCTACCATCAAATGTTTGCCCTCATTAGACTCCCCTCTGGAAGCGCTTTCACTGCAAGCGGCAGATTCCCACCTAACAGCAAGCTTTAGGATAGGGTACTGAATTGTAACTTACTTTCGCCTAATACTGCGATTTTGGAAAAGAGACTATCTCCCGCAGGGAAGCTGCTACCATCAAATGTTTGCCCTCATTAGACTCCCCTCTGGAAGCGCTTTCACTGCAAGCTGCACATTCCCTCCTAACAGCAAGCTTTAGGATAGGGTACTGAATTGTAACTTAACTGCGTCTAATAATGCGATTTTGGCAAAGAGAGTATCTCCCGCAGGGAAGCTGCTACCATAAAATGTTTGCCCTCATTACAATCCCCTCTGAAAGCGCTTTCACTGCAAGCGGCAGATTCCCACCTAACAGCAAGCTTTAGGATAGGGTACTGAATTGTAACTTACTTTATCCTAATAATGCGATTTTTGCAAAGAGAGTATCTCCCGCAGGGAAGCTGCTACCATCAAATGTTTGCCCTCATTAGACTCCCCTCTGGAAGCGCTTTCACTGCAAGCTGCAGATTCCCTCCTAACAGCAAGCTTTAGGATAGGGTACTGAATTGTAACTTAACTGCTGCTCATAAGGCGATTTTGGCAAAGAGAATATCTCCCGCAGGGAAGCTGCTACCATCAAATATTTGCCCTCATTAGACTCCCCTCTGGAAGCGCTTTCACTGCAAGCTGCAGATTCCCTCCTAACAGCAAGCTTTAGGATAGGGTACTGAATTGTAACTTACTTTCGCCTAATAATGCGATTTTGGCAAAGAGAGTATCTCCCGCAGGGAAGCTGCTACCATCAAATATTTGCCCTCATTAGACTCCCCTCTGGAAGCGCTTTCACTGCAAGCTGCAGATTCCCTCCTAACAGCAAGCTTTAGGAAAGGGTACTGAATTGTATCTTAACTGCGGCTAATAAGGCGATTATGGCAAAGAGAGTATCTCCCGCAGGGAAGCTGCTACCATCAAATGTTTGCCCTCATTAGACTCCCCTCTGGAAGCGCTTTCACTGCAAGCTGCAGATTCCCTCCTAACAGCAAGCTTTAGGATAGGGTACTGAATTGTAAGTTAACTGCGGCTCATAAGGCGATTTTGGCAAGGAGAGTATCTCCCGCAGGGAAGCTGCTACCATCAAATGTTTGCCCTCATTAGACTCCCCTCTGGAAGCGCTATCACTGAAGCGCTATCACTGCAAGCTGCAGATTCCCTCCTAACAGCAAGCTTTAGGATAGGGTACAGAATTGTAACTTGCTTTCGCCTAATAAGGCGATTTAGGCAAAGATATTATCTCCCGCAGGGAAGCTGCTACCATCAAATGTTTGCCCTCGTTAGACTTCCCTCTGGAAGTGCTTTCACTGCAAGCTGCAGATTCCCTCCTAACAGCAAGCTTTAGGATAGGGTACTGAATTGTAACTTACTTTCGCCTAATAATGCGATTTTGGGAAAGAGAGTATCTCCCGCAGGGAAGCTGCTACCATCAAATGTTTGCCCTCATTAGACTCCCCTCTGGAAGCGCTTTCACTGCAAGCTGCAGATTCCCACCTAACAGCAAGCTTTAGGATAGGGTACTGAATTGTATCTTACTTTCGCCTAATAATGCGATTTTGGAAAAGAGACTATCTCCCGCAGGGAAGCTGCTACCATCAAATGTTTGCCCTCATTAGACTCCCCTCTGGAAGCGCTTTCACTGCAAGCTGCAGATTCCCTCCTAACAGCAAGCTTTAGGATAGGGTACTGAATTGTAACTTAACTGCGGATAATAATGCGATTTTGGCAAAGAGAGTATCTCCCGCAGGGAAGCTGCTACCATCAAATGTTTGCCCTCATTAGACTCCCCTCTGGAAGCGCTTTCACTGCAAGCTGCAGATTCCCTCCTAACAGCAAGCTTTAGGATAGGGTACTGAATTGTAACTTACTTTCGCCTAATAATGCGATTATGGCAAAGAGAGTATCTCCCGCAGGGAAGCTGCTACCATCAAATGTTTGCCCTCATTAGACTCCCCTCTGGAAGCGCTTTCACTGCAAGCTGCAGATTCCCTCCTAACAGCAAGCTTTAGGATAGGGTACTGAATTGTAACTTCACTGCGGCTCAGAAGGCGATTTTGGCAAAGAGAGTATCTCCCGCAGGGAAGCTGCTACCATCAAATGTTTGCCCTCATTAGACTCCCCTCTGGAAGCGCTTTCACTGCAAGCTGCAGATTCCCTCCTAACAGCAAGCTTTAGGATAGGGTACTGAATTGTAACTTACTTTCGCCTAATAATGCGATTTTGGCAAAGAGAATATCTCCCGCAGGGAAGCTGCTACCATCAAATATTTGCCCTCATTAGACTCCCCTCTGGAAGCGCTTTCACTGCAAGCGGCAGATTCCCTCCTAACAGCAAGCTTTAGGATAGGGTACTGAATTGTAACTTACTTTCGCCTAATAAAGAGATTTTGGCAAAGAGAGTATCTCCCGCAGAGAAGCTGCTCCCATAAAATTTTTGCCCTCATTAGACTCCCCTCTGGAAGCGCTTTCACTGCAAGCTGCAGATTCCCTCCTAACAGCAAGCTTTAGGATAGGGTACTGAATTGTAACTTAACTGCGGCTAATAAGGCGATTTTGGCAAAGAGAGTATCTCCCGCAGGGAAGCTGCTACCATCAAATGTTTGCCCTCATTAGACTCCCCTCTGGAAGCGCTTTCACTGCAAGCTGCAGATTCCCTCCTAACAGCAAGCTTTAGGATAGGGTACTGAATTGTAACTTAACTGCGGCTCATAAGGTGATTTTGGCAAAGAGACTATCTCCCGCAGGGAAGCTGCTACCATCAAATATTTGCCCTCATTAGACTCCCCTCTGGAAGCGCTTTCACTGCAAGCTGCAGATTCCCTCCTAACAGCAAGCTTTAGGATATTGTACTGAAATGTAACTTAACTGCGGATAATAACGCGATTTTGGCAAAGAGAGTATCTCCCGCAGGGAAGCTGCTACCATCAAATGTTTGCCCTCATTAGACTCCCCTCTGGAAGCGCTTTCACTGCAAGCTGCAGATTCCCTCCTAACAGCAAGCTTTAGGATAGGGTACTGAATGGTAATTTAACTGCGGCTCATAAGGCGATTTTTGCAAAGAGACTATCTCCCGCACGGAAGCTGCTACCATCAAATGTTTGCCCTCATTAGACTCCCCTCTGGAAGCGCTTTCACTGCAAGCTGCAGATTCCCTCCTAACAGCAAGCTTTAGGATAGGGTACTGAATTGTATCTTAACTGCGGGTAATAAGGCGATTTTGGCAAAGAGAGTATCTCCCGCAGGGAAGCTGCTACCATCAAATGTTTGTCCTCATTAGACTCCCCTCTGGAAGCGCTTTCACTGCAAGCTGCACATTCCCTCCTAACAGCAAGCTTTAGGATAGGGTACTGAATTGTAACTTAACTGCGTCTAATAATGCGATTTTGGCAAAGAGAGTATCTCCCGCAGGGAAGCTGCTACCATAAAATGTTTGCCCTCATTACAATCCCCTCTGAAAGCGCTTTCACTGCAAGCGGCAGATTCCCACCTAACAGCAAGCTTTAGGATAGGGTACTGAATTGTAACTTACTTTATCCTAATAATGCGATTTTTGCAAAGAGAGTATCTCCCGCAGGGAAGCTGCTACCATCAAATGTTTGCCCTCATTAGACTCCCCTCTGGAAGCGCTTTCACTGCAAGCTGCAGATTCCCTCCTAACAGCAAGCTTTAGGATAGGGTACTGAATTGTAACTTAACTGCTGCTCATAAGGCGATTTTGGCAAAGAGAATATCTCCCGCAGGGAAGCTGCTACCATCAAATATTTGCCCTCATTAGACTCCCCTCTGGAAGCGCTTTCACTGCAAGCTGCAGATTCCCTCCTAACAGCAAGCTTTAGGATAGGGTACTGAATTGTAACTTAACTGCGGCTAATAAGGCGATTTAGGCAAAGAGAGTATCTCCCGCAGGGAAGCTGCTACCATCAAATGTTTGCCCTCATTAGACTCCCCTCTGGAAGCGCTTTCACTGCAAGCTGCAGATTCCCTCCTAACAGCAAGCTTTAGGATAGGGTACTGAAATGTAAGTTAACTGCGGCTCATAAGGCGATTTTGGCAAGGAGAGTATCTCCCGCAGGGAAGCTGCTACCATCAAATGTTTGCTCTCATTAGACTCCCCTCTGGAAGCGCTATCACTGAAGCGCTATCACTGCAAGCTGCAGATTCCCTCCTAACAGCAAGCTTTAGGATAGTGTACTGAATTGTAACTTACTTTCGCCTAATAATGCGATTTTGGCAAAGAGAGTATCTCCCGCAGGGAAGCTGCTACCATCAAATGTTTGCCCTCGTTAGACTTCCCTCTGGAAGTGCTTTCACTGCAAGCTGCAGATTCCCTCCCAACAGCAAGCTTTAGGATAGGGTACTGAATTGTAACTTACTTTCGCCTAATAATGCGATTTTGGGAAAGAGAGTATCTCCCGCAGGGAAGCTGCTACCATCAAATGTTTGCCCTCATTAGACTCCCCTCTGGAAGCGCTTTCACTGCAAGCTGCAGATTCCCTCCTAACAGCAAGCTTTAGGACAGTGTACTGAATTGTAACATAACTGCGTCTAATAAGGCGATTTTGGCAAAGAGAATATCTCCCGCAGGGAAGATGCTACCATCAAATGTCTGCCCTCATTATACACCCCTCGGGAAGCGCTTTAACTGCAAGCGGCAGATTCCCACCTAACAGCAAGCTGTAGGACAGGGTACTGAATTGTAACTTAACTGCGGCTCATAAGGCGATTTTGGCAAAGAGAATATCTCCCGCAGGGAAGCTGCTACCATCAAATATTTGCCCTCATTAGACTCCCCTCTGGAAGCGCTTTCACTGCAAGCTGCAGATTCCCTCCTAACAGCAAGCTTTAGGATAGGGTACTGAATTGTAACTTACTTAGGCCTAATAATGCGATTTTGGCAAAGAGAGTATCTCCCGCAGGGAAGCTGCTACCATCAAATGTTTGCCCTCATTAGACTCCCCTCTGGAAGCGCTTTCACTGCAAGCTGCAGATTCCCTCCTAACAGCAAGCTTTAGGATAGGGTACTGATTTGTAACATAACTGCGGCTCATAAGGCGATTATGGCAAAGAGAATATCTCCCGCAGGGAAGCTGCTGCCATCAAATGTTTGCCCTCATTAGACTCCCCTCTGGAAGCGCTTTCACTGCAAGCTGCAGATTCCCTCCTAACAGCAAGCTTTAGGATAGGGTACTGAATTGTAACTTACTTTCGCCTAATAATGCGATTTTGGCAAAGAGAGTATCTCCCGCAGGGAAGCTGCTACCATCAAATGTTTGCCCTCATTAAACTCGCCTCTGGAAGCGCTTTCACTGCAAGCTGCAGATTCCCTCCTAACAGCAAGCTTTAGGATAGGGTACTGAATTGTAACTTAACTGCGGCTAATAATGCGATTGTGGCAAAGAGAGTATCTCCCGCAGGGAAGCTGCTACCATCAAATGTTTGCCCTCATTAGACTCCCCTCTGGAAGCGCTTTCACTGCAAGCTGCAGATTCCCTCCTAACAGCAAGCTTTAGGATAGGGTACTGAATTGTAACTTACTTTCGCCTAATAATGCGATATTGGCAAAGAGAGTATCTCCCGCAGGGAAGCTGCTACCATCAAATGTTTGCCCTCGTTAGACTTCCCTCTAGAAGTGCTTTCACTGCAAGCTGCAGATTCCCTCCTAACAGCAAGCTTTAGAATAGGGTATTGAATTTTAAGTTAACTGCGGCTCATAAGGCGATTTTGGCAAAGAGAATATCTCCCGCAGGGAAGCTGCTACCATCAAATATTTGCCCTCGTTAGACTTCCCTCTGGAAGTGCTTTCACTGCAAGCTGCAGATTCCCTCCTAACAGCAAGCTTTAGGAAAGTGTACTGAATTGTAACATAACTGCGTCTAATAAGGCGATTTTGGCAAAGAGAATTTCTCCCGCAGGGAAGCTGCTACCATCAAATGTTTGCCCTCATTAGACTCCCCTCTGGAAGCGCTTTCACTGCAAGCTGCAGATTCCCTCTTAAGAGCAAGCTTTAGGATAGGGTACTGAATTGTAACTTACTTTCAAATAATAATGCGATTTTGGCAAAGAGAGTATCTCCCGCAGGGAAGCTGCTACCATCAAATGTTTGCCCTCATTAGACTCCCCTCTGGAAGCGCTTTCACTGCAAGCTGCAGATTCCCTCCTAACAGCAAGCTTTAGGATAGGGTACTGAATTGTAACTTAACTGCGGCTAATAAGGCGATTTTGGCAAAGAGAATATCTCCCGCAGGGAAGCTGTTACCATCAAATGTTTGCCCTCGTTAGACTCCCCTCTGGAAGCGCTTTAACTGCAAGCTGCAGATTCCCTCCTAACAGCAAGCTTTAGGATAGGGTACTGAATTGTAATTTAACTGCGGCTCATAAGGCGATTTTGGCAAAGAGAATATCTCTCGCAGGGAAGCTGTTACCATCAAATGTTTGCCCTCATTAGACTGCCCTCTGGAAGCGCTTTAACTGCAAGCGGCAGATTCCCACCTAACAGCAAGCTGTAGGACATTGTACTGAATTGTAACTTAACTGCGTCTAATAAGGCGATTTTGGCAAAGAGAATATCTCCCGCAGGGAAGCTGCTACCATCAAATGTTTGCCCTCATTAGACTCCCCTCTGGAAGCGCTTTCACTGCAAGCTGCAGATTCCCTCCTAACAGCAAGCTTTAGGATAGGGTACTGAATTGTAACTTAACTGCGGCTAATAAGGCGATTTTGGCAAAGAGAGTATCTCCCGCAGGGAAGCTGCTACCATCAAATGTTTGCCCTCATTAGACTCCCCTCTGGAAGCGCTTTCACTGCAAGCTGCAGATTCCCTCCTAACAGCAAGCTGTAGCACAGTGTACTGAATTGTATCTTACTTTCGCATAATAATGCGATTTTGGCAAAGAGAGTATCTCCCGCAGGGAAGCTGCTACCATCAAATGTTTGCCCTCATTAGACTCCCCTCTGGAAGCGCTTTCACTGCAAGCTGCAGATTCCCTCCTAACAGCAAGCTTTAGGATAGGGTACTGAATTGTAACTTAACTGCGGCTCATAAGGCGATTTTGGCAAAGAGAATATCTCCCGCAGGGAAGCTGCTACCATCAAATATTTGCCCTCATTAGACTCCCCTCTGGAAGCGCTTTCACTGCAAGCTGCAGATTCCCTCCTAACAGCAAGCTTTAGGATAGGGTACTGAATTGTAAGTTAACTGCGGCTCATAAGGCGATTTTGGCAAAGAGAATATCTCCCGCAGGGAAGCTGCTACCATCAAATGTTTGCCCTCATTAGACTCCCCTCTGGAAGCGCTTTCACTGCAAGCTGCAGATTCCCTCCTAACAGCAAGCTTTAGGATAGGGTACTGAATTGTAACTTATTTTCGCCTAATAATGCGATTTTGGGAAAGAGAGTATCTCCCGCAGGGAAGCTGTTACCATCAAATGTTTGCCCTCATTAGACTCCCCTCTGGAAGCGCTTTCACTGCAAGCTGCAGATTCCCTCCTAACAGCAAGCTTTAGGATAGGGTACTGAATTGTAACTTACTTTCGCCTAATAATGCGATTTTGGCAAAGAGAGTATCTCCCGCAGGGAAGCTGCTACCATCAAATGTTTGCCCTCATTAGACTCCCCTCTGGAAGCGCTTTCACTGCAAGCTGCAGATTCCCTCCTAACAGCAAGCTTTAGGATAGGGTACTGAATTGTAACTTACTTTCGCCTAATAATGCGATTTTGGCAAAGAGAATATCTACCGCAGGGAAGCTGTTACCATCAAATGTTTGCCCTCATTAGACTACCCTCTGGAAGCGCTTTCACTGCAAGCTGCAGATTCCCTCCTAACAGCAAGCTTTAGGATAGGGTACTGAATTGTAAGTTAACTGCGGCTCATAAGGCGATTTTGGCAAAGAGAGTGTCACCCGCAGGGAAGCTGCTACCATCAAATGTTTGCCCTCATTAGACTCCCCTCTGGAAGCGCTTTCACTGCAAGCTGCAGATTCCCTCCTAACAGCAATCTTTAGGATAGGATACTGAATTGTAAGTTAATTGCGGCTCATAAGGCGATTGTGGCAAAGAGAGTATCTCCCGCAGGGAAGCTGCTACCATCAAATGTTTGCCCTCATTAGACTTCCCTCTGGAAGCGCTTTCACTGCAAGCTGCAGATTCCCTCCTAACAGCAAGCTTTAGGATAGGGTACTGAATTGTAACTTATTTTCGCCTAATAATGCGATTTTGGGAAAGAGAGTATCTCCCGCAGGGAAGCTGCTACCATCAAATGTTTGCCCTCATTAGACTCCCCTCTGGAAGCGCTTTCACTGCAAGCTGCAGATTCCCTCCTAACAGCAAGCTTTAGGATAGGGTACTGAATTGTAACTTACTTTCGCCTAATAATGCGATTTTGGAAAAGAGACTATCTCCCGCAGGAAAGCTGCTACCATGAAATGTTTGCCCTCATTAGACTCCCCTCTGGAAGCGCTTTCACTGCAAGCTGCAGATTCCCTCCTAACAGCAAGCTTTAGGATAGGGTACTGAATTGTAACTTAACTGCGGCTAATAAGGCGATTTTGGCAAAGAGACTATCTCCCGCAGGGAAGCTGCTACCATCAAATGTTTGCCCTCATTAGACTCCCCTCTGGAAGCGCTTTCACTGCAAGCTGCAGATTCCCTCCTAACAGCAAGCTGTAGCACAGTGTACTGAATTGTAACTTACTTTCGCCTAATAATGTGATTTTGGCAAAGAGACTATCTCCCGCAGGGAAGCTGCTACCATCAAATGTTTGCCCTCATTAGACTCCCCTCTGGAAGCGCTTTCACTGGAAGCTGCAGATTCCCTCCTAACAGCAAGCTTTAGGATAGGGTAATGAATTGTAACTTACTTTCGCCTAATAATGCGATTTTGGAAAAGAGACTATCTCCCGCAGGGAAGCTGCTACCATCAAATGTTTGTCCTCATTAGACTCCCCTCTGGAAGCGCTTTCACTGCAAGCTGCAGATTCCCTCCTAACAGCAAGCTTTAGGATAGGGTACTGAATTGTATCTTACTTTCGACTAATAATGCGATTTTGGCAAAGAGAGTATCTCCCGCAGGGAAGCTGCTACCATCACATGTTTGCCCTCATTAGACTACCCTCTGGAAGCGCTTTCACTGCAAGCTGCAGATTCCCTCCTAAGAGCAAGCTTTAGGATAGGGTACTGAATTGTAACTTACTTTCGCCTAATAATGCGATTTTGGAAAAGAGAATATCTCCCGCAGGGAAGCTGCTACCATCAAATGTTTGTCCTCATTAGACTCCCCTCTGGAAGCGCTTTCACTGCAAGCTGCAGATTCCCTCTTAAGAGCAAGCTTTAGGATAGGGTACTGAATTGTAACTTACTTTCAACTAATAATGCGATTTTGGCAAAGAGAGTATCTCCCGCAGGGAAGCTGCTACCATCAAATGTTTGCCCTCATTAGACTCCCCTCTGGAAGCGCTTTCACTGCAAGCTGCAGATTCCCTCTTAAGAGCAAGCTTTAGGATAGGGTACTGAATTGTAACTTACTTTCGCCTAATAAGGCGATTTTAGCAAAGAGAATATCTCCCGCAGGGAAGCTGTTACCATCAAATGTTTGCCCTCATTAGACTCCCCTCTGGAAGCGCTTTCACTGCAAGCTGCAGATTCCCTCCTAACAGCAAGCTGTAGCACAGTGTACTGAATTGTAAGTTAACTGCGGCTCATAAGGCGATTTTGGCAAAGAGAGTATCTCCCGCAGGGAAGCTGTTACCATCAAATGTTTGCCCTCATTAGACTCCCCTCTGGAAGCGCTTTAACTGCAAGCGGCAGATTCCCACCTAACAGCAAGCTGTAGGACATTGTACTGAATTGTAACTTAACTGCGTCTAATAAGGCGATTTTGGCGAAGAGAATATCTCCCGCAGGGAAGCTGCTACCATAAAATGTTTGCCCTCATTAGACTCCCCTCTGGAAGCGCTTTCACTGCAAGCTGCAGATTCCCACCTAACAGCAAGCTTTAGGATAGGGTACTGAATTGTAACTTACTTTCGCCTAATAATGCGATTTTGGCAAAGAGAGTATCTCCCGCAGGGAAGCTGCTACCATCAAATGTTTGCCCTCATTAGACTCCCCTCTGGAAGCGCTTTCACTGCAAGCTGCAGATTCCCTCCTAACAGCAAGCTTTAGGATAGGGTACTGAATTGAAACTTAACTGCGGCTAATAAGGCGATTGTGGCAAAGAGACTATCTCTCGCAGGGAAGCTGTTACCATCAAATGTTTGCCCTCGTTAGACTCCCCTCTGGAAGCGCTTTCACTGCAAGCTGCAGATTCCCTCCTAACAGCAAGCTTTAGGATAGGGTACTGAATTGTACGTTAACTGCGGCTCATAAGGCGATTTTGGCAAAGAGAATATCTCCCGCAGGGAAGCTGCTACCTTCAAATGTTTGCCCTCATTAGACTCCCCTCTGGAAGCGCTTTCACTGCAAGCTGCAGATTCCCTCCTAACAGCAAGCTTTAGGATAGGGTACTGAATTGTAACTTACTTTCGCCTAATAATGCGATTTTGGCAAAGAGAATATCTACCGCAGGGAAGCTGTTACCATCAAATGTTTGCCCTCATTAGACTACCCTCTGGAAGCGCTTTCACTGCAAGCTGCAGATTCCCTCCTAACAGCAAGCTTTAGGATAGGGTACTGAATTGTAAGTTAACTGCGGCTCATAAGGCGATTTTGGCAAAGAGAGTGTCACCCGCAGGGAAGCTGCTACCATCAAATGTTTGCCCTCATTAGACTCCCCTCTGGAAGCGCTTTCACTGCAAGCTGCAGATTCCCTCCTAACAGCAATCTTTAGGATAGGGTACTGAATTGTAAGTTAACTGCGGCTCATAAGGCGATTGTGGCAAAGAGAGTATCTCCCGCAGGGAAGCTGCTACCATCAAATGTTTGCCCTCATTAGACTCCCCTCTGGAAGCGCTTTCACTGCAAGCTGCAGATTCCCTCCTAACAGCAAGCTTTAGGATAGGGTACTGAATTGAAACTTAACTGCGGCTAATAAGGCGATTTTGGCAAAGAGAGTATCTCCCGCAGGGAAGCTGCTACCATCAAATGTTTGCCCTCATTAGACTCCCCTCTGGAAGCGCTTTCACTGCAAGCTGCAGATTCCCTCCTAACAGCAAGCTGTAGGACAGGGTACTGAATTGTAACTTGACTGCGTCTAATAAGGCGATTATGGCAAAGAGAATATCTCCCGCAGGGAAGCTGTTACCATCAAATGTTTGCCCTCATTAGACTCCCCTCTGGAAGCGCTTTCACTGCAAGCTGCAGATTCCCTCCTTACAGCAAGCTTTAGGATAGGGTACTGAATTGTAACTTACTTTCGCCTAATAATGCGATTTTGGCAAAGAGGATATCTCCCGCAGGGAAGCTGCTACCATCAAATGTTTGCCCTCATTAGACTCCCCTCTGGAAGAGCTTTCACTGCAAGCTGCAGATTCCCTCCTAACAGCAAGCTTTAGGATAGTGTACTGAATTGTAACTTACTTTCGCCTAATAATGCGATTTTGGCAAAGAGAGTATCTCCCGCAGGGAAGCTGCTACCATCAAATATTTGCCCTCATTAGACTCCCCTCTGGAAGCGCTTTCACTGCAAGCTGCAGATTCCTTCCTAACAGCAAGCTTTAGGATAGGGTACTGAATTGTAACTTAACTGCGGCGAATAAGGCGATTTTGGCAAAGAGAGTATCTCCCGCAGGGAAGCTGCTACCATCAAATATTTGCCCTCATTAGACTCCCCTCTGGAAGCGCTTTCACTGCAAGCTGCAGATTCCTTCCTAACAGCAAGCTTTAGGATAGGGTACTGAATTGTAACTTACTTTCGCCTAATAATGCGATTTTGGCAAAGAGAGTATCTCCCGCAGGGAAGCTGCTACCATCAAATGTTTGCCCTCATTAGACTCCCCTCTGGAAGCGCTTTCACTGCAAGCTGCAGATTCCCTCCTAACAGCAAGATTTAGGATAGGGTACTGAATTGTAACTTAACTGCGGCTAATAATGCGATTTTGGCAAAGAGAGTATCTCCCGCAGGGAAGGTGCTACCATCAAATGTTTGCCCTCATTAGACTCCCCTCTGGAAGCGCTTTCACTGCAAGCTGCAGATTCCCTCCTAACAGCAAGCTTTAGGATAGGGTACTGAATTGTAAGTTAACTGCGGCTCATAAGGCGATTTTGGCAAAGAGAATATCTCCCGCAGGGAAGCTGCTACCATCAAATGTTTGCCCTCATTAGACTCCCCTCTGGAAGCGCTTTCACTGCAAGCTGCAGATTCCCTCCTAACAGCAAGCTTTAGGATAGGGTACTGAATTGTATCTTACTTTCGCCTAATAATGCGATTATGGCAAAGAGAATATCTCCCGCAGAGAAGCTGCTACCATAAAATGTTTGCCCTCATTAGACTCCCCTCTGGAAGCGCTTTCACTGCAAGCGGCAGATTCCCACCTAACAGCAAGCTTTAGGATAGGGTACTGAATTGTAATTTACTTTCGCATAATAATGCGATTTTGGCAAAGAGAGTATCTCCCGCAGGGAGGCTGCTACCATCAAATGTTTGCCCTCATTAGACTCCCCTCTGGAAGCGCTTTCACTGCAAGCTGCAGATTCCCTCCTAACAGCAAGCTTTAGGATATGGTACTGAATTGTATCTTACTTTCAACTAATAATGCGATTTTGGCAAAGAGAGTATCTCCCGCAGGGAAGCTGCTACCATCAGATGTTTGCCCTCATTAGACTCCCCTCTGGAAGCGCTTTCACTGCAAGCTGCAGATTCCCTCCTAACAGCAAGCTTTAGGATAGGGTACTGAATTGTAACTTACTTTCGCCTAATAAGGCGATTTTGGCAAAGAGAATATCTCCCGCAGGGAAGCTGTTACCATCAAATGTTTGCCCTCATTAGACTCCCCTCTGGAAGCGCTTTCACTGCAAGCTGCAGATTCCCTCCTAACAGCAAGCTTTAGAATAGGGTATTGAATTTTAAGTTAACTGCGGCTCATAAGGCGATTTTGGCAAAGAGAATATCTCCCGCAGGGAAGCTGCTACCATCAAATATTTGCCCTCGTTAGACTTCCCTCTGGAAGTGCTTTCACTGCAAGCTGCAGATTCCCTCCTAACAGCAAGCTTTAGGAAAGTGTACTGAATTGTAACATAACTGCGTCTAATAAGGCGATTTTGGCAAAGAGAATTTCTCCCGCAGGGAAGCTGCTACCATCAAATGTTTGCCCTCATTAGACTCCCCTCTGGAAGCGCTTTCACTGCAAGCTGCAGATTCCCTCTTAAGAGCAAGCTTTAGGATAGTGTACTGAATTGTAACTTACTTTCAACTAATAATGCGATTTTGGCAAAGAGAGTATCTCCCGCAGGGAAGCTGCTACCATCAAATGTTTGCCCTCATTAGACTCCCCTCTGGAAGCGCTTTCACTGCAAGCTGCAGATTCCCTCCTAACAGCAAGCTTTAGGATAGGGTACTGAATTGTAACTTAACTGCGGCTAATAAGGCGATTTTGGCAAAGAGAATATCTCCCGCAGGGAAGCTGTTACCATCAAATGTTTGCCCTCATTAGACTCCCCTCTGGAAGCGCTTTCACTGCAAGCTGCAGATTCCCTCCTAACAGCAAGTTTTAGGATAGGGTACTGAATGGTAAGTTAACTGCGGCTAATAAGGCGATTTTGGCAAAGAGAATATCTCCCGCAGGGAAGCTGCTACCATCAAATATTTGCCCTCATTAGACTCCCCTCTGGAAGCGCTTTCACTGCAAGCTGCAGATTCCCTCCTAACAGCAAGCTTTAGGATAGGGTACTGAATTTTATCTTAACTGCGGCTAATAAGGCGATTTTGGCAAAGAGAATATCTCCCGCAGGGAAGCTGCTACCATCAAATGTTTGCCCTCATTAGACTCCCCTCTGGAAGCGCTTTCACTGCAAGCTGCAGATTCCCTCCTAACAGCAAGCTTTAGGATAGGGTACTGAATTGTAACTTACTTTCGTCTAATTAAGAGATTATGGCAAAGAGAGTATCTCCCGCAGGGAAGCTGCTACCATCAAATATTTGCCCTCATTAGACTCCCCTCTGGAAGCGCTTTCACTGCAAGCTGCAGATTCCCTCCTAACAGCAAGCTTTAGGATAGGGTACTGAATTGTAACTTAACTGCGGCTAATAAGGCGATTTTGGCAAAGAGAGTATCTCCCGCAGGGAAGCTGCTACCATCAAATGTTTGCCCTCATTAGACTCCCCTCTGGAAGCGCTTTCACTGCAAGCGGCAGATTCCCACCTAACAGCAAGCTTTAGGATAGGGTACTGAATTGTAACTTACTTTCGCCTAATACTGCGATTTTGGAAAAGAGACTATCTCCCGCAGGGAAGCTGCTACCATCAAATGTTTGCCCTCATTAGACTCCCCTCTGGAAGCGCTTTCACTGCAAGCTGCACATTCCCTCCTAACAGCAAGCTTTAGGATAGGGTACTGAATTGTAACTTAACTGCGTCTAATAATGCGATTTTGGCAAAGAGAGTATCTCCCGCAGGGAAGCTGCTACCATAAAATGTTTGCCCTCATTACAATCCCCTCTGAAAGCGCTTTCACTGCAAGCGGCAGATTCCCACCTAACAGCAAGCTTTAGGATAGGGTACTGAATTGTAACTTACTTTATCCTAATAATGCGATTTTTGCAAAGAGAGTATCTCCCGCAGGGAAGCTGCTACCATCAAATGTTTGCCCTCATTAGACTCCCCTCTGGAAGCGCTTTCACTGCAAGCTGCAGATTCCCTCCTAACAGCAAGCTTTAGGATAGGGTACTGAATTGTAACTTAACTGCTGCTCATAAGGCGATTTTGGCAAAGAGAATATCTCCCGCAGGGAAGCTGCTACCATCAAATATTTGCCCTCATTAGACTCCCCTCTGGAAGCGCTTTCACTGCAAGCTGCAGATTCCCTCCTAACAGCAAGCTTTAGGATAGGGTACTGAATTGTAACTTACTTTCGCCTAATAATGCGATTTTGGCAAAGAGAGTATCTCCCGCAGGGAAGCTGCTACCATCAAATATTTGCCCTCATTAGACTCCCCTCTGGAAGCGCTTTCACTGCAAGCTGCAGATTCCCTCCTAACAGCAAGCTTTAGGAAAGGGTACTGAATTGTATCTTAACTGCGGCTAATAAGGCGATTTTGGCAAAGAGAGTATCTCCCGCAGGGAAGCTGCTACCATCAAATGTTTGCCCTCATTAGACTCCCCTCTGGAAGCGCTTTCACTGCAAGCTGCAGATTCCCTCCTAACAGCAAGCTTTAGGATAGGGTACTGAATTGTAAGTTAACTGCGGCTCATAAGGCGATTTTGGCAAGGAGAGTATCTCCCGCAGGGAAGCTGCTACCATCAAATGTTTGCCCTCATTAGACTCCCCTCTGGAAGCGCTATCACTGAAGCGCTATCACTGCAAGCTGCAGATTCCCTCCTAACAGCAAGCTTTAGGATAGGGTACAGAATTGTAACTTGCTTTCGCCTAATAAGGCGATTTAGGCAAAGATATTATCTCCCGCAGGGAAGCTGCTACCATCAAATGTTTGCCCTCGTTAGACTTCCCTCTGGAAGTGCTTTCACTGCAAGCTGCAGATTCCCTCCTAAGAGCAAGCTTTAGGATAGGGTACTGAATTGTAACTTACTTTCGCCTAATAATGCGATTTTGGCAAAGAGAGTATCTCCCGCAGGGAAGCTGCTACCATCAAATGTTTGCCCTCATTAGACTCCCCTCTGGAAGCGCTTTCACTGCAAGCTGCAGATTCCCACCTAACAGCAAGCTTTAGGATAGGGTACTGAATTGTAACTTACTTTCGCCTAATACTGCGATTTTGGAAAAGAGACTATCTCCCGCAGGGAAGCTGCTACCATCAAATGTTTGCCCTCATTAGACTCCCCTCTGGAAGCGCTTTCACTGCAAGCTGCAGATTCCCTCCTAACAGCAAGCTTTAGGATAGGGTACTGAATTGTAACTTAACTGCGGCTAATAATGCGATTTTGGCAAAGAGAGTATCTCCCGCAGGGAAGCTGCTACCATCAAATGTTTGCCCTCATTAGACTCCCCTCTGGAAGCGCTTTCACTGCAAGCTGCAGATTCCCTCCTAACAGCAAGCTTTAGGATAGGGTACTGAATTGTAACTTACTTTCGCCTAATAATGCGATTATGGCAAAGAGAGTATCTCCCGCAGGGAAGCTGCTACCATCAAATGTTTGCCCTCATTAGACTCCCCTCTGGAAGCGCTTTCACTGCAAGCTGCAGATTCCCTCCTAACAGCAAGCTTTAGGATAGGGTACTGAATTGTAACTTAACTGCGGCTCATAAGGCGATTTTGGCAAAGAGAGTATCTCCCGCAGGGAAGCTGCTACCATCAAATGTTTGCCCTCATTAGACTCCCCTCTGGAAGCGCTTTCACTGCAAGCTGCAGATTCCCTCCTAACAGCAAGCTTTAGGATAGGGTACTGAATTGTAACTTACTTTCGCCTAATAATGCGATTTTGGCAAAGAGAGTATCTCCCGCAGGGAAGCTGCTACCATCAAATATTTGCCCTCATTAGACTCCCCTCTGGAAGCGCTTTCACTGCAAGCGGCAGATTCCCTCCTAACAGCAAGCTTTAGGATAGGGTACTGAATTGTAACTTACTTTCGCCTAATAAAGAGATTTTGGCAAAGAGAGTATCTCCCGCAGAGAAGCTGCTCCCATAAAATTTTTGCCCTCATTAGACTCCCCTCTGGAAGCGCTTTCACTGCAAGCTGCAGATTCCCTCCTAACAGCAAGCTTTAGGATAGGGTACTGAATTGTAACTTAACTGCGGCTAATAAGGCGATTTTGGCAAAGAGAGTATCTCCCGCAGGGAAGCTGCTACCATCAAATGTTTGCCCTCATTAGACTCCCCTCTGGAAGCGCTTTCACTGCAAGCTGCAGATTCCCTCCTAACAGCAAGCTTTAGGATAGGGTACTGAATTGTAACTTAACTGCGGCTCATAAGGTGATTTTGGCAAAGAGACTATCTCCCGCAGGGAAGCTGCTACCATCAAATATTTGCCCTCATTAGACTCCCCTCTGGAAGCGCTTTCACTGCAAGCTGCAGATTCCCTCCTAACAGCAAGCTTTAGGATATTGTACTGAAATGTAACTTAACTGCGGATAATAACGCGATTTTGGCAAAGAGAGTATCTCCCGCAGGGAAGCTGCTACCATCAAATGTTTGCCCTCATTAGACTCCCCTCTGGAAGCGCTTTCACTGCAAGCTGCAGATTCCCTCCTAACAGCAAGCTTTAGGATAGGGTACTGAATGGTAATTTAACTGCGGCTCATAAGGCGATTTTTGCAAAGAGACTATCTCCCGCACGGAAGCTGCTACCATCAAATGTTTGCCCTCATTAGACTCCCCTCTGGAAGCGCTTTCACTGCAAGCTGCAGATTCCCTCCTAACAGCAAGCTTTAGGATAGGGTACTGAATTGTATCTTAACTGCGGCTAATAAGGCGATTTTGGCAAAGAGAGTATCTCCCGCAGGGAAGCTGCTACCATCAAATGTTTGTCCTCATTAGACTCCCCTCTGGAAGCGCTTTCACTGCAAGCTGCACATTCCCTCCTAACAGCAAGCTTTAGGATAGGGTACTGAATTGTAACTTAACTGCGTCTAATAATGCGATTTTGGCAAAGAGAGTATCTCCCGCAGGGAAGCTGCTACCATAAAATGTTTGCCCTCATTACAATCCCCTCTGAAAGCGCTTTCACTGCAAGCGGCAGATTCCCACCTAACAGCAAGCTTTAGGATAGGGTACTGAATTGTAACTTACTTTATCCTAATAATGCGATTTTTGCAAAGAGAGTATCTCCCGCAGGGAAGCTGCTACCATCAAATGTTTGCCCTCATTAGACTCCCCTCTGGAAGCGCTTTCACTGCAAGCTGCAGATTCCCTCCTAACAGCAAGCTTTAGGATAGGGTACTGAATTGTAACTTAACTGCTGCTCATAAGGCGATTTTGGCAAAGAGAATATCTCCCGCAGGGAAGCTGCTACCATCAAATATTTGCCCTCATTAGACTCCCCTCTGGAAGCGCTTTCACTGCAAGCTGCAGATTCCCTCCTAACAGCAAGCTTTAGGATAGGGTACTGAATTGTAACTTAACTGCGGCTAATAAGGCGATTTAGGCAAAGAGAGTATCTCCCGCAGGGAAGCTGCTACCATCAAATGTTTGCCCTCATTAGACTCCCCTCTGGAAGCGCTTTCACTGCAAGCTGCAGATTCCCTCCTAACAGCAAGCTTTAGGATAGGGTACTGAAATGTAAGTTAACTGCGGCTCATAAGGCGATTTTGGCAAGGAGAGTATCTCCCGCAGGGAAGCTGCTACCATCAAATGTTTGCTCTCATTAGACTCCCCTCTGGAAGCGCTATCACTGAAGCGCTATCACTGCAAGCTGCAGATTCCCTCCTAACAGCAAGCTTTAGGATAGTGTACTGAATTGTAACTTACTTTCGCCTAATAATGCGATTTTGGCAAAGAGAGTATCTCCCGCAGGGAAGCTGCTACCATCAAATGTTTGCCCTCGTTAGACTTCCCTCTGGAAGTGCTTTCACTGCAAGCTGCAGATTCCCTCCCAACAGCAAGCTTTAGGATAGGGTACTGAATTGTAACTTACTTTCGCCTAATAATGCGATTTTGGGAAAGAGAGTATCTCCCGCAGGGAAGCTGCTACCATCAAATGTTTGCCCTCATTAGACTCCCCTCTGGAAGCGCTTTCACTGCAAGCTGCAGATTCCCTCCTAACAGCAAGCTTTAGGAGAGTGTACTGAATTGTAACATAACTGCGTCTAATAAGGCGATTTTGGCAAAGAGAATATCTCCCGCAGGGAAGATGCTACCATCAAATGTTTGCCCTCGATATACTCCCCTCTGGAAGCGCTTTCACTGCAAGCGGCAGATTCCCACCTAACAGCAAGCTGTAGGACAGGGTACTGAATTGTAACTTAACTGCGGCTCATAAGGCGATTTTGGCAAAGAGAATATCTCCCGCAGGGAAGCTGCTACCATCAAATATTTGCCCTCATTAGACTCTCCTCTGGAAGCGCTTTCACTGCAAGCTGCAGATTCCCTCCTAACAGCAATCTTTAGCATAGGGTACTGAATTGTAACTTACTTACGCCTAATAATGCGATTTTGGCAAAGAGAGTATCTCCCGCAGGGAAGCTGCTACCATCAAATGTTTGCCCTCATTAGACTCCCCTCTGGAAGCGCTTTCACTGCAAGCTGCAGATTCCCTCCTAACAGCAAGCTTTAGGATAGGGTACTGATTTGTAACATAACTGCGGCTCATAAGGCGATTTTGGCAAAGAGAATATCTCCCGCAGGGAAGCTGCTACCATCAAATGTTTGCCCTCATTAGACTCCCCTCTGGAAGCGCTTTCACTGCAAGCTGCAGATTCCCTCCTAACAGCAAGCTTTAGGATAGGGTACTGAATGGTAATTTAACTGCGGCTCATAAGGCGATTTTGGCAAAGAGAATATCTCCCG
The DNA here is from genome assembly GCF_032191515.1 of Phaenicophaeus curvirostris. Lineage (NCBI taxonomy): Eukaryota > Metazoa > Chordata > Aves > Cuculiformes > Cuculidae > Phaenicophaeus > Phaenicophaeus curvirostris. The sequence goes on from NW_027206682.1 coordinate 278,587, forward strand.
CAGGGAAGCTGCTACCATCAAATGTTTGCCCTCATTAGACTCCCCTCTGGAAGCGCTTTCACTGCAAGCTGCAGATTCCCTCCTAACAGCAAGCTTTAGGATAGGGTACTGAATTGTATCTTAACTGCGGCTAATAAGGCGATTTTGGCAAAGAGAGTATCTCCCGCAGGGAAGCTGCTACCATCAAATGTTTGTCCTCATTAGACTCCCCTCTGGAAGCGCTTTCACTGCAAGCTGCACATTCCCTCCTAACAGCAAGCTTTAGGATAGGGTACTGAATTGTAACTTAACTGCGTCTAATAATGCGATTTTGGCAAAGAGAGTATCTCCCGCAGGGAAGCTGCTACCATAAAATGTTTGCCCTCATTACAATCCCCTCTGAAAGCGCTTTCACTGCAAGCGGCAGATTCCCACCTAACAGCAAGCTTTAGGATAGGGTACTGAATTGTAACTTACTTTATCCTAATAATGTGATTTTTGCAAAGAGAGTATCTCCCGCAGGGAAGCTGCTACCATCAAATGTTTGCCCTCATTAGACTCCCCTCTGGAAGCGCTTTCACTGCAAGCTGCAGATTCCCTCCTAACAGCAAGCTTTAGGATAGGGTACTGAATTGTAACTTAACTGCTGCTCATAAGGCGATGTTGGCAAAGAGAATATCTCCCGCAGGGAAGCTGCTACCATCAAATATTTGCCCTCATTAGACTCCCCTCTGGAAGCGCTTTCACTGCAAGCTGCAGATTCCCTCCTAACAGCAAGCTTTAGGATAGGGTACTGAATTGTAACTTACTTTCGCCTAATAAAGAGATTTTGGCAAAGAGAGTATCTCCCGCAGGGAAGCTGCTACCATCAAATATTTGCCCTCATTAGACTCCCCTCTGGAAGCGCTTTCACTGCAAGCTGCAGATTCCCTCCTAACAGCAAGCTTTAGGAAAGGGTACTGAATTGTATCTTAACTGCGGCTAATAAGGCGATTTTGGCAAAGAGAGTATCTCCCGCAGGGAAGCTGCTACCATCAAATGTTTGCCCTCATTAGACTCCCCTCTGGAAGCGCTTTCACTGCAAGCTGCAGATTCCCTCCTAACAGCAAGCTTTAGGATAGGGTACTGAATTGTAAGTTAACTGCGGCTCATAAGGCGATTTTGGCAAAGAGAGTATCTCCCGCAGGGAAGCTGCTACCATCAAATGTTTGCCCTCATTAGACTCCCCTCTGGAAGCGCTATCACTGAAGCGCTATCACTGCAAGCTGCAGATTCCCTCCTAACAGCAAGCTTTAGGATAGGGTACAGAATTGTAACTTGCTTTCGCCTAATAAGGCGATTTAGGCAAAGATATTATCTCCCGCAGGGAAGCTGCTACCATCAAATGTTTGCCCTCGTTAGACTTCCCTCTGGAAGTGCTTTCACTGCAAGCTGCAGATTCCCTCCTAACAGCAAGCTTTAGGATAGGGTACTGAATTGTAACTTACTTTCGCCTAATAATGCGATTTTGGGAAAGAGAGTATCTCCCGCAGGAAAGCTGCTACCATCAAATGTTTGCCCTCATTAGACTCCCCTCTGGAAGCGCTTTCACTGCAAGCTGCAGATTCCCTCCTAACAGCAAGCTGTAGGACAGTGTACTAAATTGTAACATAACTGCGTCTAATAAGGCGATTTTGGCAAAGAGAATATCTCCCGCAGGGAAGCTGCTACCATCAAATCTTTGCCCTCATTATACACCCCTCTGGAAGCGCTTTAACTGCAAGCGGCAGATTCCCACCTAACAGCAAGCTGTAGGACAGGGTACTGAATTGTAACTTAACTGCGTCTAATAATGTGATTTTGGCAAAGAGAGTATCTCCCGCAGGGAAGCTGCTACCATCAAATGTTTGCCCTCATTAGACTCCCCTCTGGAAGCGCTTTCACTGCAAGCTGCAGATTCCCTCCTAACAGCAAGCTTTAGGATAGGGTACTGAATTGTAACTTACTTTCGCCTAATAATGCGATTTTTGCAAAGAGAGTATCTCCCGCAGGGAAGCTGCTACCATCAAATGTTTGCCCTCGTTAGACTTCCCTCTGGAAGTGCTTTCACTGCAAGCTGCAGATTCCCTCCCAACAGCAAGCTTTAGGATAGGGTACTGAATTGTAACTTACTTTCGCCTAATAATGCGATTTTGGGAAAGAGAGTATCTCCCGCAGGGAAGCTGCTACCATCAAATGTTTGCCCTCATTAGACTCCCCTCTGGAAGCGCTTTCACTGCAAGCTGCAGATTCCCTCCTAACAGCAAGCTTTAGGACAGTGTACTGAATTGTAACATAACTGCGTCTAATAAGGCGATTTTGGCAAAGAGAATATCTCCCGCAGGGAAGATGCTACCATCAAATGTCTGCCCTCATTATACACCCCTCGGGAAGCGCTTTAACTGCAAGCGGCAGATTCCCACCTAACAGCAAGCTGTAGGACAGGGTACTGAATTGTAACTTAACTGCGGCTCATAAGGCGATTTTGGCAAAGAGAATATCTCCCGCAGGGAAGCTGCTACCATCAAATATTTGCCCTCATTAGACTCCCCTCTGGAAGCGCTTTCACTGCAAGCTGCAGATTCCCTCCTAACAGCAATCTTTAGTATAGGGTACTGAATTGTAACTTACTTACGCCTAATAATGCGATTTTGGCAAAGAGAGTATCTCCCGCAGGGAAGCTGCTACCATCAAATGTTTGCCCTCATTAGACTCCCCTCTGGAAGCGCTTTCACTGCAAGCTGCAGATTCCCTCCTAACAGCAAGCTTTAGGATAGGGTACTGATTTGTAACATAACTGCGGCTCATAAGGCGATTATGGCAAAGAGAATATCTCCCGCAGGGAAGCTGCTGCCATCAAATGTTTGCCCTCATTAGACTCCCCTCTGGAAGCGCTTTCACTGCAAGCTGCAGATTCCCTCCTAACAGCAAGCTTTAGGATAGGGTACTGAATTGTAACTTACTTTCGCCTAATAATGCGATTTTGGCAAAGAGAGTATCTCCCGCAGGGAAGCTGCTACCATCAAATGTTTGCCCTCATTAAACTCGCCTCTGGAAGCGCTTTCACTGCAAGCTGCACATTCCCTCCTAACAGCAAGCTTTAGGATAGGGTACTGAATTGTAACTTAACTGCGGCTAATAATGCGATTGTGGCAAAGAGAGTATCTCCCGCAGGGAAGCTGCTACCATCAAATGTTTGCCCTCATTAGACTCCCCTCTGGAAGCGCTTTCACTGCAAGCTGCAGATTCCCTCCTAACAGCAAGCTTTAGGATAGGGTACTGAATTGTAACTTACTTTCGCCTAATAATGCGATATTGGCAAAGAGAGTATCTCCCGCAGGGAAGCTGCTACCATCAAATGTTTGCCCTCGTTAGACTTCCCTCTGGAAGTGCTTTCACTGCAAGCTGCAGATTCCCTCCTAACAGCAAGCTTTAGGAAAGTGTACTGAATTGTAACATAACTGCGTCTAATAAGGCGATTTTGGCAAAGAGAATTTCTCCCGCAGGGAAGCTGCTACCATCAAATGTTTGCCCTCATTACACTCCCCTCTGGAAGCGCTTTCACTGCAAGCTGCAGATTCCCTCTTAAGAGCAAGCTTTAGGATAGGGTACTGAATTGTAACTTACTTTCAACTAATAATGCGATTTTGGCAAAGAGAGTATCTCCCGCAGGGAAGCTGCTACCATCAAATGTTTGCCCTCATTAGACTCCCCTCTGGAAGCGCTTTCACTGCAAGCTGCAGATTCCCTCCTAACAGCAAGCTTTAGGATAGGGTACTGAATTGTAACTTAACTGCGGCTAATAAGGCGATTTTGGCAAAGAGAATATCTCCCGCAGGGAAGCTGTTACCATCAAATGTTTGCCCTCGTTAGACTCCCCTCTGGAAGCGCTTTAACTGCAAGCTGCAGATTCCCTCCTAACAGCAAGCTTTAGGATAGGGTACTGAATTGTAATTTAACTGCGGCTCATAAGGCGATTTTGGCAAAGAGAATATCTCCCGCAGGGAAGCTGTTACCATCAAATGTTTGCCCTCATTAGACTGCCCTCTGGAAGCGCTTTAACTGCAAGCGGCAGATTCCCACCTAACAGCAAGCTGTAGGACATTGTACTGAATTGTAACTTAACTGCGTCTAATAAGGCGATTTTGGCAAAGAGAATATCTCCCGCAGGGAAGCTGCTACCATCAAATGTTTGCCCTCATTAGACTCCCCTCTGGAAGCGCTTTCACTGCAAGCTGCAGATTCCCTCCTAACAGCAAGCTTTAGGATAGGGTACTGAATTGTAACTTAACTGCGGCTAATAAGGCGATTTTGGCAAAGAGAGTATCTCCCGCAGGGAAGCTGCTACCATCAAATGTTTGCCCTCATTAGACTCCCCTCTGGAAGCGCTTTCACTGCAAGCTGCAGATTCCCTCCTAACAGCAAGCTGTAGCACAGTGTACTGAATTGTATCTTACTTTCGCATAATAATGCGATTTTGGCAAAGAGAGTATCTCCCGCAGGGAAGCTGCTACCATCAAATGTTTGCCCTCATTAGACTCCCCTCTGGAAGCGCTTTCACTGCAAGCTGCAGATTCCCTCCTAACAGCAAGCTTTAGGATAGGGTACTGAATTGTAACTTAACTGCGGCTCATAAGGCGATTTTGGCAAAGAGAATATCTCCCGCAGGGAAGCTGCTACCATCAAATATTTGCCCTCATTAGACTCCCCTCTGGAAGCGCTTTCACTGCAAGCTGCAGATTCCCTCCTAACAGCAAGCTTTAGGATAGGGTACTGAATTGTAAGTTAACTGCGGCTCATAAGGCGATTTTGGCAAAGAGAATATCTCCCGCAGGGAAGCTGCTACCATCAAATGTTTGCCCTCATTAGACTCCCCTCTGGAAGCGCTTTCACTGCAAGCTGCAGATTCCCTCCTAACAGCAAGCTTTAGGATAGGGTACTGAATTGTAACTTATTTTCGCCTAATAATGCGATTTTGGGAAAGAGAGTATCTCCCGCAGGGAAGCTGTTACCATCAAATGTTTGCCCTCATTAGACTCCCCTCTGGAAGCGCTTTCACTGCAAGCTGCAGATTCCCTCCTAACAGCAAGCTTTAGGATAGGGTACTGAATTGTAACTTACTTTCGCCTAATAATGCGATTTTGGCAAAGAGAGTATCTCCCGCAGGGAAGCTGCTACCATCAAATGTTTGCCCTCATTAGACTCCCCTCTGGAAGCGCTTTCACTGCAAGCTGCAGATTCCCTCCTAACAGCAAGCTTTAGGATAGGGTACTGAATTGTAACTTACTTTCGCCTAATAATGCGATTTTGGCAAAGAGAATATCTACCGCAGGGAAGCTGTTACCATCAAATGTTTGCCCTCATTAGACTACCCTCTGGAAGCGCTTTCACTGCAAGCTGCAGATTCCCTCCTAACAGCAAGCTTTAGGATAGGGTACTGAATTGTAAGTTAACTGCGGCTCATAAGGCGATTTTGGCAAAGAGAGTGTCACCCGCAGGGAAGCTGCTACCATCAAATGTTTGCCCTCATTAGACTCCCCTCTGGAAGCGCTTTCACTGCAAGCTGCAGATTCCCTCCTAACAGCAATCTTTAGGATAGGATACTGAATTGTAAGTTAATTGCGGCTCATAAGGCGATTGTGGCAAAGAGAGTATCTCCCGCAGGGAAGCTGCTACCATCAAATGTTTGCCCTCATTAGACTTCCCTCTGGAAGCGCTTTCACTGCAAGCTGCAGATTCCCTCCTAACAGCAAGCTTTAGGATAGGGTACTGAATTGTAACTTATTTTCGCCTAATAATGCGATTTTGGGAAAGAGAGTATCTCCCGCAGGGAAGCTGCTACCATCAAATGTTTGCCCTCATTAGACTCCCCTCTGGAAGCGCTTTCACTGCAAGCTGCAGATTCCCTCCTAACAGCAAGCTTTAGGATAGGGTACTGAATTGTAACTTACTTTCGCCTAATAATGCGATTTTGGAAAAGAGATTATCTCCCGCAGGAAAGCTGCTACCATGAAATGTTTGCCCTCATTAGACTCCCCTCTGGAAGCGCTTTCACTGCAAGCTGCAGATTCCCTCCTAACAGCAAGCTTTAGGATAGGGTACTGAATTGTAACTTAACTGCGGCTAATAAGGCGATTTTGGCAAAGAGACTATCTCCCGCAGGGAAGCTGCTACCATCAAATGTTTGCCCTCATTAGACTCCCCTCTGGAAGCGCTTTCACTGCAAGCTGCAGATTCCCTCCTAACAGCAAGCTGTAGCACAGTGTACTGAATTGTAACTTACTTTCGCCTAATAATGTGATTTTGGCAAAGAGACTATCTCCCGCAGGGAAGCTGCTACCATCAAATGTTTGCCCTCATTAGACTCCCCTCTGGAAGCGCTTTCACTGGAAGCTGCAGATTCCCTCCTAACAGCAAGCTTTAGGATAGTGTAATGAATTGTAACTTACTTTCGCCTAATAATGCGATTTTGGAAAAGAGACTATCTCCCGCAGGGAAGCTGCTACCATCAAATGTTTGTCCTCATTAGACTCCCCTCTGGAAGCGCTTTCACTGCAAGCTGCAGATTCCCTCCTAACAGCAAGCTTTAGGATAGGGTACTGAATTGTATCTTACTTTCGACTAATAATGCGATTTTGGCAAAGAGAGTATCTCCCGCAGGGAAGCTGCTACCATCACATGTTTGCCCTCATTAGACTACCCTCTGGAAGCGCTTTCACTGCAAGCTGCAGATTCCCTCCTAAGAGCAAGCTTTAGGATAGGGTACTGAATTGTAACTTACTTTCGCCTAATAATGCGATTTTGGAAAAGAGAATATCTCCCGCAGGGAAGCTGCTACCATCAAATGTTTGTCCTCATTAGACTCCCCTCTGGAAGCGCTTTCACTGCAAGCTGCAGATTCCCTCTTAAGAGCAAGCTTTAGGATAGGGTACTGAATTGTAACTTACTTTCAACTAATAATGCGATTTTGGCAAAGAGAGTATCTCCCGCAGGGAAGCTGCTACCATCAAATGTTTGCCCTCATTAGACTCCCCTCTGGAAGCGCTTTCACTGCAAGCTGCAGATTCCCTCCTAACAGCAAGCTTTAGGATAGGGTACTGAATTGTAACTTACTTTCGCCTAATAAGGCGATTTTAGCAAAGAGAATATCTCCCGCAGGGAAGCTGTTACCATCAAATGTTTGCCCTCATTAGACTCCCCTCTGGAAGCGCTTTCACTGCAAGCTGCAGATTCCCTCCTAACAGCAAGCTGTAGCACAGTGTACTGGATTGTAAGTTAACTGCGGCTCATAAGGCGATTTTGGCAAAGAGAGTATCTCCCGCAGGGAAGCTGTTACCATCAAATGTTTGCCCTCATTAGACTCCCCTCTGGAAGCGCTTTAACTGCAAGCGGCAGATTCCCACCTAACAGCAAGCTGTAGGACATTGTACTGAATTGTAACTTAACTGCGTCTAATAAGGCGATTTTGGCGAAGAGAATATCTCCCGCAGGGAAGCTGCTACCATAAAATGTTTGCCCTCATTAGACTCCCCTCTGGAAGCGCTTTCACTGCAAGCTGCAGATTCCCACCTAACAGCAAGCTTTAGGATAGGGTACTGAATTGTAACTTACTTTCGCCTAATAATGCGATTTTGGCAAAGAGAGTATCTCCCGCAGGGAAGCTGCTACCATCAAATGTTTGCCCTCATTAGACTCCCCTCTGGAAGCGCTTTCACTGCAAGCTGCAGATTCCCTCCTAACAGCAAGCTTTAGGATAGGGTACTGAATTGAAACTTAACTGCGGCTAATAAGGCGATTGTGGCAAAGAGACTATCTCTCGCAGGGAAGCTGTTACCATCAAATGTTTGCCCTCGTTAGACTCCCCTCTGGAAGCGCTTTCACTGCAAGCTGCAGATTCCCTCCTAACAGCAAGCTTTAGGATAGGGTACTGAATTGTACGTTAACTGCGGCTCATAAGGCGATTTTGGCAAAGAGAATATCTCCCGCAGGGAAGCTGCTACCTTCAAATGTTTGCCCTCATTAGACTCCCCTCTGGAAGCGCTTTCACTGCAAGCTGCAGATTCCCTCCTAACAGCAAGCTTTAGGATAGGGTACTGAATTGTAACTTACTTTCGCCTAATAATGCGATTTTGGCAAAGAGAATATCTACCGCAGGGAAGCTGTTACCATCAAATGTTTGCCCTCATTAGACTACCCTCTGGAAGCGCTTTCACTGCAAGCTGCAGATTCCCTCCTAACAGCAAGCTTTAGGATAGGGTACTGAATTGTAAGTTAACTGCGGCTCATAAGGCGATTTTGGCAAAGAGAGTGTCACCCGCAGGGAAGCTGCTACCATCAAATGTTTGCCCTCATTAGACTCCCCTCTGGAAGCGCTTTCACTGCAAGCTGCAGATTCCCTCCTAACAGCAATCTTTAGGATAGGGTACTGAATTGTAAGTTAACTGCGGCTCATAAGGCGATTGTGGCAAAGAGAGTATCTCCCGCAGGGAAGCTGCTACCATCAAATGTTTGCCCTCATTAGACTCCCCTCTGGAAGCGCTTTCACTGCAAGCTGCAGATTCCCTCCTAACAGCAAGCTTTAGGATAGGGTACTGAATTGAAACTTAACTGCGGCTAATAAGGCGATTTTGGCAAAGAGAGTATCTCCCGCAGGGAAGCTGCTACCATCAAATGTTTGCCCTCATTAGACTCCCCTCTGGAAGCGCTTTCACTGCAAGCTGCAGATTCCCTCCTAACAGCAAGCTGTAGGACAGGGTACTGAATTGTAACTTGACTGCGTCTAATAAGGCGATTATGGCAAAGAGAATATCTCCCGCAGGGAAGCTGTTACCATCAAATGTTTGCCCTCATTAGACTCCCCTCTGGAAGCGCTTTCACTGCAAGCTGCAGATTCCCTCCTAACAGCAAGCTTTAGGATAGGGTACTGAATTGTAACTTACTTTCGCCTAATAATGCGATTATGGCAAAGAGAGTATCTCCCGCAGGGAAGCTGCTACCATCAAATGTTTGCCCTCGTTAGACTCCCCTCTGGAAGCGCTTTCACTGCAAGCTGCAGATTCCCTCCTTACAGCAAGCTTTAGGATAGGGTACTGAATTGTAACTTACTTTCGCCTAATAATGCGATTTTGGCAAAGAGGATATCTCCCGCAGGGAAGCTGTTACCATCAAACGTTTGCCCTCATTAGACTCCCCTCTGGAAGAGCTTTCACTGCAAGCTGCAGATTCCCTCCTAACAGCAAGCTTTAGGATAGTGTACTGAATTGTAACTTACTTTCGCCTAATAATGCGATTTTGGCAAAGAGAGTATCTCCCGCAGGGAAGCTGCTACCATCAAATATTTGCCCTCATTAGACTCCCCTCTGGAAGCGCTTTCACTGCAAGCTGCAGATTCCTTCCTAACAGCAAGCTTTAGGATAGGGTACTGAATTGTAACTTAACTGCGGCGAATAAGGCGATTTTGGCAAAGAGAGTATCTCCCGCAGGGAAGCTGCTACCATCAAATATTTGCCCTCATTAGACTCCCCTCTGGAAGCGGTTTCACTGCTAGCTGCAGATTCCTTCCTAACAGCAAGCTTTAGGATAGGGTACTGAATTGTAACTTACTTTCGCCTAATAATGCGATTTTGGAAAAGAGAGTATCTCCCGCAGGGAAGCTGCTACCATCAAATGTTTGCCCTCATTAGACTCCCCTCTGGAAGCGCTTTCACTGCAAGCTGCAGATTCCCTCCTAACAGCAAGATTTAGGATAGGGTACTGAATTGTAACTTAACTGCGGCTAATAATGCGATTTTGGCAAAGAGAGTATCTCCCGCAGGGAAGCTGCTACCATCAAATGTTTGCCCTCATTAGACTCCCCTCTGGAAGCGCTTTCACTGCAAGCTGCAGATTCCCTCCTAACAGCAAGCTTTAGGATAGGGTACTGAATTGTAAGTGAACTGCGGCTCATAAGGCGATTTTGGCAAAGAGAATATCTCCCGCAGGGAAGCTGCTACCATCAAATGTTTGCCCTCATTAGACTCCCCTCTGGAAGCGCTTTGACCTCAAGCTGCAGATTCCCTCCTAACAGCAAGCTTTAGGATAGGGTACTGAATTGTATCTTACTTTCGCCTAATAATGCGATTATGGCAAAGAGAATATCTCCCGCAGAGAAGCTGCTACCATAAAATGTTTGCCCTCATTAGACTCCCCTCTGGAAGCGCTTTCACTGCAAGCGGCAGATTCCCACCTAACAGCAAGCTTTAGGATAGGGTACTGAATTGTAATTTACTTTCGCATAATAATGCGATTTTGGCAAAGAGAGTATCTCCCGCAGGGAGGCTGCTACCATCAAATGTTTGCCCTCATTAGACTCCCCTCTGGAAGCGCTTTCACTGCAAGCTGCAGATTCCCTCCTAACAGCAAGCTTTAGGATATGGTACTGAATTGTAACTTACTTTCAACTAATAATGCGATTTTGGCAAAGAGAGTATCTCCCGCAGGGAAGCTGCTACCATCAGATGTTTGCCCTCATTAGACTCCCCTCTGGAAGCGCTTTCACTGCAAGCTGCAGATTCCCTCCTAACAGCAAGCTTTAGGATAGGGTACTGAATTGTAACTTACTTTCGCCTAATAAGGCGATTTTGGCAAAGAGAATATCTCCCGCAGGGAAGCTGTTACCATCAAATGTTTGCCCTCATTAGACTCCCCTCTGGAAGCGCTTTCACTGCAAGCTGCAGATTCCCTCCTAACAGCAAGCTTTAGAATAGGGTATTGAATTTTAAGTTAACTGCGGCTCATAAGGCGATTTTGGCAAAGAGAATATCTCCCGCAGGGAAGCTGCTACCATCAAATATTTGCCCTCGTTAGACTTCCCTCTGGAAGTGCTTTCACTGCAAGCTGCAGATTCCCTCCTAACAGCAAGCTTTAGGAAAGTGTACTGAATTGTAACATAACTGCGTCTAATAAGGCGATTTTGGCAAAGAGAATTTCTCCCGCAGGGAAGCTGCTACCATCAAATGTTTGCCCTCATTAGACTCCCCTCTGGAAGCGCTTTCACTGCAAGCTGCAGATTCCCTCTTAAGAGCAAGCTTTAGGATAGTGTACTGAATTGTAACTTACTTTCAACTAATAATGCGATTTTGGCAAAGAGAGTATCTCCCGCAGGGAAGCTGCTACCATCAAATGTTTGCCCTCATTAGACTCCCCTCTGGAAGCGCTTTCCCTGCAAGCTGCAGATTCCCTCCTAACAGCAAGCTTTAGGATAGGGTACTGAATTGTAACTTAACTGCGGCTAATAAGGCGATTTTGGCAAAGAGAATATCTCCCGCAGGGAAGCTGTTACCATCAAATGTTTGCCCTCATTAGACTCCCCTCTGGAAGCGCTTTCACTGCAAGCTGCAGATTCCCTCCTAACAGCAAGCTTTAGGATAGGGTACTGAATTGTAAGTTAACTGCGGCTCATAAGGCGATTTTGGCAAAGAGAGTATCTCCCGCAGGGAAGCTGTTACCATCAAATGTTTGCCCTCATTAGACTGCCCTCTGGAAGCGCTTTAACTGCAAGCGGCAGATTCCCACCTAACAGCAAGCTGTAGGACATTGTACTGAATTGTAACTTAACTGCGTCTAATAAGGCGATTTTGGCAAAGAGAATATCTCCCGCAGGGAAGCTGCTACCATCAAATGTTTGCCCTCATTAGACTCCCCTCTGGAAGCGCTTTCACTGCAAGCTGCAGATTCCCTCCTAACAGCAAGCTTTAGGATAGGGTACTGAATTGTACCTTAACTGCGGCTAATAAGGCGATTGTGGCAAAGAGAGTATCTTTCGCAGGGAAGCTGTTACCATCAAATGTTTGCCCTCGTTAGACTCCCCTCTGGAAGCGCTTTCACTGCAAGCTGCAGATTCCCTCCTAACAGCAAGCTTTAGGATAGGGTACTGAATTGTATGTTAACTGCGGCTCATAAGGCGATTATGGCAAAGAGAATATCTCCCGCAGGGAAGCTGCTACCATCAAATGTTTGCCCTCGTTAGACTTCCCTCTGGAAGTGCTTTCACTGCAAGCTGCAGATTCCCTCCTAACAGCAAGCTTTAGGATAGGGTACTGAATTGTAACTTACTTTCGCCTAATAATGCGATTTTGTAAAAGAGACTATCTCCCGCAGGGAAGCTGCTACCATCAAATGTTTGCCCTCATTAGACTCCCCTCTGGAAGCGCTTTCACTGCAAGCTGCAGATTCCCTCCTAACAGCAAGCTTTAGGATAGGGTACTGAATTGTAACTTAACTGCGGCTCATAAGGCGATTGTGGTTAAGAGACTATCTCCCGCAGGGAAGCTGTTACCATCAAATGTTTGCCCTCGTTAGACTCCCCTCTGGAAGCGCTTTAACTGCAAGTGGCAGATTCCCTCCTAACAGCAAGCTTTAGGATAGGGTACTGAATTGTAACTTAACTGCGGCGAATAAGGCGATTTTGGCAAAGAGAGTATCTCCCGCAGGGAAGCTGCTACCATCAAATATTTGCCCTCATTAGACTCCCCTCTGGAAGCGCTTTCACTGCAAGCTGCAGATTCCTTCCTAACAGCAAGCTTTAGGATAGGGTACTGAATTGTAACTTACTTTCGCCTAATAATGCGATTTTGGAAAAGAGAGTATCTCCCGCAGGGAAGCTGCTACCATCAAATGTTTGCCCTCATTAGACTCCCCTCTGGAAGCGCTTTCACTGCAAGCTGCAGATTCCCTCCTAACAGCAAGATTTAGGATAGGGTACTGAATTGTAACTTAACTGCGGCTAATAATGCGATTTTGGCAAAGAGAGTATCTCCCGCAGGGAAGGTGCTACCATCAAATGTTTGCCCTCATTAGACTCCCCTCTGGAAGCGCTTTCACTGCAAGCTGCAGATTCCCTCCTAACAGCAAGCTTTAGGATAGGGTACTGAATTGTACGTTAACTGCGGCTCATAAGGCGATTTTGGCAAAGAGAATATCTCCCGCAGGGAAGCTGCTACCTTCAAATGTTTGCCCTCATTAGACTCCCCTCTGGAAGCGCTTTCACTGCAAGCTGCAGATTCCCTCCTAACAGCAAGCTTTAGGATAGGGTACTGAATTGTAACTTACTTTCGCCTAATAATGCGATTTTGGCAAAGAGAATATCTACCGCAGGGAAGCTGTTACCATCAAATGTTTGCCCTCATTAGACTACCCTCTGGAAGCGCTTTCACTGCAAGCTGCAGATTCCCTCCTAACAGCAAGCTTTAGGATAGGGTACTGAATTGTAAGTTAACTGCGGCTCATAAGGCGATTTTGGCAAAGAGAGTGTCACCCGCAGGGAAGCTGCTACCATCAAATGTTTGCCCTCATTAGACTCCCCTCTGGAAGCGCTTTCACTGCAAGCTGCAGATTCCCTCCTAACAGCAAGCTTTAGGATAGGGTACTGAATTGTACCTTAACTGCGGCTAATAAGGCGATTGTGGCAAAGAGAGTATCTTTCGCAGGGAAGCTGTTACCATCAAATGTTTGCCCTCGTTAGACTCCCCTCTGGAAGCGCTTTCACTGCAAGCTGCAGATTCCCTCCTAACAGCAAGCTTTAGGATAGGGTACTGAATTGTATGTTAACTGCGGCTCATAAGGCGATTATGGCAAAGAGAATATCTCCCGCAGGGAAGCTGCTACCATCAAATGTTTGCCCTCGTTAGACTTCCCTCTGGAAGTGCTTTCACTGCAAGCTGCAGATTCCCTCCTAACAGCAAGCTTTAGGATAGGGTACTGAATTGTAACTTACTTTCGCCTAATAATGCGATTTTGTAAAAGAGACTATCTCCCGCAGGGAAGCTGCTACCATCAAATGTTTGCCCTCATTAGACTCCCCTCTGGAAGCGCTTTCACTGCAAGCTGCAGATTCCCTCCTAACAGCAAGCTTTAGGATAGGGTACTGAATTGTAACTTAACTGCGGCTCATAAGGTGATTGTGGTTAAGAGACTATCTCCCGCAGGGAAGCTGTTACCATCAAATGTTTGCCCTCGTTAGACTCCCCTCTGGAAGCGCTTTAACTGCAAGTGGCAGATTCCCTCCTAACAGCAAGCTTTAGGATAGGGTACTGAATTGTAACTTAACTGCGGCGAATAAGGCGATTTTGGCAAAGAGAGTATCTCCCGCAGGGAAGCTGCTACCATCAAATATTTGCCCTCATTAGACTCCCCTCTGGAAGCGCTTTCACTGCAAGCTGCAGATTCCTTCCTAACAGCAAGCTTTAGGATAGGGTACTGAATTGTAACTTACTTTCGCCTAATAATGCGATTTTGGAAAAGAGAGTATCTCCCGCAGGGAAGCTGCTACCATCAAATGTTTGCCCTCATTAGACTCCCCTCTGGAAGCGCTTTCACTGCAAGCTGCAGATTCCCTCCTAACAGCAAGATTTAGGATAGGGTACTGAATTGTAACTTAACTGCGGCTAATAATGCGATTTTGGCAAAGAGAGTATCTCCCGCAGGGAAGGTGCTACCATCAAATGTTTGCCCTCATTAGACTCCCCTCTGGAAGCGCTTTCACTGCAAGCTGCAGATTCCCTCCTAACAGCAAGCTTTAGGATAGGGTACTGAATTGTACGTTAACTGCGGCTCATAAGGCGATTTTGGCAAAGAGAATATCTCCCGCAGGGAAGCTGCTACCTTCAAATGTTTGCCCTCATTAGACTCCCCTCTGGAAGCGCTTTCACTGCAAGCTGCAGATTCCCTCCTAACAGCAAGCTTTAGGATAGGGTACTGAATTGTAACTTACTTTCGCCTAATAATGCGATTTTGGCAAAGAGAATATCTACCGCAGGGAAGCTGTTACCATCAAATGTTTGCCCTCATTAGACTACCCTCTGGAAGCGCTTTCACTGCAAGCTGCAGATTCCCTCCTAACAGCAAGCTTTAGGATAGGGTACTGAATTGTAAGTTAACTGCGGCTCATAAGGCGATTTTGGCAAAGAGAGTGTCACCCGCAGGGAAGCTGCTACCATCAAATGTTTGCCCTCATTAGACTCCCCTCTGGAAGCGCTTTCACTGCAAGCTGCAGATTCCCTCCTAACAGCAAGCTTTAGGATAGGGTACTGAATTGTAACTTACTTTTGCCTAATAAGGCGATTTTGGACAAGAGAATATCTCCCGCAGGGAAGCTGTTACCATCAAATGTTTGCCCTCATTAGACTCCCCTCTGGAAGCGCTTTCACTGCAAGCTGCAGATTCCCTCCTAACAGCAAGCTTTAGGATAGGGTACTGAATTGTAAGTTAACTGCGGCTCATAAGGCGATTTTGGCAAAGAGAGTATCTCCCGCAGGGAAGCTGCTACCATCAAATATTTGCCCTCATTAGACTCCCCTCTGGAAGCGCTTTCACTGCAAGCTGCAGATTCCCTCCTAACAGCAAGCTTTAGGATAGGGTACTGAATTGTAACTTACTTTCGCCTAATAATGCGATTTTGGCAAAGAGAGTATCTCCCGCAGGGAAGCTGCTACCATCAAATGTTTGCCCTCGTTAGACTTCCCTCTGGAAGTGCTTTCACTGCAAGCTGCAGATTCCCTCCTAAGAGCAAGCTTTAGGATAGGGTACTGAATTGTAACTTACTTTCGCCTAATAATGCGATTTTGGGAAAGAGAGTATCTCCCGCAGGGAAGCTGCTACCATAAAATGTTTGCCCTCATTACACTCCCCTCTGGAAGCGCTTTCACTGCAAGCTGCAGATTCCCTCCTAACAGCAAGCTTTAGGATAGGGTACTGAATTGTATCTTAACTGCGGCTAATAAGGCGATTTTGGCAAAGAGAGTATCTCCCGCAGGGAAGCTGCTACCATCAAATGTTTGCCCTCATTAGACTCCCCTCTGGAAGCGCTTTCACTGCAAGCTGCAGATTCCCTCCTAACAGCAAGCTGTAGGACAGGGTACTGAATTGTAACTTGACTGCGTCTAATAAGGCGATTATGGCAAAGAGAATATCTCCCGCAGGGAAGCTGTTACCATCAAATGTTTGCCCTCATTAGACTCCCCTCTGGAAGCGCTTTCACTGCAAGCTGCAGATTCCCTCCTAACAGCAAGCTTTAGGATAGGGTACTGAATTGTAACTTACTTTCGCCTAATAATGCGATTTTGGCAAAGAGAGTATCTCCCGCAGGGAAGCTGCTACCATCAAATGTTTGCCCTCATTAGACTCCCCTCTGGAAGCGCTTTCACTGCAAGCTGCAGATTCCCTCCTAACAGCAAGCTTTAGGATAGGGTACTGAATTGTAACTTACTTTCGCCTAATAATGCGATTATGGCAAAGAGAGTATCTCCCGCAGGGAAGCTGCTACCATCAAATGTTTGCCCTCGTTAGACTCCCCTCTGGAAGCGCTTTCACTGCAAGCTGCAGATTCCCTCCTTACAGCAAGCTTTAGGATAGGGTACTGAATTGTAACTTACTTTCGCCTAATAATGCGATTTTGGCAAAGAGGATATCTCCCGCAGGGAAGCTGTTACCATCAAACGTTTGCCCTCATTAGACTCCCCTCTGGAAGAGCTTTCACTGCAAGCTGCAGATTCCCTCCTAACAGCAAGCTTTAGGATAGTGTACTGAATTGTAACTTACTTTCGCCTAATAATGCGATTTTGGCAAAGAGAGTATCTCCCGCAGGGAAGCTGCTACCATCAAATATTTGCCCTCATTAGACTCCCCTCTGGAAGCGCTTTCACTGCAAGCTGCAGATTCCTTCCTAACAGCAAGCTTTAGGATAGGGTACTGAATTGTAACTTAACTGCGGCGAATAAGGCGATTTTGGCAAAGAGAGTATCTCCCGCAGGGAAGCTGCTACCATCAAATATTTGCCCTCATTAGACTCCCCTCTGGAAGCGCTTTCACTGCAAGCTGCAGATTCCTTCCTAACAGCAAGCTTTAGGATAGGGTACTGAATTGTAACTTACTTTCGCCTAATAATGCGATTTTGGAAAAGAGAGTATCTCCCGCAGGGAAGCTGCTACCATCAAATGTTTGCCCTCATTAGACTCCCCTCTGGAAGCGCTTTCACTGCAAGCTGCAGATTCCCTCCTAACAGCAAGATTTAGGATAGGGTACTGAATTGTAACTTAACTGCGGCTAATAATGCGATTTTGGCAAAGAGAGTATCTCCCGCAGGGAAGGTGCTACCATCAAATGTTTGCCCTCATTAGACTCCCCTCTGGAAGCGCTTTCACTGCAAGCTGCAGATTCCCTCCTAACAGCAAGCTTTAGGATAGTGTACTGAATTGTAAGTTAACTGCGGCTCATAAGGCGATTTTGGCAAAGAGAATATCTCCCGCAGGGAAGCTGCTACCATCAAATGTTTGCCCTCATTAGACTCCCCTCTGGAAGCGCTTTCACTGCAAGCTGCAGATTCCCTCCTAACAGCAAGCTTTAGGATAGGGTACTGAATTGTATCTTACTTTCGCCTAATAATGCGATTATGGCAAAGAGAATATCTCCCGCAGAGAAGCTGCTACCATAAAATGTTTGCCCTCATTAGACTCCCCTCTGGAAGCGCTTTCACTGCAAGCGGCAGATTCCCACCTAACAGCAAGCTTTAGGATAGGGTACTGAATTGTAATTTACTTTCGCATAATAATGCGATTTTGGCAAAGAGAGTATCTCCCGCAGGGAGGCTGCTACCATCAAATGTTTGCCCTCATTAGACTCCCCTCTGGAAGCGCTTTCACTGCAAGCTGCAGATTCCCTCCTAACAGCAAGCTTTAGGATATGGTACTGAATTGTAACTTACTTTCAAATAATAATGCGATTTTGGCAAAGAGAGTATCTCCCGCAGGGAAGCTGCTACCATCAGATGTTTGCCCTCATTAGACTCCCCTCTGGAAGCGCTTTCACTGCAAGCTGCAGATTCCCTCCTAACAGCAAGCTTTAGGATAGGGTACTGAATTGTAACTTACTTTCGCCTAATAAGGCGATTTTGGCAAAGAGAATATCTCCCGCAGGGAAGCTGTTACCATCAAATATTTGCCCTCGTTAGACTTCCCTCTGGAAGTGCTTTCACTGCAAGCTGCAGATTCCCTCCTAACAGCAAGCTTTAGGAAAGTGTACTGAATTGTAACATAACTGCGTCTAATAAGGCGATTTTGGCAAAGAGAATTTCTCCCGCAGGGAAGCTGCTACCATCAAATGTTTGCCCTCATTAGACTCCCCTCTGGAAGCGCTTTCACTGCAAGCTGCAGATTCCCTCTTAAGAGCAAGCTTTAGGATAGGGTACTGAATTGTAACTTACTTTCAACTAATAATGCGATTTTGGCAAAGAGAGTATCTCCCGCAGGGAAGCTGCTACCATCAAATGTTTGCCCTCATTAGACTCCCCTCTGGAAGCGCTTTCACTGCAAGCTGCAGATTCCCTCCTAACAGCAAGCTTTAGGATAGGGTACTGAATTGTACGTTAACTGCGGCTCATAAGGCGATTTTGGCAAAGAGAATATCTCCCGCAGGGAAGCTGCTACCTTCAAATGTTTGCCCTCATTAGACTCCCCTCTGGAAGCGCTTTCACTGCAAGCTGCAGATTCCCTCCTAACAGCAAGCTTTAGGATAGGGTACTGAATTGTAACTTACTTTCGCCTAATAAGGCGATTTTGGCAAAGAGAATATCTACCGCAGGGAAGCTGTTACCATCAAATGTTTGCCCTCATTAGACTACCCTCTGGAAGCGCTTTCACTGCAAGCTGCAGATTCCCTCCTAACAGCAAGCTTTAGGATAGGGTACTGAATTGTAAGTTAACTGCGGCTCATAAGGCGATTTTGGCAAAGAGAGTGTCACCCGCAGGGAAGCTGCTACCATCAAATGTTTGCCCTCATTAGACTCCCCTCTGGAAGCGCTTTCACTGCAAGCTGCAGATTCCCTCCTAACAACAAGCTTTAGGATAGGGTACTGAATTGTAACTTACTTTTGCCTAATAAGGCGATTTTGGACAAGAGAATATCTCCCGCAGGGAAGCTGTTACCATCAAATGTTTGCCCTCATTAGACTCCCCTCTGGAAACGCTTTCACTGCAAGCTGCAGATTCCCTCCTAACAGCAAGCTTTAGGATAGGGTACTGAATTGTAACTTACTTTCGCCTAATAATGCGATTTTGGCAAAGAGAATATCTACCGCAGGGAAGCTGTTACCATCAAATGTTTGCCCTCATTAGACTCCCCTCTGGAAGCGCTTTCACTGCAAGCTGCAGATTCCCTCCTAACAGCAAGCTTTAGGATAGGGTACTGAATTGTAAGTTAACTGCGGCTCATAAGGCGATTTTGGCAAAGAGAGTGTCACCCGCAGGGAAGCTGCTACCATCAAATGTTTGCCCTCATTAGACTCCCCTCTGGAAGCGCTTTCACTGCAAGCTGCAGATTCCCTCCTAACAGCAAGCTTTAGGATAGGGTACTGAATTGTAACTTACTTTTGCCTAATAAGGCGATTTTGGACAAGAGAATATCTCCCGCAGGGAAGCTGTTACCATCAAATGTTTGCCCTCATTAGACTCCCCTCTGGAAGCGCTTTCACTGCAAGCTGCAGATTCCCTCCTAACAGCAAGCTTTAGGATAGGGTACTGAATTGTAAGTTAACTGCGGCTCATAAGGCGATTTTGGCAAAGAGAGTGTCACCCGCAGGGAAGCTGCTACCATCAAATGTTTGCCCTCATTAGACTCCCCTCTGGAAGCGCTTTCACTGCAAGCTGCAGATTCCCTCCTAACAGCAAGCTTTAGGATAGGGTACTGAATTGTAACTTACTTTTGCCTAATAAGGCGATTTTGGACAAGAGAATATCTCCCGCAGGGAAGCTGTTACCATCAAATGTTTGCCCTCATTAGACTCCCCTCTGGAAGCGCTTTCACTGCAAGCTGCAGATTCCCTCCTAACAGCAAGCTTTAGGATAGGGTACTGAATTGTAAGTTAACTGCGGCTCATAAGGCGATTTTGGCAAAGAGAGTATCTCCCGCAGGGAAGCTGCTACCATCAAATATTTGCCCTCATTAGACTCCCCTCTGGAAGCGCTTTCACTGCAAGCTGCAGATTCCCTCCTAACAGCAAGCTTTAGGATAGGGTACTGAATTGTAACTTACTTTCGCCTAATAATGCGATTTTGGCAAAGAGAGTATCTCCCGCAGGGAAGCTGCTACCATCAAATGTTTGCCCTCGTTAGACTTCCCTCTGGAAGTGCTTTCACTGCAAGCTGCAGATTCCCTCCTAAGAGCAAGCTTTAGGATAGGGTACTGAATTGTAACTTACTTTCGCCTAATAATGCGATTTTGGGAAAGAGAGTATCTCCCGCAGGGAAGCTGCTACCATAAAATGTTTGCCCTCATTACACTCCCCTCTGGAAGCGCTTTCACTGCAAGCTGCAGATTCCCTCCTAACAGCAAGCTTTAGGATAGGGTACTGAATTGTATCTTAACTGCGGCTAATAAGGCGATTTTGGCAAAGAGAGTATCTCCCGCAGGGAAGCTGCTACCATCAAATGTTTGCCCTCATTAGACTCCCCTCTGGAAGCGCTTTCACTGCAAGCTGCAGATTCCCTCCTAACAGCAAGCTGTAGGACAGGGTACTGAATTGTAACTTGACTGCGTCTAATAAGGCGATTATGGCAAAGAGAATATCTCCCGCAGGGAAGCTGTTACCATCAAATGTTTGCCCTCATTAGACTCCCCTCTGGAAGCGCTTTCACTGCAAGCTGCAGATTCCCTCCTAACAGCAAGCTTTAGGATAGGGTACTGAATTGTAACTTACTTTCGCCTAATAATGCGATTTTGGCAAAGAGAGTATCTCCCGCAGGGAAGCTGCTACCATCAAATGTTTGCCCTCATTAGACTCCCCTCTGGAAGCGCTTTCACTGCAAGCTGCATATTCCCTCCTAACAGCAAGCTTTAGGATAGGGTACTGAATTGTAACTTCACTGCGTCTCATAAGGCGATTTTGGCAAAGAGAATATCTCCCGCAGGGAAGCTGCTACCATCAAATATTTGCCCTCATTAGACTCCCCTCTGGAAGCGCTTTCACTGCAAGCTGCAGATTCCCTCCTAACAGCAAGCTTTAGGATAGGGTACTGAATTGTAACTTACTTTCGCCTAATAATGCGATTTTGGAAAAGAGACTATCTCCCGCAGGGAAGCTGCTACCATCAAATGTTTGCCCTCATTAGACTCCCCTCTGGAAGCGCTTTCACTGCAAGCTGCAGATTCCCTCCTAACAGCAAGCTTTAGGATAGGGTACTGAATTGTAACTTACTTTCGCCTAATAATGCGATTATGGCAAAGAGAGTATCTCCCGCAGGGAAGCTGCTACCATCAAATGTTTGCCCTCGTTAGACTCCCCTCTGGAAGCGCTTTCACTGCAAGCTGCAGATTCCCTCCTTACAGCAAGCTTTAGGATAGGGTACTGAATTGTAACTTACTTTCGCCTAATAATGCGATTTTGGCAAAGAGGATATCTCCCGCAGGGAAGCTGTTACCATCAAACGTTTGCCCTCATTAGACTCCCCTCTGGAAGAGCTTTCACTGCAAGCTGCAGATTCCCTCCTAACAGCAAGCTTTAGGATAGTGTACTGAATTGTAACTTACTTTCGCCTAATAATGCGATTTTGGCAAAGAGAGTATCTCCCGCAGGGAAGCTGCTACCATCAAATATTTGCCCTCATTAGACTCCCCTCTGGAAGCGCTTTCACTGCAAGCTGCAGATTCCTTCCTAACAGCAAGCTTTAGGATAGGGTACTGAATTGTAACTTAACTGCGGCGAATAAGGCGATTTTGGCAAAGAGAATATCTCCCGCAGGGAAGCTGCTACCATCAAATATTTGCCCTCATTAGACTCCCCTCTGGAAGCGCTTTCACTGCAAGCTGCAGATTCCTTCCTAACAGCAAGCTTTAGGATAGGGTACTGAATTGTAACTTACTTTCGCCTAATAATGCGATTTTGGAAAAGAGAGTATCTCCCGCAGGGAAGCTGCTACCATCAAATGTTTGCCCTCATTAGACTCCCCTCTGGAAGCGCTTTCACTGCAAGCTGCAGATTCCCTCCTAACAGCAAGATTTAGGATAGGGTACTGAATTGTAACTTAACTGCGGCTAATAATGCGATTTTGGCAAAGAGAGTATCTCCCGCAGGGAAGGTGCTACCATCAAATGTTTGCCCTCATTAGACTCCCCTCTGGAAGCGCTTTCACTGCAAGCTGCAGATTCCCTCCTAACAGCAAGCTTTAGGATAGGGTACTGAATTGTAAGTTAACTGCGGCTCATAAGGCGATTTTGGCAAAGAGAATATCTCCCGCAGGGAAGCTGCTACCATCAAATGTTTGCCCTCATTAGACTCCCCTCTGGAAGCGCTTTCACTGCAAGCTGCAGATTCCCTCCTAACAGCAAGCTTTAGGATAGGGTACTGAATTGTATCTTACTTTCGCCTAATAATGCGATTTTGGCAAAGAGAGTATCTCCCGCAGGGAGGCTGCTACCATCAAATGTTTGCCCTCATTAGACTCCCCTCTGGAAGCGCTTTCACTGCAAGCTGCAGATTCCCTCCTAACAGCAAGCTTTAGGATATGGTACTGAATTGTAACTTACTTTCAACTAATAATGCGATTTTGGCAAAGAGAGTATCTCCCGCAGGGAAGCTGCTACCATCAGATGTTTGCCCTCATTAGACTCCCCTCTGGAAGCGCTTTCACTGCAAGCTGCAGATTCCCTCCTAACAGCAAGCTTTAGGATAGGGTACTGAATTGTAACTTACTTTCGCCTAATAAGGCGATTTTGGCAAAGAGAATATCTCCCGCAGGGAAGCTGTTACCATCAAATGTTTGCCCTCATTAGACTCCCCTCTGGAAGCACTTTCACTGCAAGCTGCAGATTCCCTCCTAACAGCAAGCTTTAGAATAGGGTATTGAATTTTAAGTTAACTGCGGCTCATAAGGCGATTTTGGCAAAGAGAATATCTCCCGCAGGGAAGCTGCTACCATCAAATATTTGCCCTCGTTAGACTTCCCTCTGGAAGTGCTTTCACTGCAAGCTGCAGATTCCCTCCTAACAGCAAGCTTTAGGAAAGTGTACTGAATTGTAACATAACTGCGTCTAATAAGGCGATTTTGGCAAAGAGAATTTCTCCCGCAGGGAAGCTGCTACCATCAAATGTTTGCCCTCATTAGACTCCCCTCTGGAAGCGCTTTCACTGCAAGCTGCAGATTCCCTCTTAAGAGCAAGCTTTAGGATAGGGTACTGAATTGTATCTTACTTTCAACTAATAATGCGATTTTGGCAAAGAGAGTATCTCCCGCAGGGAAGCTGCTACCATCAAATGTTTGCCCTCATTAGACTCCCCTCTGGAAGCGCTTTCACTGCAAGCTGCAGATTCCCTCCTAACAGCAAGCTTTAGGATAGGGTACTGAATTGTAACTTAACTGCGGCTAATAAGGCGATTTTGGCAAAGAGAATATCTCCCGCAGGGAAGCTGTTACCATCAAATGTTTGCCCTCATTAGACTCCCCTCTGGAAGCGCTTTCACTGCAAGCTGCAGATTCCCTCCTAACAGCAAGCTTTAGGATAGGGTACTGAATTGTAAGTTAACTGCGGCTCATAAGGCGATTTTGGCAAAGAGAGTATCTCCCGCAGGGAATCTGTTACCATCAAATGTTTGCCCTCATTAGACTGCCCTCTGGAAGCGCTTTAACTGCAAGCGGCAGATTCCCACCTAACAGCAAGCTGTAGGACATTGTACTGAATTGTAACTTAACTGCGTCTAATAAGGCGATTTTGGCAAAGAGAATATCTCCCGCAGGGAAGCTGCTACCATCAAATGTTTGCCCTCATTAGACTCCCCTCTGGAAGCGCTTTCACTGCAAGCTGCAGATTCCCTCCTAACAGCAAGCTTTAGGATAGGGTACTGAATTGTACCTTAACTGCGGCTAATAAGGCGATTGTGGCAAAGAGAGTATCTTTCGCAGGGAAGCTGTTACCATCAAATGTTTGCCCTCGTTAGACTCCCCTCTGGAAGCGCTTTCACTGCAAGCTGCAGATTCCCTCCTAACAGCAAGCTTTAGGATAGGGTACTGAATTGTATGTTAACTGCGGCTCATAAGGCGATTTTGGCAAAGAGAATATCTCCCGCAGGGAAGCTGCTACCATCAAATGTTTGCCCTCGTTAGACTTCCCTCTGGAAGTGCTTTCACTGCAAGCTGCAGATTCCCTCCTAACAGCAAGCTTTAGGATAGGGTACTGAATTGTAACTTACTTTCGCCTAATAATGCGATTTTGTAAAAGAGACTATCTCCCGCAGGGAAGCTGCTACCATCAAATGTTTGCCCTCATTAGACTCCCCTCTGGAAGCGCTTTCACTGCAAGCTGCAGATTCCCTCCTAACAGCAAGCTTTAGGATAGGGTACTGAATTGTAACTTAACAGCGGCTCATAAGGCGATTGTGGTTAAGAGACTATCTCCCGCAGGGAAGCTGTTACCATCAAATGTTTGCCCTCGTTAGACTCCCCTCTGGAAGCGCTTTAACTGCAAGTGGCAGATTCCCTCCTAACAGCAAGCTTTAGGATAGGGTACTGAATTGTAACTTAACTGCGGCGAATAAGGCGATTTTGGCAAAGAGAGTATCTCCCGCAGGGAAGCTGCTACCATCAAATATTTGCCCTCATTAGACTCCCCTCTGGAAGCGCTTTCACTGCAAGCTGCAGATTCCTTCCTAACAGCAAGCTTTAGGATAGGGTACTGAATTGTAACTTACTTTCGCCTAATAATGCGATTTTGGAAAAGAGAGTATCTCCCGCAGGGAAGATGCTACCATCAAATGTTTGCCCTCATTAGACTCCCCTCTGGAAGCGCTTTCACTGCAAGCTGCAGATTCCCTCCTAACAGCAAGATTTAGGATAGGGTACTGAATTGTAACTTAACTGCGGCTAATAATGCGATTTTGGCAAAGAGAGTATCTCCCGCAGGGAAGGTGCTACCATCAAATGTTTGCCCTCATTAGACTCCCCTCTGGAAGCGCTTTCACTGCAAGCTGCAGATTCCCTCCTAACAGCAAGCTTTAGGATAGGGTACTGAATTGTAACTTAACTGCGGCTCATAAGGCGATTTTGGCAAAGAGAATATCTCCCGCAGGGAAGCTGCTACCATCAAATGTTTGCCCTCATTAGACTCCCCTCTGGAAGCGCTTTCACTGCAAGCTGCAGATTCCCTCCTAACAGCAAGCTTTAGGATAGGGTACTGAATTGTATCTTACTTTCGCCTAATAATGCGATTATGGCAAAGAGAATATCTCCCGCAGAGAAGCTGCTACCATAAAATGTTTGCCCTCATTAGACTCCCCTCTGGAAGCGCTTTCACTGCAAGCGGCAGATTCCCACCTAACAGCAAGCTTTAGGATAGGGTACTGAATTGTAATTTACTTTCGCATAATAATGCGATTTTGGCAAAGAGAGTATCTCCCGCAGGGAGGCTGCTACCATCAAATGTTTGCCCTCATTAGACTCCCCTCTGGAAGCGCTTTCACTGCAAGCTGCAGATTCCCTCCTAACAGCAAGCTTTAGGATATGGTACTGAATTGTAACTTACTTTCAACTAATAATGCGATTTTGGCAAAGAGAGTATCTCCCGCAGGGAAGCTGCTACCATCAGATGTTTGCCCTCATTAGACACCCCTCTGGAAGCGCTTTCACTGCAAGCTGCAGATTCCCTCCTAACAGCAAGCTTTAGGATAGGGTACTGAATTGTAACTTACTTTCGCCTAATAAGGCGATTTTGGCAAAGAGAATATCTCCCGCAGGGAAGTTGTTACCATCAAATGTTTGCCCTCATTAGACTCCCCTCTGGAAGCGCTTTCACTGCAAGCTGCAGATTCCCTCCTAACAGCAAGCTTTAGAATAGGGTATTGAATTTTAAGTTAACTGCGGCTCATAAGGCGATTTTGGCAAAGAGAATATCTCCCGCAGGGAAGCTGCTACCATCAAATATTTGCCCTCGTTAGACTTCCCTCTGGAAGTGCTTTCACTGCAAGCTGCAGATTCCCTCCTAACAGCAAGCTTTAGGAAAGTGTACTGAATTGTAACATAACTGCGTCTAATAAGGCGATTTTGGCAAAGAGAATTTCTCCCGCAGGGAAGCTGCTACCATCAAATGTTTGCCCTCATTAGACTCCCCTCTGGAAGCGCTTTCACTGCAAGCTGCAGATTCCCTCTTAAGAGCAAGCTTTAGGATAGGGTACTGAATTGTAACTTACTTTCAACTAATAATGCGATTTTGGCAAAGAGAGTATCTCCCGCAGGGAAGCTGCTACCATCAAATGTTTGCCCTCATTAGACTCCCCTCTGGAAGCGCTTTCACTGCAAGCTGCAGATTCCCTCCTAACAGCAAGCTTTAGGATAGGGTACTGAATTGTAACTTAACTGCGGCTAATAAGGCGATTTTGGCAAAGAGAATATCTCCCGCAGGGAAGCTGTTACCATCAAATGTTTGCCCTCATTAGACTCCCCTCTGGAAGCGCTTTCACTGCAAGCTGCAGATTCCCTCCTAACAGCAAGCTTTAGGATAGGGTACTGAATTGTAAGTTAACTGCGGCTCATAAGGCGATTTTGGCAAAGAGAGTATCTCCCGCAGGGAAGCTGTTACCATCAAATGTTTGCCCTCATTAGACTGCCCTCTGGAAGCGCTTTAACTGCAAGCGGCAGATTCCCACCTAACAGCAAGCTGTAGGACATTGTACTGAATTGTAACTTAACTGCGTCTAATAAGGCGATTTTGGCAAAGAGAATATCTCCCGCAGGGAAGCTGCTACCATCAAATGTTTGCCCTCATTAGACTCCCCTCTGGAAGCGCTTTCACTGCAAGCTGCAGATTCCCTCCTAACAGCAAGCTTTAGGATAGGGTACTGAATTGTACCTTAACTGCGGCTAATAAGGCGATTGTGGCAAAGAGAGTATCTTTCGCAGGGAAGCTGTTACCATCAAATGTTTGCCCTCGTTAGACTCCCCTCTGGAAGCGCTTTCACTGCAAGCTGCAGATTCCCTCCTAACAGCAAGCTTTAGGATAGGGTACTGAATTGTATGTTAACTGCGGCTCATAAGGCGATTTTGGCAAAGAGAATATCTCCCGCAGGGAAGCTGCTACCATCAAATGTTTGCCCTCGTTAGACTTCCCTCTGGAAGTGCTTTCACTGCAAGCTGCAGATTCCCTCCTAACAGCAAGCTTTAGGATAGGGTACTGAATTGTAACTTACTTTCGCCTAATAATGCGATTTTGTAAAAGAGACTATCTCCCGCAGGGAAGCTGCTACCATCAAATGTTTGCCCTCATTAGACTCCCCTCTGGAAGCGCTTTCACTGCAAGCTGCAGATTCCCTCCTAACAGCAAGCTTTAGGATAGGGTACTGAATTGTAACTTAACTGCGGCTCATAAGGCGATTGTGGTTAAGAGACTATCTCCCGCAGGGAAGCTGTTACCATCAAATGTTTGCCCTCGTTAGACTCCCCTCTGGAAGCGCTTTAACTGCAAGTGGCAGATTCCCTCCTAACAGCAAGCTTTAGGATAGGGTACTGAATTGTAATTTAACTGCGGCTCATAAGGCGATTTTGGCAAAGAGAGTGTCACCCGCAGGGAAGCTGCTACCATCAAATGTTTGCCCTCATTAGACTCCCCTCTGGAAGCGCTTTCACTGCAAGCTGCAGATTCCCTCCTAACAGCAATCTTTAGGATAGGGTACTGAATTGTAACTTAACTGCGGCTCATAAGGCGATTGTGGCAAAGAGAGTATCTCCCGCAGGGAAGCTGCTACCATAAAATGTTTGCCCTCATTAGACTCCCCTCTGGAAGCGCTTTCACTGCAAGCTGCAGATTCCCTCCTAACAGCAAGCTTTAGGATAGGGTACTGAATTGTAACTTACTTTCGCATAATAAAGCGATTTTGGCAAAGAGAGTATCTCCCGCAGGGAAGCTGCTACCATCAAATGTTTGCCCTCATTAGACTCCCCTCTGGAAGCGCTTTCACTGCAAGCTGCAGATTCCCTCCTAACAGCAAGCTTTAGGATAGGGTACTGAATTGTAACTTAACTGCGGCTAATAAGGCGATTTTGGCAGAGAGAGTATCTCCCGCAGGGAAGCTGCTACCATCAAATGTTTGCCCTCATTAGACTCCCCTCTGGAAGCGCTTTCACTGCAAGCTGCAGATTCCCTCCTAACAGCAAGCTGTAGCACAGTGTACTGAATTGTATCTTACTTTCGCATAATAATGCGATTTTGGCAAAGAGAGTATCTCCCGCAGGGAAGCTGCTACCATCAAATGTTTGCCCTCATTAGACTCCCCTCTGGAAGCGCTTTCACTGCAAGCTGCAGATTCCCTCCTAACAGCAAGCTTTAGGATAGGGTACTGAATTGTAACTTAACTGCGGCTCATAAGGCGATTTTGGCAAAGAGAATATCTCCCGCAGGGAAGCTGCTACCATCAAATATTTGCCCTCATTAGACTCCCCTCTGGAAGCGCTTTAACTGCAAGCTGCAGATTCCCTCCTAACAGCAAGCTTTAGGATAGGGTACTGAATTGTAAGTTAACTGCGGCTCATAAGGCGATTTTGGCAAAGAGAATATCTCCCGCAGGGAAGCTGCTACCATCAAATGTTTGCCCTCATTAGACTCCCCTCTGGAAGCGCTTTCACTGCAAGCTGCAGATTCCCTCCTAACAGCAAGCTTTAGGATAGGGTACTGAATTGTAACTTACTTTCGCCTAATAATGCGATTTTGGCAAAGAGAGTATCTCCCGCAGGGAAGCTGCTACCATCAAATGTTTGCCCTCATTAGACTCCCCTCTGGAAGCGCTTTCACTGCAAGCTGCAGATTCCCTCCTAACAGCAAGCTTTAGGATAGGGTACTGAATTGTAACTTACTTTCGCCTAATAATGCGATTTTGGCAAAGAGAATATCTACCGCAGGGAAGCTGTTACCATCAAATGTTTGCCCTCATTAGACTACCCTCTGGAAGCGCTTTCACTGCAAGCTGCAGATTCCCTCCTAACAGCAAGCTTTAGGATAGGGTACTGAATTGTAAGTTAACTGCGGCTCATAAGGCGATTTTGGCAAAGAGAGTGTCACCCGCAGGGAAGCTGCTACCATCAAATGTTTGCCCTCATTAGACTCCCCTCTGGAAGCGCTTTCACTGCAAGCTGCAGATTCCCTCCTAACAGCAATCTTTAGGATAGGATACTGAATTGTAAGTTAATTGCGGCTCATAAGGCGATTTTGGCAAAGAGAGTATCTCCCGCAGGGAAGCTGCTACCATCAAATGTTTGCCCTCATTAGACTTCCCTCTGGAAGCGCTTTCACTGCAAGCTGCAGATTCCCTCCTAACAGCAAGCTTTAGGATAGGGTACTGAATTGTAACTTATTTTCGCCTAATAATGCGATTTTGGGAAAGAGAGTATCTCCCGCAGGGAAGCTGCTACCATCAAATGTTTGCCCTCATTAGACTCCCGTCTGGAAGCGCTTTCACTGCAAGCTGCAGATTCCCTCCTAACAGCAAGCTTTAGGATAGGGTACTGAATTGTAACTTACTTTCGCCTAATAATGCGATTTTGGAAAAGAGACTATCTCCCGCAGGAAAGCTGCTACCATGAAATGTTTGCCCTCATTAGACTCCCCTCTGGAAGCGCTTTCACTGCAAGCTGCAGATTCCCTCCTAACAGCAAGCTTTAGGATAGGGTACTGAATTGTAACTTAACTGCGGCTAATAAGGCGATTTTGGCAAAGAGACTATCTCCCGCAGGGAAGCTGCTACCATCAAATGTTTGCCCTCATTAGACTCCCCTCTGGAAGCGCTTTCACTGCAAGCTGCAGATTCCCTCCTAACAGCAAGCTGTAGCACAGTGTACTGAATTGTAAGTTAACTGCGGCTCATAAGGCGATTTTGGCAAAGAGAGTATCTCCCGCAGGGAAGCTGTTACCATCAAATGTTTGCCCTCATTAGACTCCCCTCTGGAAGCGCTTTAACTGCAAGCGGCAGATTCCCACCTAACAGCAAGCTGTAGGACATTGTACTGAATTGTAACTTAACTGCGTCTAATAAGGCGATTTTGGCGAAGAGAATATCTCCCGCAGGGAAGCTGCTACCATAAAATGTTTGCCCTCATTAGACTCCCCTCTGGAAGCGCTTTCACTGCAAGCTGCAGATTCCCACCTAACAGCAAGCTTTAGGATAGGGTACTGAATTGTATCTTACTTTCGCCTAATTATGCGATTTTGGCAAAGAGAGTATCTCCCGCAGGGAAGCTGCTACCATCAAATGTTTGCCCTCATTAGACTCCCCTCTGGAAGCGCTTTCACTGCAAGCTGCAGATTCCCTCCTAACAGCAAGCTTTAGGATAGGGTACTGAATTGTAACTTAACTGCGGCTAATAATGCGATTGTGGCAAAGAGACTATCTCTCGCAGGGAAGCTGTTACCATCAAATGTTTGCCCTCGTTAGACTCCCCTCTGGAAGCGCTTTCACTGCAAGCTGCAGATTCCCTCCTAACAGCAAGCTTTAGGATAGGGTACTGAATTGTACGTTAACTGCGGCTCATAAGGCGATTTTGGCAAAGAGAATATCTCCCGCAGGGAAGCTGCTACCTTCAAATGTTTGCCCTCATTAGACTCCCCTCTGGAAGCGCTTTCACTGCAAGCTGCAGATTCCCTCCTAACAGCAAGCTTTAGGATAGGGTACTGAATTGTAACTTACTTTCGCCTAATAATGCGATTTTGGCAAAGAGAATATCTACCGCAGGGAAGCTGTTACCATCAAATGTTTGCCCTCATTAGACTACCCTCTGGAAGCGCTTTCACTGCAAGCTGCAGATTCCCTCCTAACAGCAAGCTTTAGGATAGGGTACTGAATTGTAAGTTAACTGCGGCTCATAAGGCGATTTTGGCAAAGAGAGTGTCACCCGCAGGGAAGCTGCTACCATCAAATGTTTGCCCTCATTAGACTCCCCTCTGGAAGCGCTTTCACTGCAAGCTGCAGATTCCCTCCTAACAGCAAGCTTTAGGATAGGGTACTGAATTGTAAGTTAACTGCGGCTCATAAGGCGATTGTGGCAAAGAGAGTATCTCCCGCAGGGAAGCTGCTACCATCAAATGTTTGCCCTCATTAGACTCCCCTCTGGAAGCGCTTTCACTGCAAGCTGCAGATTCCCTCCTAACAGCAAGCTTTAGGATAGGGTACTGAATTGTAACTTAACTGCGGCTAATAAGGCGATTTTGGCAAAGAGAGTATCTCCCGCAGGGAAGCTGCTACCATCAAATGTTTGCCCTCATTAGACTCCCCTCTGGAAGCGCTTTCACTGCAAGCTGCAGATTCCCTCCTAACAGCAAGCTGTAGCACAGTGTACTGAATTGTAACTTACTTTCGCCTAATAATGCGATTTTGGCAAAGAGACTATCTCCCGCAGGGAAGCTGCTACCATCAAATGTTTGCCCTCATTAGACTCCCCTCTGGAAGCGCTTTCACTGCAAGCTGCAGATTCCCTCCTAACAGCAAGCTTTAGGATAGGGTACTGAATTGTAACTTACTTTTGCCTAATAAAGCGATTATGGCAAAGAGAGTATCTCCCGCAGGGAAGCTGCTACCATCAAATGTTTGCCCTCATTAGACTCCCCTCTGGAAGCGCTTTCACTGCAAGCTGCAGATTCCCTCCTAACAGCAAGCTTTAGGATAGGGTACTGAATTGTAACGTAACTGCGGCTCATAAGGCGATTTTGGCAAAGAGAATATCTCCCGCAGGGAAGCTGCTACCATCAAATGTTTGCCCTCATTAGACTCCCCTCTGGAAGCGCTTTCACTGCAAGCTGCAGATTCCCACTTAACAGCAAGCTGTAGGACAGGGTACTGAATTGTAACTTAACTGCGTATAATAAGGCGATTTTGGCAAAGAGAATATCTCCCGCAGGGAAGCTGCTACCATAAAATGTTTGCCCTCATTAGACTCCCCTCTGGAAGCGCTTTCACTGCAAGCTGCAGATTCCCTCCTAACAGCAAGCTTTAGGATAGGGTACTGAATTGTAACTTACTTTCGCCTAATAATGCGATTTTGGCAAAGAGAGTATCTCCCGCAGGGAAGCTGCTACCATCAAATATTTGCCCTCATTAGACTCCCCTCTGGAAGCGCTTTCACTGCAAGCTGCAGATTCCCTCCTAACAGCAAGCTTTAGGATAGGGTACTGAATTGTAACTTACTTTCGCCTAATAAGGCGATTTTGGACAAGAGAATATCTCCCGCAGGGAAGCTGTTACCATCAAATGTTTGCCCTCATTAGACTCCCCTCTGGAAGCGCTTTCACTGCAAGCTGCAGATTCCCTCCTAACAGCAAGCTTTAGGATAGGGTACTGAATTGTAAGTTAACTGCGGCTCATAAGGCGATTTTGGCAAAGAGAGTATCTCCCGCAGGGAAGCTGCTACCATCAAATATTTGCCCTCATTAGACTCCCCTCTGGAAGCGCTTTCACTGCAAGCTGCAGATTCCCTCCTAACAGCAAGCTTTAGGATAGGGTACTGAATTGTAACTTACTTTCGCCTAATAATGCGATTTTGGCAAAGAGAGTATCTACCGCAGGGAAGCTGTTACCATCAAATGTTTGCCCTCGTTAGACTCCCCTCTGGAAGCGCTTTCACTGCAAGCTGCAGATTCCCTCCTAACAGCAAGCTTTAGGATAGGGTACTGAATTGTACGTTAACTGCGGCTCATAAGGCGATTTTGGCAAAGAGAATATCTCCCGCAGGGAAGCTGCTACCTTCAAATGTTTGCCCTCATTAGACTCCCCTCTGGAAGCGCTTTCACTGCAAGCTGCAGATTCCCTCCTAACAGCAAGCTTTAGGATAGGGTACTGAATTGTAACTTACTTTCGCCTAATAATGCGATTTTGGCAAAGAGAATATCTACCGCAGGGAAGCTGTTACCATCAAATGTTTGCCCTCATTAGACTACCCTCTGGAAGCGCTTTCACTGCAAGCTGCAGATTCCCTCCTAACAGCAAGCTTTAGGATAGGGTACTGAATTGTAAGTTAACTGCGGCTCATAAGGCGATTTTGGCAAAGAGAGTGTCACCCGCAGGGAAGCTGCTACCATCAAATGTTTGCCCTCATTAGACTCCCCTCTGGAAGCGCTTTCACTGCAAGCTGCAGATTCCCTCCTAACAGCAAGCTTTAGGATAGGGTACTGAATTGTAACTTACTTTCGCCTAATAATGCGATTTTGGCAAAGAGAGTATCTCCCGCAGGGAAGCTGCTACCATCAAATGTTTGCCCTCATTAGACTCCCCTCTGGAAGCGCTTTCACTGCAAGCTGCAGATTCCCTCCTAACAGCAAGCTTTAGGATAGGGTACTGAATTGTAACTTAACTGCGGCTAATAAGGCGATTTTGGCAAAGAGAGTATCTCCCGCAGGGAAGCTGCTACCATCAAATGTTTGCCCTCATTAGACTCCCCTCTGGAAGCGCTTTCACTGCAAGCTGCAGATTCCCTCCTAACAGCAAGCTGTAGCACAGTGTACTGAATTGTAACTTACTTTCGCCTAATAATGCGATTTTGGCAAAGAGACTATCTCCCGCAGGGAAGCTGCTACCATCAAATGTTTGCCCTCATTAGACTCCCCTCTGGAAGCGCTTTCACTGCAAGCTGCAGATTCCCTCCTAACAGCAAGCTTTAGGATAGGGTACTGAATTGT
Organism: Phaenicophaeus curvirostris; assembly: GCF_032191515.1. NCBI lineage: Eukaryota > Metazoa > Chordata > Aves > Cuculiformes > Cuculidae > Phaenicophaeus > Phaenicophaeus curvirostris. Next base: position 312,250 of record NW_027206682.1, read on the forward strand.
AACTTACTTTTGCCTAATAAAGCGATTATGGCAAAGAGAGTATCTCCCGCAGGGAAGCTGCTACCATCAAATGTTTGCCCTCATTAGACTCCCCTCTGGAAGCGCTTTCACTGCAAGCTGCAGATTCCCTCCTAACAGCAAGCTTTAGGATAGGGTACTGAATTGTAACGTAACTGCGGCTCATAAGGCGATTTTGGCAAAGAGAATATCTCCCGCAGGGAAGCTGCTACCATCAAATGTTTGCCCTCATTAGACTCCCCTCTGGAAGCGCTTTCTCTTCAAGCTGCAGATTCCCTCCTAACAGCAAGCTTTAGGATAGGGTACTGAATTGTAAGTTAACTGCGGCTAATAAGGAGATTTTGGCAAAGAGAGTATCTCCCGCAGTGAAGCTGCTACCATCAAATGTTTGCCCTCATTAGACTCCCCTCTGGAAGCGCTTTCACTGCAAGCTGCAGATTCCCACTTAACAGCAAGCTGTAGGACAGGGTACTGAATTGTAACTTAACTGCGTATAATAAGGCGATTTTGGCAAAGAGAATATCTCCCGCAGGGAAGCTGCTACCATAAAATGTTTGCCCTCATTAGACTCCCCTCTGGAAGCGCTTTCACTGCAAGCTGCAGATTCCCTCCTAACAGCAAGCTTTAGGATAGGGTACTGAATTGTAACTTACTTTCGCCTAATAATGCGATTTTGGCAAAGAGAGTATCTCCCGCAGGGAAGCTGCTACCATCAAATATTTGCCCTCATTAGACTCCCCTCTGGAAGCGCTTTCACTGCAAGCTGCAGATTCCCTCCTAACAGCAAGCTTTAGGATAGGGTACTGAATTGTAAGTTAACTGCGGCTCATAAGGCGATTTTGGCAAAGAGAGTATCTCCCGCAGGGAAGCTGCTACCATCAAATATTTGCCCTCATTAGACTCCCCTCTGGAAGCGCTTTCACTGCAAGCTGCAGATTCCCTCCTAACAGCAAGCTTTAGGATAGGGTACTGAATTGTAACTTACTTTCGCCTAATAATGCGATTTTGGCAAAGAGAGTATCTACCGCAGGGAAGCTGTTACCATCAAATGTTTGCCCTCGTTAGACTCCCCTCTGGAAGCGCTTTCACTGCAAGCTGCAGATTCCCTCCTAACAGCAAGCTTTAGGATAGGGTACTGAATTGTACGTTAACTGCGGCTCATAAGGCGATTTTGGCAAAGAGAATATCTCCCGCAGGGAAGCTGCTACCTTCAAATGTTTGCCCTCATTAGACTCCCCTCTGGAAGCGCTTTCACTGCAAGCTGCAGATTCCCTCCTAACAGCAAGCTTTAGGATAGGGTACTGAATTGTAACTTACTTTCGCCTAATAATGCGATTTTGGCAAAGAGAATATCTACCGCAGGGAAGCTGTTACCATCAAATGTTTGCCCTCATTAGACTACCCTCTGGAAGCGCTTTCACTGCAAGCTGCAGATTCCCTCCTAACAGCAAGCTTTAGGATAGGGTACTGAATTGTAAGTTAACTGCGGCTCATAAGGCGATTTTGGCAAAGAGAGTGTCACCCGCAGGGAAGCTGCTACCATCAAATGTTTGCCCTCATTAGACTCCCCTCTGGAAGCGCTTTCACTGCAAGCTGCAGATTCCCTCCTAACAGCAAGCTTTAGGATAGGGTACTGAATTGTAACTTACTTTCGCCTAATAATGCGATTTTGGCAAAGAGAGTATCTCCCGCAGGGAAGCTGCTACCATCAAATGTTTGCCCTCATTAGACTCCCCTCTGGAAGCGCTTTCACTGCAAGCTGCAGATTCCCTCCTAACAGCAAGCTTTAGGATAGGGTACTGAATTGTAACTTAACTGCGGCTAATAAGGCGATTTTGGCAAAGAGAGTATCTCCCGCAGGGAAGCTGCTACCATCAAATGTTTGCCCTCATTAGACTCCCCTCTGGAAGCGCTTTCACTGCAAGCTGCAGATTCCCTCCTAACAGCAAGCTGTAGCACAGTGTACTGAATTGTAACTTACTTTCGCCTAATAATGCGATTTTGGCAAAGAGACTATCTCCCGCAGGGAAGCTGCTACCATCAAATGTTTGCCCTCATTAGACTCCCCTCTGGAAGCGCTTTCACTGCAAGCTGCAGATTCCCTCCTAACAGCAAGCTTTAGGATAGGGTACTGAATTGTAACTTACTTTTGCCTAATAAAGCGATTATGGCAAAGAGAGTATCTCCCGCAGGGAAGCTGCTACCATCAAATGTTTGCCCTCATTAGACTCCCCTCTGGAAGCGCTTTCACTGCAAGCTGCAGATTCCCTCCTAACAGCAAGCTTTAGGATAGGGTACTGAATTGTAACGTAACTGCGGCTCATAAGGCGATTTTGGCAAAGAGAATATCTCCCGCAGGGAAGCTGCTACCATCAAATGTTTGCCCTCATTAGACTCCCCTCTGGAAGCGCTTTCTCTTCAAGCTGCAGATTCCCTCCTAACAGCAAGCTTTAGGATAGGGTACTGAATTGTAAGTTAACTGCGGCTAATAAGGAGATTTTGGCAAAGAGAGTATCTCCCGCAGTGAAGCTGCTACCATCAAATGTTTGCCCTCATTAGACTCCCCTCTGGAAGCGCTTTCACTGCAAGCTGCAGATTCCCACTTAACAGCAAGCTGTAGGACAGGGTACTGAATTGTAACTTAACTGCGTATAATAAGGCGATTTTGGCAAAGAGAATATCTCCCGCAGGGAAGCTGCTACCATAAAATGTTTGCCCTCATTAGACTCCCCTCTGGAAGCGCTTTCACTGCAAGCTGCAGATTCCCTCCTAACAGCAAGCTTTAGGATAGGGTACTGAATTGTAACTTACTTTCGCCTAATAATGCGATTTTGGCAAAGAGAGTATCTCCCGCAGGGAAGCTGCTACCATCAAATATTTGCCCTCATTAGACTCCCCTCTGGAAGCGCTTTCACTGCAAGCTGCAGATTCCCTCCTAACAGCAAGCTTTAGGATAGGGTACTGAATTGTAACTTAACTGCGGCTAATAAGGCGATTTTGGCAAAGAGAGTATCTCCCACAGGGAAGCTGCTACCATCAAATGTTTGCCCTCATTAGACTCCCCTCTTGAAGCGCTTTCACTGCAAGCTGCAGATTCCCTCCTAACAGCAAGCTTTAGGATAGGGTACTGAATTGTAACTTACTTTCGCCTAATAATGCGATTATGGAAAAGAGACTATCTCCCGCAGGGAAGCTGCTACCATCAAATGTTTGCCCTCATTAGACTCCCCTCTGGAAGCGCTTTCACTGCAAGCTGCAGATTCCCTCCTAACAGCAAGCTTTAGGATAGGGTACTGAATTGTAACTTAACTGCGGCTCATAAGGTGATTTTGGCAAAGAGAATATCTCCCGCAGGGAAGCTGCTACCATCAAATATTTGCCCTCATTAGACTCCCCTCTGGAAGCGCTTTCACTGCAAGCTGCAGATTCCCTCCTAACAGCAAGCTTTAGGATAGGGTACTGAATTGTAACTTACTTTCGCCTAATAAGGCGATTTTGGACAAGAGAATATCTCCCGCAGGGAAGCTGTTACCATCAAATGTTTGCCCTCATTAGACTCCCCTCTGGAAGCGCTTTCACTGCAAGCTGCAGATTCCCTCCTAACAGCAAGCTTTAGGATAGGGTACTGAATTGTAAGTTAACTGCGGCTCATAAGGCGATTTTGGCAAAGAGAGTATCTCCCGCAGGGAAGCTGCTACCATCAAATATTTGCCCTCATTAGACTCCCCTCTGGAAGCGCTTTCACTGCAAGCTGCAGATTCCCTCCTAACAGCAAGCTTTAGGATAGGGTACTGAATTGTAACTTACTTTCGCCTAATAATGCGATTTTGGCAAAGAGAGTATCTCCCGCAGGGAAGCTGCTACCATCAAATGTTTGCCCTCGTTAGACTTCCCTCTGGAAGTGCTTTCACTGCAAGCTGCAGATTCCCTCCTAACAGCAAGCTTTAGGATAGGGTACTGAATTGTATCTTAACTGCGGCTAATAAGGCGATTTTGGCAAAGAGAGTATCTCCCGCAGGGAAGCTGCTACCATCAAATGTTTGCCCTCATTAGACTCCCCTCTGGAAGCGCTTTCACTGCAAGCTGCAGATTCCCTCCTAACAGCAAGCTGTAGGACAGGGTACTGAATTGTAACTTGACTGCGTCTAATAAGGCGATTATGGCAAAGAGAATATCTCCCGCAGGGAAGCTGTTACCATCAAATGTTTGCCCTCATTAGACTCCCCTCTGGAAGCGCTTTCACTGCAAGCTGCAGATTCCCTCCTAACAGCAAGCTTTAGGATAGGGTACTGAATTGTAACTTACTTTCGCCTAATAATGCGATTTTGGCAAAGAGAGTATCTCCCGCAGGGAAGCTGCTACCATCAAATGTTTGCCCTCATTAGACTCCCCTCTGGAAGCGCTTTCACTGCAAGCTGCAGATTCCCTCCTAACAGCAAGCTTTAGGATAGGGTACTGAATTGTAACTTCACTGCGTCTCATAAGGCGATTTTGGCAAAGAGAATATCTCCCGCAGGGAAGCTGCTACCATCAAATATTTGCCCTCATTAGACTCCCCTCTGGAAGCGCTTTCACTGCAAGCTGCAGATTCCCTCCTAACAGCAAGCTTTAGGATAGGGTACTGAATTGTAACTTACTTTCGCCTAATAATGCGATTTTGGAAAAGAGACTATCTCCCGCAGGGAAGCTGCTACCATCAAATGTTTGCCCTCATTAGACTCCCCTCTGGAAGCGCTTTCACTGCAAGCTGCAGATTCCCTCCTAACAGCAAGATTTAGGATAGGGTACTGAATTGTAACTTAACTGCGGCTAATAATGTGATTTTGGCAAAGAGAGTATCTCCCGCAGGGAAGGTGCTACCATCAAATGTTTGCCCTCATTAGACTCCCCTCTGGAAGCGCTTTCACTGCAAGCTGCAGATTCCCTCCTAACAGCAAGCTTTAGGATAGGGTACTGAATTGTAACTTACTTTCGCCTAATAATGCGATTTTGGCAAAGAGAGTATCTCCCGCAGGGAAGATGCTACCATCAAATGTTTGCCCTCATTAGACTCCCCTCTGGAAGCGCTTTCACTGCAAGCTGCAGATTCCCTCCTAACAGCAAGCTTTAGGATAGGGTACTGAATTGTAACTTACTTTCGACTAATAATGCGATTTTGGCAAAGAGAGTATCTCCCGCAGGGAAGCTGCTACCATCAAATGTTTGCCCTCGTTAGACTCCCCTCTGGAAGCGCTTTCACTGCAAGCTGCAGATTCCCTCCTAACAGCAAGCTTTAGGATAGGGTACTGAATTGTAACTTACTTTCGCCTAATAATGCGATATTGGCAAAGAGAGTATCTCCCGCAGGGAAGCTGCTACCATCAAATGTTTGCCCTCATTAGACTCCCCTCTGGAAGCGCTTTCACTGCAAGCTGCAGATTCCCTCCTAACAGCAAGCTTTAGGATAGGGTACTGAATTATAACTTAACTGCGGCTAATAAGGCGATTATGGCAAAGAGAGTATCTCCCGCAGGGAAGCTGCTACCATCAAATGTTTGCCCTCATTAGACTCCCCTCTGGAAGCACTTTCACTGCAAGCTGCAGATTCCCTCCTAACAGCAAGCTTTAGGATAGGGTACTGAATTGTAACTTACTTTCGCCTAATAATGCGATTTTGGCAAAGAGAATATCTCACGCAGGGAAGCTGCTACCATCAAATGTTTGCCCTCCTTAGACTCCCCTCTGGAAGCGCTTTCACTGCAAGCTGCAGATTCCCTCCTAACAGCAAGCTTTAGGATAGGGTACTGAATTGTAACTTACTTTCGCCTAATAATGTGATTTGGCAAAGAGAGTATCTCCCGCAGGGAAGCTGCTACCATCAAATGTTTGCCCTCATTAGACTCCCCTCTGGAAGCGCTTTCACTGCAAGCTGCAGATTCCCTCCTAACAGCAAGCTTTAGGATAGGGTACTGAATTGTAACTTACTTTCGCCTAATAATGCGATTTTGGCAAAGAGAGTATCTCCCGCAGGGAAGCTGCTACCATCAAATGTTTGCCCTCATTAGACTCCCCTCTGGAAGCACTTTCACTGCAAGCTGCAGATTCCCTCCTAACAGCAAGCTTTAGGATAGAGTACTGAATTTAACTTACTTTCACCTAATAATGCGATTTTGGCAAAGAGAGTATCTCCCGCAGGGAAGCTGCTACCATCAAATGTTTGCCCTCATTAGACTCCCCTCTGGAAGCGCTTTCACTGCAAGCTGCAGATTCCCTCCTAACAGCAAGCTTTAGGATAGGGTACTGAATTGTAACTTACTTTCGCCTAATAATGCGATTTTGGCAAAGAGACTATCTCCCGCAGTGAAGCTGCTACCATCAAATGTTTGCCCTCGTTAGACTCCCCTCTGGAAGCGCTTTCACTGCAAGCTGCAGATTCCCTCCTAACAGCAAGCTTTAGGATAGGGTACTGAATTGTAACTTACTTTCCCCTAATAATGCGATTTTGGCAAAGAGACTATAACTCGCAGGGAAGCTGCTGCCACCAAATGTTTGCCCTCATTAGACTCCCCTCTGGAAGCGCTTTCACTGCAAGCTGCAGATTCCCTCCTAACAGCAAGCTTTAGGATAGGGTACTGAATTGTAAATTACTTTCGCCTAATAATGCGATTTTGTCAAAGAGAATATCTCTCGCAGGGAAGCTGTTACCATCAAACGTTTGCCCTCATTAGACTCCCCTCTGGAAGAGCTTTCACTGCAAGCTGCAGATTCCCTCCTAACAGCAAGCTTTAGGATAGGGTACTGAATTGGAACTTAACTGCGGAGAATAAGGCGATTTTGGCAAAGAGAGTATCTCCCGCAGGGAAGCTGCTACCATCAAATGTTTGCCCTCATTAGACTCCCCTCTGGAAGCGCTTTCACTGCAAGCTGCAGATTCCCTCCTAACAGCAAGCTTTAGGATAGGGTACTGAATTGTAACTTAACTGCGGCTCATAAGGCGATTTTGGCAAAGAGAGTATCTCCCGCAGGGAAGCTGCTACCATCAAATGTTTGCCCTCATTAGACTCCCCTCTGGAAGCGCTTTCACTGCAAGCTGCAGATTCCCTCCTAACAGCAAGCTTTAGGATAGGGTACTGAATTGTAACTTACTTTCGCCTAATAAAGCGATTATGTCAAAGAGAGTATCTCCCGCAGGGAAGCTGCTACCATCAAATGTTTGCCCTCATTAGACTCCCCTCTGGAAGCGCTTTCACTGCAAGCTGCAGATTCCCTCCTAACAGCAAGCTTTAGGATAGGGTACTGAATTGTAACTTACTTTCGCCTAATAATGCGATTTTGGCAAAGAGAGTATCTCCCGCAGTGAAGCTGCTACCATCAAATATTTGCCCTCATTAGACTCCCCTCTGGAAGCGCTTTCACTGCAAGCTGCAGATTCCTTCCTAACAGCAAGATTTAGGATAGGGTACTGAATTGTAACTTAACTGCGGCTAAAAAGGCGATTATGGCAAAGAGACTATCTCCCGCAGGGAAGCTACTACCATCAAATGTTTGCCCTCGTTAGACTCCCCTCTGGAAGCGCTTTCACTGCAAGCTGCAGATTCCCTCCTAACAGCAAGCTTTAGGATAGGGTACTGAATTGTAACTTACTTTCGCCTAATAATGCGATTTTGGCAAAGAGACTATCTCCCGTAGGGAAGCTTCTACCATCACATGTTTGCCCTCATTAGACTCCCCTCTGGAAGCGCTTTCACTGCAAGCTGCAGATTCCCTCCTAACAGCAAGCTTTAGGATAGGGTACTGAATTGTAACTTAACTGCGGCTAATAAGGCGATTTTGGGAAAGAGAGTATCTCCCGCAGGGAAGCTGCTACCATCAAATGTTTGCCCTCGATATACTCCCCTCTGGAAGCGCTTTCACTGCAAGCTGCAGATTCCCTCCTAACAGCAAGCATTAGGATAGGGTACTGAATTGTATCTTAACTGCGGCTAATAAGGCGATTTTGGCAAAGAGACTATCTCCCGCAGGGAAGCTGTTACCATCAAACGTTTGCCCTCATTAGACTCCCCTCTGGAAGCGCTTTCACTGCAAGCTGCAGATTCCCTCTTAACAGCAAGCTTTAGGATAAGGTACTGAATTGTAACTTAACTGCGGCTAATAATGCGATTTTGGCAAAGAGAGTATCTCCCGCAGGGAAGCTGCTACCATCAAATGTTTGCCCTCATTAGACTCCCCTCTGGAAGCGCTTTCACTGCAAGCTGCAGATTCCCTCCTAACAGCAAGCTTTAGGAGAGGGTACTGAATTGTAACTTACTTTCGCCTAATAATGCGATTTTGTGAAAGAGAGTATCTCCCGCAGGGAAGCTGCTACCATCAAATGTTTGCCCTCATTAGACTCCCCCCTGGAAGCGCTTTCACTGCAAGCTGCAGATTCCCTCCTAACAACAAGCTTTAGGATAGGGTACTGAATTGTAACTTACTTTCGCCTAATAAAGCGATATTAGCAAAGAGAGTATCTCCCGCAGGGAAGCTGCTACCATCTAATATTTGCCCTCATTAGACTCCCCTCTGGAAGCGCTTTCATTGCAAGCTGCAGATTCCCTCCTAACAGCAAGCTTTAGGATAGGGTACTGAATTGTAACTTAACTGCGGAGAAAAAGGCGATTTTGGCAAAGAGAATATCTCCCGCAGGGAAGCTGCTACCATCAAATGTTTGCCCTCATTAGACTCCCCTCTGGAAGCGCTTTCACTGCAAGCTGCAGATTCCCTCCTAACAGCAAGATTTAGGATAGGGTACTGAATTGTAACTTAACTTCGGCTAATAAGGCGATTTTGGCAAAGAGAGTATCTCCCGCAGGGAAGCTGCTACCATCAAATGTTTGCCCTCGTTAGACTCCCCTCTGGAAGTGTTTTCACTGCAAGCTGCAGATTCCCTCCTAACAGCAGGCTTTAGGATAGGGTACTGAATTTAACTTACTTTCGCCTAATAAAGCGATTTTAGCAAAGAGAGTATCTCCCGCAGGGAAGCTGCTACCATCAAATATTTGCCCTCATTAGACTCCCCTCTGGAAGCGCTTTCACTGCAAGCTGCAGATTCCCTCCTAACAGCAAGCTTTAGGATAGGGTACTGAATTGTAACTTAACTGCGGCGAATAAGGCGATTTTGGCAAAGAGAGTATCTCCCGCAGGGAAGCTGCTACCATCAAATGTTTGCCCTCATTAGACTCCCCTCTGGAAGCGCTTTCACTGCAAGCTGCAGATTCCCTCCTAACAGCAAGCTTTAGGATAGGGTACTGAATTGTAACTTACTTTTGCCTAATAAAGCGATTATGGCAAAGAGAGTATCTCCCGCAGGGAAGCTGCTACCATCAAATGTTTGCCCTCATTAGACTCCCCTCTGGAAGCGCTTTCACTGCAAGCTGCAGATTCCCTCCTAACAGCAAGCTTTAGGATAGGGTACTGAATTGTAACTTACTTTCGCCTAATAATGCGATTTTGGCAAAGAGAGTATCTCCCGCAGGGAAGCTGCTACCATCACATGTTTGCCCTCATTAGACTCCCCTCTGGAAGCGCTTTCACTGCAAGCTGCAGATTCCCTCCTAACAGCAAGCTTTAGGATAGGGTACTGAATTGTAACTTAACTGCGGCGAATAAGGCGATTTTGGCAAAGAGAATATCTCCCGCAGGGAAGCTGCTACCATCAAATGTTTGCCCTCGATATACTCCCCTCTGGAAGCGCTTTCACTGCAAGCTGCAGATTCCCTCCTAACAGCAAGCTTTAGGATAGGGTACTGAATTGTAACTTACTTTCGCCTAATAAGGCGATTTTGGACAAGAGAGTATCTCCCGCAGGGAAGCTGCTACCATCAAATGTTTGCCCTCATTAGACTCGCCTTTGGAAGCGCTTTCACTGCAAGCTGCAGATTCCCTCCTAACAGCAAGCTTTAGGATAGGGTACTGAATTGTAACTTACTTTCGCCTATTAATGCGATTTTGGCAAAGAGAGTATCTCCCGCAGGGAAGCTGTTACCATCAAACGTTTGCCCTCATTAGACTCCCCTCTGGAAGCGCTTTCACTGCAAGCTGCAGATTCCCTCCTAACAGCAAGCTTTAGGATAGGGTACTGAATTGTAACTTAACTGCGGCTAATAATGCGATTTTGGCAAAGAGAGTATCTCCCGCAGGGAAGCTGCTACCATCAAATGTTTGCCCTCATTAGACTCCCCTCTGGAAGCGCTTTCACTGCAAGCTGCAGATTCCCTCCTAACAGCAAGCTTTAGGATAGGGTACTGAATTGTAAGTTAACTGCGGCTCATAAGGCGATTATGGCAAAGCGAGTATCTCCCGCAGGGAAGCTGCTACCATCAAATGTTTGCCCTCATTAGACTCCCCTCTGGAAGCGCTTTCACTGCAAGCTGCAGATTCCCTCCTAACAGCAAGCTTTAGGATAGGGTACTGAATTGTAACTTCACTGCGTCTCATAAGGCGATTTTGGAAAAGAGAATATCTCCCGCAGGGAAGCTGCTACCATCAAATATTTGCCCTCATTAGACTCCCCTCTGGAAGCGCTTTCACTGCAAGCTGCAGATTCCCTCCTAACAGCAAGCTTTAGGATAGGGTACTGAATTGTAACTTACTTTCGCCTAATAATGCGATTTTGGAAAAGAGACTATCTCCCGCAGGGAAGCTGCTACCATCAAATGTTTGCCCTCATTAGACTCCCCTCTGGAAGCGCTTTCACTGCAAGCTGCAGATTCCCTCCTAACAGCAAGCTTTAGGATAGGGTACTGAATTGTAACTTACTTTCGCCTAATAATGCGATTATGGCAAAGAGAGTATCTCCCGCAGGGAAGCTGCTACCATCAAATGTTTGCCCTCGTTAGACTCCCCTCTGGAAGCGCTTTCACTGCAAGCTGCAGATTCCCTCCTAACAGCAAGCTTTAGGATAGGGTACTGAATTGTAACTTACTTTCGCCTAATAATGCGATATTGGCAAAGAGAGTATCTCCCGCAGGGAAGCTGCTACCATCAAATGTTTGCCCTCATTAGACTCCCCTCTGGAAGCGCTTTCACTGCAAGCTGCAGATTCCCTCCTAACAGCAAGCTTTAGGATAGGGTACTGAATTATAACTTAACTGCGGCTAATAAGGCGATTATGGCAAAGAGAGTATCTCCCGCAGGGAAGCTGCTACCATCAAATGTTTGCCCTCATTAGACTCCCCTCTGGAAGCACTTTCACTGCAAGCTGCAGATTCCCTCCTAACAGCAAGCTTTAGGATAGGGTACTGAATTGTAACTTACTTTCGCCTAATAATGCGATTTTGGCAAAGAGAATATCTCACGCAGGGAAGCTGCTACCATCAAATGTTTGCCCTCCTTAGACTCCCCTCTGGAAGCGCTTTCACTGCAAGCTGCAGATTCCCTCCTAACAGCAAGCTTTAGGATAGGGTACTGAATTGTAACTTACTTTCGCCTAATAATGTGATTTGGCAAAGAGAGTATCTCCCGCAGGGAAGCTGCTACCATCAAATGTTTGCCCTCATTAGACTCCCCTCTGGAAGCGCTTTCACTGCAAGCTGCAGATTCCCTCCTAACAGCAAGCTTTAGGATAGGGTACTGAATTGTAACTTACTTTCGCCTAATAATGCGATTTTGGCAAAGAGAGTATCTCCCGCAGGGAAGCTGCTACCATCAAATGTTTGCCCTCATTAGACTCCCCTCTGGAAGCACTTTCACTGCAAGCTGCAGATTCCCTCCTAACAGCAAGCTTTAGGATAGAGTACTGAATTTAACTTACTTTCACCTAATAATGCGATTTTGGCAAAGAGAGTATCTCCCGCAGGGAAGCTGCTACCATCAAATGTTTGCCCTCATTAGACTCCCCTCTGGAAGCGCTTTCACTGCAAGCTGCAGATTCCCTCCTAACAGCAAGCTTTAGGATAGGGTACTGAATTGTAACTTACTTTCGCCTAATAATGCGATTTTGGCAAAGAGACTATCTCCCGCAGTGAAGCTGCTACCATCAAATGTTTGCCCTCGTTAGACTCCCCTCTGGAAGCGCTTTCACTGCAAGCTGCAGATTCCCTCCTAACAGCAAGCTTTAGGATAGGGTACTGAATTGTAACTTACTTTCCCCTAATAATGCGATTTTGGCAAAGAGACTATAACTCGCAGGGAAGCTGCTGCCACCAAATGTTTGCCCTCATTAGACTCCCCTCTGGAAGCGCTTTCACTGCAAGCTGCAGATTCCCTCCTAACAGCAAGCTTTAGGATAGGGTACTGAATTGTAACTTACTTTCGCCTAATAATGCGATTTTGTCAAAGAGAATATCTCTCGCAGGGAAGCTGTTACCATCAAACGTTTGCCCTCATTAGACTCCCTCTGGAAGAGCTTTCACTGCAAGCTGCAGATTCCCTCCTAACAGCAAGCTTTAGGATAGGGTACTGAATTGGAACTTAACTGCGGCGAATAAGGCGATTTTGGCAAAGAGAGTATCTCCCGCAGGGAAGCTGCTACCATCAAATGTTTGCCCTCATTAGACTCCCCTCTGGAAGCGCTTTCACTGCAAGCTGCAGATTCCCTCCTAACAGCAAGCTTTAGGATAGGGTACTGAATTGTAACTTAACTGCGGCTCATAAGGCGATTATGGCAAAGAGAGTATCTCCCGCAGGGAAGCTGCTACCATCAAATGTTTGCCCTCATTAGACTCCCCTCTGGAAGCGCTTTCACTGCAAGCTGCAGATTCCCTCCTAACAGCAAGCTTTAGGATAGGGTACTGAATTGTAACTTACTTTCGCCTAATAAAGCGATTATGTCAAAGAGAGTATCTCCCGCAGGGAAGCTGCTACCATCAAATGTTTGCCCTCATTAGACTCCCCTCTGGAAGCGCTTTCACTGCAAGCTGCAGATTCCCTCCTAACAGCAAGCTTTAGGATAGGGTACTGAATTGTAACTTACTTTCGCCTAATAATGCGATTTTGGCAAAGAGAGTATCTCCCGCAGTGAAGCTGCTACCATCAAATATTTGCCCTCATTAGACTCCCCTCTGGAAGCGCTTTCACTGCAAGCTGCAGATTCCCTCCTAACAGCAAGCTTTAGGATAGGGTACTGAATTGTAACTTACTTTCGCCTAATAATGCGATTTTGGCAAAGAGACTATCTCCCGTAGGGAAGCTTCTACCATCACATGTTTGCCCTCATTAGACTCCCCTCTGGAAGCGCTTTCACTGCAAGCTGCAGATTCCCTCCTAACAGCAAGCTTTAGGATAGGGTACTGAATTGTAACTTAACTGCGGCTAATAAGGCGATTTTGGGAAAGAGAGTATCTCCCGCAGGGAAGCTGCTACCATCAAATGTTTGCCCTCGATATACTCCCCTCTGGAAGCGCTTTCACTGCAAGCTGCAGATTCCCTCCTAACAGCAAGCATTAGGATAGGGTACTGAATTGTATCTTAACTGCGGCTAATAAGGCGATTTTGGCAAAGAGACTATCTCCCGCAGGGAAGCTGTTACCATCAAATGTTTGCCCTCATTAGACTCCCCTCTGGAAGCGCTTTCACTGCAAGCTGCAGATTCCCTCCTAACAGCAAGCTTTAGGAGAGGGTACTGAATTGTAACTTACTTTCGCCTAATAATGCGATTTTGTGAAAGAGAGTATCTCCCGCAGGGAAGCTGCTACCATCAAATGTTTGCCCTCATTAGACTCCCCCCTGGAAGCGCTTTCACTGCAAGCTGCAGATTCCCTCCTAACAACAAGCTTTAGGATAGGGTACTGAATTGTAACTTACTTTCGCCTAATAAAGCGATATTAGCAAAGAGAGTATCTCCCGCAGGGAAGCTGCTACCATCTAATATTTGCCCTCATTAGACTCCCCTCTGGAAGCGCTTTCATTGCAAGCTGCAGATTCCCTCCTAACAGCAAGCTTTAGGATAGGGTACTGAATTGTAACTTAACTGCGGAGAAAAAGGCGATTTTGGCAAAGAGAATATCTCCCGCAGGGAAGCTGCTACCATCAAATGTTTGCCCTCATTAGACTCCCCTCTGGAAGCGCTTTCACTGCAAGCTGCAGATTCCCTCCTAACAGCAAGATTTAGGATAGGGTACTGAATTGTAACTTAACTTCGGCTAATAAGGCGATTTTGGCAAAGAAAGTATCTCCCGCAGGGAAGCTGCTACCATCAAATGTTTGCCCTCGTTAGACTCCCCTCTGGAAGTGTTTTCACTGCAAGCTGCAGATTCCCTCCTAACAGCAGGCTTTAGGATAGGGTACTGAATTTAACTTACTTTCGCCTAATAAAGCGATTTTAGCAAAGAGAGTATCTCCCGCAGGGAAGCTGCTACCATCAAATATTTGCCCTCATTAGACTCCCCTCTGGAAGCGCTTTCACTGCAAGCTGCAGATTCCCTCCTAACAGCAAGCTTTAGGATAGGGTACTGAATTGTAACTTAACTGCGGCGAATAAGGCGATTTTGGCAAAGAGAGTATCTCCCGCAGGGAAGCTGCTACCATCAAATGTTTGCCCTCATTAGACTCCCCTCTGGAAGCGCTTTCACTGCAAGCTGCAGATTCCCTCCTAACAGCAAGCTTTAGGATAGGGTACTGAATTGTAACTTACTTTTGCCTAATAAAGCGATTATGGCAAAGAGAGTATCTCCCGCAGGGAAGCTGCTACCATCAAATGTTTGCCCTCATTAGACTCCCCTCTGGAAGCGCTTTCACTGCAAGCTGCAAATTCCCTCCTAACAGCAAGCTTTAGGATAGGGTACTGAATTGTAACTTAACTGCGGCTAATAAGGCGATTGTGGCAAAGAGAGTATCTCCCGCAGGGAAGCTGTTACCATCAAATATTTGCCCTCGTTAGACTCCCCTCTGGAAGCGCTTTCACTGCAAGCTGCAGATTCCCTCCTAACAGCAAGCTTTAGGATAGGGTACTGAATTGTAACTTAACTGCGGCTCATAATGCGATTTCGGCAAAGAGAATATCTCCCGCAGGGAAGCTGTTACCATCAAATGTTCGCCCTCATTAGACTCCCCTCTGGAAGCGCTTTCACTGCAAGCTGCAGATTCCCTCCTAACAGCAAGCTTTAGAATAGGGTACTGAATTTTAAGTTAACTGCGGCTCATAAGGCGATTTTGGCAAAGAGAGTATCTCCCGCAGGGAAGCTGCTACCATCAAATGTTTGCCCTCATTAGACTCCCCTCTGGAAGCGCTTTCACTGCAAGCTGCAGATTCCCTCCTAACAGCAAGCTTTAGGATAGGGTACTGAATTGTAACTTAACTGCGGCTCATAAGGCGATTATGGCAAAGAGAGTATCTCCCGCAGGGAAGCTGCTACCATCAAATGTTTGCCCTCATTAGACTCCCCTCTGGAAGCGCTTTCACTGCAAGCTGCAGATTCCCTCCTAACAGCAAGCTTTAGGATAGGGTACTGAATTGTAACTTAACTGCGGCTAAAAAGGCGATTATGGCAAAGAGACTATCTCCCGCAGGGAAGCTACTACCATCAAATGTTTGCCCTCGTTAGACTCCCCTCTGGAAGCGCTTTCACTGCAAGCTGCAGATTCCCTCCTAACAGCAAGCTTTAGGATAGGGTACTGAATTGTAACTTACTTTCGCCTAATAATGCGATTTTGGCAAAGAGACTATCTCCCGTAGGGAAGCTTCTACCATCACATGTTTGCCCTCATTAGACTCCCCTCTGGAAGCGCTTTCACTGCAAGCTGCAGATTCCCTCCTAACAGCAAGCTTTAGGATAGGGTACTGAATTGTAACTTAACTGCGGCTAATAAGGCGATTTTGGGAAAGAGAGTATCTCCCGCAGGGAAGCTGCTACCATCAAATGTTTGCCCTCGATATACTCCCCTCTGGAAGCGCTTTCACTGCAAGCTGCAGATTCCCTCCTAACAGCAAGCATTAGGATAGGGTACTGAATTGTATCTTAACTGCGGCTAATAAGGCGATTTTGGCAAAGAGACTATCTCCCGCAGGGAAGCTGTTACCATCAAATGTTTGCCCTCATTAGACTCCCCTCTGGAAGCGCTTTCACTGCAAGCTGCAGATTCCCTCCTAACAGCAAGCTTTAGGAGAGGGTACTGAATTGTAACTTACTTTCGCCTAATAATGCGATTTTGTGAAAGAGAGTATCTCCCGCAGGGAAGCTGCTACCATCAAATGTTTGCCCTCATTAGACTCCCCCCTGGAAGCGCTTTCACTGCAAGCTGCAGATTCCCTCCTAACAACAAGCTTTAGGATAGGGTACTGAATTGTAACTTACTTTCGCCTAATAAAGCGATATTAGCAAAGAGAGTATCTCCCGCAGGGAAGCTGCTACCATCTAATATTTGCCCTCATTAGACTCCCCTCTGGAAGCGCTTTCATTGCAAGCTGCAGATTCCCTCCTAACAGCAAGCTTTAGGATAGGGTACTGAATTGTAACTTAACTGCGGAGAAAAAGGCGATTTTGGCAAAGAGAATATCTCCCGCAGGGAAGCTGCTACCATCAAATGTTTGCCCTCATTAGACTCCCCTCTGGAAGCGCTTTCACTGCAAGCTGCAGATTCCCTCCTAACAGCAAGATTTAGGATAGGGTACTGAATTGTAACTTAACTTCGGCTAATAAGGCGATTTTGGCAAAGAAAGTATCTCCCGCAGGGAAGCTGCTACCATCAAATGTTTGCCCTCGTTAGACTCCCCTCTGGAAGTGTTTTCACTGCAAGCTGCAGATTCCCTCCTAACAGCAGGCTTTAGGATAGGGTACTGAATTTAACTTACTTTCGCCTAATAAAGCGATTTTAGCAAAGAGAGTATCTCCCGCAGGGAAGCTGCTACCATCAAATATTTGCCCTCATTAGACTCCCCTCTGGAAGCGCTTTCACTGCAAGCTGCAGATTCCCTCCTAACAGCAAGCTTTAGGATAGGGTACTGAATTGTAACTTAACTGCGGCGAATAAGGCGATTTTGGCAAAGAGAGTATCTCCCGCAGGGAAGCTGCTACCATCAAATGTTTGCCCTCATTAGACTCCCCTCTGGAAGCGCTTTCACTGCAAGCTGCAGATTCCCTCCTAACAGCAAGCTTTAGGATAGGGTACTGAATTGTAACTTACTTTTGCCTAATAAAGCGATTATGGCAAAGAGAGTATCTCCCGCAGGGAAGCTGCTACCATCAAATGTTTGCCCTCATTAGACTCCCCTCTGGAAGCGCTTTCACTGCAAGCTGCAAATTCCCTCCTAACAGCAAGCTTTAGGATAGGGTACTGAATTGTAACTTAACTGCGGCTAATAAGGCGATTGTGGCAAAGAGAGTATCTCCCGCAGGGAAGCTGTTACCATCAAATATTTGCCCTCGTTAGACTCCCCTCTGGAAGCGCTTTCACTGCAAGCTGCAGATTCCCTCCTAACAGCAAGCTTTAGGATAGGGTACTGAATTGTAACTTAACTGCGGCTCATAATGCGATTTCGGCAAAGAGAATATCTCCCGCAGGGAAGCTGTTACCATCAAATGTTCGCCCTCATTAGACTCCCCTCTGGAAGCGCTTTCACTGCAAGCTGCAGATTCCCTCCTAACAGCAAGCTTTAGAATAGGGTACTGAATTTTAAGTTAACTGCGGCTCATAAGGCGATTTTGGCAAAGAGAGTATCTCCCGCAGGGAAGCTGCTACCATCAAATGTTTGGCCTCATTAGACTCCCCCCTGGAAGCGCTTTCACTGCAAGCTGCAGATTCCCTCCTAACAGCAAGCTTTACGATACGGTACTGAATTGTATCTTACTTTCGCCTAATAATGCGATTTTGGCAAAGGGAGTATCTCCCGCAGGGAAGCTGCTACCATCAAATATTTGCCCTCATTAGACGCCCCTCTGGAAGCGCTTTCACTGCAAGCTGCAGTTTCCTTCCTAACAGCAAGCTGTAGGACAGTGTACTGAATTGTAACATAACTGCGTCTAATAAGGCGATTATGGCAAAGAGAATATCTCCCGCAGGGAAGCTGCTACCATCAAATGTTTGCCCTCATTAGACTCCCCTCTGGAAGCGCTTTCACTGCAAGCTGCAGATTCCCACCTAACAGCAAGCTTTAGGATAGGGTACTGAATTGTAACTTAACTGCGGATAATAAGGCGATTTTGGCAAAGAGAATATCTCCCGCAGGGAAGCTGCTACCATCAAATCTTTGCCCTCATTAGACTCCCCTCTGGAAGCGCTTTCACTGCAAGTTGCAGATTCCCTCCTAACAGCAAGCTTTAGTATAGGGTACTGAATTGTAACTTACTTTCGCCTAATAATGCGATTTTGGCAAAGAGAGTATCTCCCGCAGGGAAGCTGCTACCATCAAATGTTTGCCCTCATTAGACTCCCCTCTGGAAGCGCTTTCACTGCAAGCGGCAGATTCCCACCTAACAGCAAGCTTTAGGATAGGGTACTGAATTGTAACTTACTTTCGCCTAATAATGCGATTTTGGCAAAGAGAATATCTCCCGCAGGGAAGCTGCTACCATCAAATGTTTGCCCTCATTAGACTCCCCTCTGGAAGCGCTTTCACTGCAAGCTGCAGATTCCCTCCAAAGAGCAAGCTTTAGGATAGGGTACTGAATTGTAACTTACTTTCGCCTAATAAAGCGATTGTGGCAAATAGAGTATCTCCCGCAGGGAAGCTGCTACCATCAAATGTTTGCCCTCGTTAGACTCCCCTCTGGAAGCGCTTTCACTGCAAGCTGCAGATTCCCTCCTAACAGCAAGCTTTAGGATAGGGTACTGAATTGTAACTTACTTTTGCCTAATAAGGCGATTTTGGACAAGAGAATATCTCCCGCAGGGAAGCTTTTACCATCAAATGTTTGCCCTCATTAGACTCCTCTCTGGAAGCGCTTTCACTGCAAGCTGCAGATTCCCTCCTAACAGCAAGCTTTAGGATAGGGTACTGAATTGTAACTTAACTGCGGCTCATAAGGCGATTGTGGCAAAGAGAGTATCTCCCGCAGGGAAGCTGCTACCATCAAATGTTTGCCCTCATTAGACTCCCCTCTGGAAGCGCTTTCACTGCAAGCTGCAGATTCCCTCCTAACAGCAAGCTTTAGGATAGGGTACTGAATTGTATCTTACTTTCGACTAATAATGCGATTTTGGGAAAGAGAGTATCTCCCGAAGAGAAGCTGTTACCATCAAATGTTTGCCCTCATTAGACTCCCCTCTGGAAGCGCTTTCACTGCAAGCTGCAGATTCCCTCCTAACAGCAAGCTTTAGGACAGTGTACTGAATTGTAACATAACTGCGTCTAATAAGGCGATTTTGGCAAAGAGAATATCTCCCGCAGGGAAGCTGCTACCATCAAATGTTTGCCCTCATTAGACTCCCCTCTGGAAGCGCTTTCACTGCAAGCTGCAGATTCCCTCCTAACAGCAAGCTTTAGGATAGGGTACTGAATTGTAACTTACTTTCGCCTAATAAGGCGATTTTGGACAAGAGAGTATCTCCCGCAGGGAAGCTGCTACCATCAAATGTTTGCCCTCATTAGACTCGCCTTTGGAAGCGCTTTCACTGCAAGCTGCAGATTCCCTCCTAACAGCAAGCTTTAGGATAGGGTACTGAATTGTAACTTACTTTCGCCTAATAATGCGATTTTGGCAAAGAGACTATCTCCCGCAGGGAAGCTGTTACCATCAAACGTTTCCCCTCATTAGACTCCCCTCTGGAAGCGCTTTCACTGCAAGCTGCAGATTCCCTCCTAACAGCAAGCTTTAGGATAGGGTACTGAATTGTAACTTAACTGCGGCTAATAATGCGATTTTGGCAAAGAGAGTATCTCCCGCAGGGAAGCTGCTACCATCAAATGTTTGCCCTCATTAGACTCCCCTCTGGAAGCGCTTTCACTGCAAGCTGCAGATTCCCTCCTAACAGCAGGGTTTAGGATAGGGTACTGAATTGTAACTTACTTTCGCCTAATAATTCGATTTTGTGAAAGAGAGTATCTCCCGCAGGGAAGCTGTTACCATCAAATGTTTGCCCTCATTAGACTCCCCTCGGGAAGCGCTTTCACTGCAAGCTGCAGATTCCCTCCTAACAGCAAGCTTTAGGATAGGGTACTGAATTGTAACTTCACTGCGTCTCATAAGGCGATTTTGGCAAAGAGAATATCTCCCGCAGGGAAGCTGCTACCATCAAATATTTGCCCTCATTAGACTCCCCTCTGGAAGCGCTTTCACTGCAAGCTGCAGATTCCCTCCTAACAGCAAGCTTTAGGATAGGGTACTGAATTGTAACTTACTTTCGCCTAATAATGCGATTTTGGCAAAGAGAGTATCTCCCGCAGGGAAGCTGCTACCATCAAATGTTTGCCCTCATTAGAGTCCCCTCTGGAAGCGCTTTCACTGCAAGCTGCAGATTCCCTCCTAAGAGCAAGCTTTAGGATAGGGTACTGAATTGTAAGTTAACTGCGGCTCATAAGGCGATTTTGGCAAAGAGACTATCTCCCGCAGGAAAGCTGCTACCATCAAATGTTTGCCCTCATTAGACTCCCCTCTGGAAGCGCTTTCACTGCAAGCTGCAGATTCCCTCCTAACAGCAAGCTTTAGGATAGGGTACTGAATTGTATCTTACTCTCGCATAATAATGCGATTATGGCAAAGAGAATATCTCCCGCAGGGAAGCTGCTACCATCAAATGTTTGCCCTCATTAGACTCCCCTCTGGAAGCGCTTTCACTGCAAGCGGCAGATTCCCACCTAACAGCAAGCTTTAGGATAGGGTACTGAATTGTAACTTACTTTCGCCTAATAATGCGATTTTGGCAAAGAGAGTATCTCCCGCAGGGAAGCTGCTACCATCAAATGTTTGCCCTCATTAGACTCCCCTCTGGAAGCGCTTTCACTGCAAGCTGCAGATTCCCTCCTAACAGCAAGCTTTAGGATAGGGTACTGAATTGTAACTTACTATCGCCTAATAATGCGATTTTGGCAAAGAGACTATCTCCCGCAGGGAAGCTGCTACCATCAAATGTTTGCCCTCGTTAGACTTCCCTCTGGAAGTGGTTTCACTGCAAGCTGCAGATTCCCTCCTAACAGCAAGCTTTAGGATATGGTACTGAATTGTAACTTAACTGCGGCTAATAAGGCGATTGTGGCAAAGAGAGTATCTCCCGCAGGGAAGCTGTTACCATCAAATATTTGCCCTCGTTAGACTCCCCTCTGGAAGCGCTTTCACTGCAAGCTGCAGATTCCCTCCTAAGAGCAAGCTTTAGGATAGGGTACTGAATTGTAACTTAACTGCGGCTCATAATGCGATTTCGGCAAAGAGAATATCTCCCGCAGGGAAGCTGTTACCATCAAATGTTCGCCCTCATTAGACTCCCCCCTGGAAGCGCTTTCACTGCAAGCTGCAGATTCCCTCCTAACAGCAAGCTTTAGGACAGTGTACTGAATTGTAACATAACTGCGTCTAATAAGGCGATTTTTGCAAAGAGAATATCTCCCGCAGGGAAGCTGCTACCATCAAATGTTTGCCCTCATTAGACTCCCCTCTGGAAGCGCTTTCACTGCAAGCGGCAGATTCCCACCTAACAGCAAGCTGTAGGACAGGGTACTGAATTGTAACTTAACTGCGTCTAATAAGGCGATTATGGCAAAGAGAATATCTCCCGCAGGGAAGCTGCTACCATCAAATGTTTGTCCTCATTAGACTCCCCTCTGGAAGCGCTTTCACTGCAAGCTGCAGATTCCCTCCTAACAGCAAGCTTTACGATACGGTACTGAATTGTATCTTACTTTCGCCTAATAATGCGATTTTGGCAAAGGGAGTATCTCCCGCAGGGAAGCTGCTACCATCAAATATTTGCCCTCGTTAGACTCCCCTCTGGAAGCGCTTTCACTGCAAGCTGCAGTTTCCTTCCTAACAGCAAGCTGTAGGACAGTGTACTGAATTGTAACATAACTGCGTCTAATAAGGCGATTATGGCAAAGAGAATATCTCCCGCAGGGAAGCTGCTACCATCAAATGTTTGCCCTCATTAGACTCCCCTCTGGAAGCGCTTTCACTGCAAGCTGCAGATTCCCACCTAACAGCAAGCTTTAGGATAGGGTACTGAATTGTAACTTAACTGCGGATAATAAGGCGATTTTGGCAAAGAGAATATCTCCCGCAGGGAAGCTGCTACCATCAAATGTTTGCCCTCATTAGACTCCCCTCTGGAAGCGCTTTCACTGCAAGCTGCAGATTCCCTCCTAACAGCAAGCTTTAGGATAGGGTACTGAATTGTAACTTACTTTCGCCTAATAATGCGATTATTGCAAAGAGAGTATCTCCCGCAGGGAAGCTGCTACCATCAAATGTTTGCCCTCATTAGACTCCCCTCTGGAAGCGCTTTCACTGCAAGCTGCAGATTCCCTCCTAACAGCAAGCTTTAGGATAGGGTACTGAATTGTAACTTACTTTCGCCTAATAATGCGATTTTGGCAAAGAGAGTATCTCCCGCAGGGAAGCTGCTACCATCAAACGTTTTCCCTCATTAGACTCCCCTCTGGAAGCGCTTTCACTGCAAGCTGCAGATTCCCTCCTAACAGAAAGCTTTAGGATAGGGTACTGAATTGTAACTTACTTTCGCCTAATGAGGCGATTTTGGCAAAGAGACTATCTCCCGCAGGGAAGCTGTTACCATCAAATGTTTGCCCTCATTACACTCCCCTCTGGAAGCGCTTTCACTGCAAGCTGCAGATTCCCTCCTAACAGCAAGCTTTAGGATAGGGTACCGAATTGTAACTTAACTGCGGCTCATAATGCGATTTTGGCAAAGAGAATATCTCCCGCAGGGAAGCTGCTACCATCAAATGTTTGCCCTCATTAGACTCCCCTCTGGAAGCGCTTTCACTGCAAGCTGCAGATTCCCTCCTAACAGCAAGCTTTAGGATAGGGTACTGAATTGTAACTTACTTTCGCATAATAAGGCGATTTTGGCAAAGAGAATATCTCCCGCAGGGAAGCTGCTACCATCAAATGTTTGCCCTCAATACAATCCCCTCTGAAAGCGCTTTCACTGCAAGCGGCAGATTCCCACCTAACAGCAAGCTTTAGGATAGGGTACTGAATTGTAACTTACTTTCGCCTAATAATGCGATTTTGGCAAAGAGAATATCTCCCGCAGGGAAGCTGCTACCATCAAATGTTTGCCCTCATTAGACTCCCCTCTGGAAGCGCTTTCACTGCAAGCTGCAGATTCCCTCCTAACAGCAAGCTTTAGGATAGGGTACTGAATTGTAACTTACTTTCGCCTATTAAAGCGATTGTGGCAAAGAGAGTATCTCCCGCAGGGAAGCTGCTACCATCAAATGTTTGCCCTCATTAGACTCCCCTCTGGAAGCGCTTTCACTGCAAGCTGCAGATTCCCTCCTAACAGCAAGCTTTAGGATAGGGTACTGAATTGTAACTTAACTGCGGCTAATAAGGCGATTTTGGCAAAGAGAGTATCTCCCGCAGGGAAGCTGCTACCATCAAATGTTTGCCCTCATTAGACTCCCCTCTGGAAGCGCTTTCACTGCAAGCTGCAGATTCCCTCCTAACAGCAAGCTTTAGGACAGTGTACTGAATTGTAACATAACTGCGTCTAATAATGCGATTTTGGAAAAGAGAATATCTCCCGCAGGGAAGCTGCTACCATCAAATGTTTGCCCTCATTAGACTCCCCTCTGGAAGCGCTTTCACTGCAAGCGGCAGATTCCCACCTAACAGCAAGCTTTAGGATAGGGTACTGAATTGTAACTTACTTTCAAATAATAATGCGATTTTGGCAAAGAGAGTATCTCCCGCAGGGAAGCTGCTACCATCAAATGTTTGCCCTCATTAGACTCCCCTCTGGAAGCGCTTTCACTGCAAGCTGCAGATTCCCTCCTAACAGCAAGCTTTAGGATAGTGTACTGAATTGTAACTTACTTTCAAATAATAATGCGAATTTGGCAAAGAGAGTATCTCCCGCAGGGAAGCTGCTACCATCAAATGTTTGCCCTCATTAGACTCCCCTCTGGAAGCGCTTTCACTGCAAGCTGCAGATTCCCTCCTAACAGCAAGCTTTAGGATAGGGTACTGAATTCTATCTTACTTTTGCCTTATAAAGAGATTTTGGCAAAGAGAGTATCTCCCGCAGGGAAGCTGCTACCATCAAATATTTGCCCTCATTAAACTCCCCTCTGGAAGCGCTTTCACTGCAAGCTGCAGATTCCCTCCTAACAGCAAGCTTTAGGATAGGGTACTGAATTGTAACTTACTTTCGCCTAATAATGCGATTTTGGCAAAGAGAGTATCTCCCGCAGGGAAGCTGCTACCATCAAATGTTTGCCCTCATTAGACTCCCCTCTGGAAGCGCTTTCACTGCAAGCTGCAGATTCCCTCCTAACAGCAAGCTTTAGGATAGGGTACTGAATTGTAACTTAACTGCGGCTCATAAGGCGATTTTGGCAAAGAGAATATCTCCCGCAGGGAAGCTGCTACCATCAAATGTTTGCCCTCATTAGACTCCCCTCTGGAAGCGCTTTCACTGCAAGCTGCAGATTCCCTCCTAACAGCAAGCTTTAGGATAGGGTACTGAATTGTAACTTACTTTCGCCTAATAATGCAATTTTGGGAGAGAGAGTATCTCCCGCAGGGAAGCTGCTACCATCAAATGTTTGCCCTCGTTAGACTTCCCTCTGGAAGTGCTTTCACTGCAAGCTGCAGATTCCCTCCTAACAGCAAGCTTTAGGATAGGGTACTGAATTGTATCTTACTTTCGCCTAATTATGCGATTTTGGCAAAGAGAGTATCTCCCGCAGGGAACCTGTTACCATCAAATGTTTGCCCTCATTAGACTCCCCTCTGGAAGCGCTTTCACTGCAAGCTGCAGATTCCCTCCTAATAGCAAGCTGTAGGACAGTGTGCTGAACTGTAACATAAATGCGTCTAATAAGGCGATTTTGGCAAAGAGAATATCTCCCGCAGGGAAGCTGCTACCATCAAATGTTTGCCCTCATTAGACTCCCCTCTGGAAGCGCTTTCACTGCAAGCTGCAGATTCCCTCCTAACAGCAAGCTTTAGGATAGGGTACTGAATTGTAAGTTAACTGCGGCTCATAAGGCGATTTTGGCAAAGAGAATATCTCCCGCAGGGAAGCTGCTACCATCAAATGTTTGCCCTCATTAGACTCCCCTCTGGAAGCGCTTTCACTGCAAGCTGCAGATTCCCTCCTAACAGCAAGCTTTAGGATAGGGTACTGAATTGTAACTTACTTTCGCCTAATAATGCGATTTTGGCAAAGAGAGTATCTCCCACAGGGAAGCTGCTACCGTCAAATGTTTGCCCTCATTAGACTCCCCTCTGGAAGTGCTTTCCCTGCAAGCTGCAGATTACCTCCTAACAGCAAGCTTTAGGATAGGGTACTGAATTGTAACTTACTTTCGCCTAATAATGCGATTTTGGGAAAGAGAGTATCTCCCGCAGGGAAGCTGCTACCATCAAATGTTTGCCCTCATTAGACTCCCCTCTGGAAGCGCTTTCACTGCAAGCTGCAGATTCCCTCCTAACAGCAATCTTTAGGATAGGGTACTGAATTGTAACTTAACTGCGGCTCATAAGGCGATTTTGGCAAAGAGAGTATCTCCCGCAGGGAAGCTGCTACCATCAAATGTTTGCCCTCATTAGACTCCCCTCTGGAAGCGCTTTCACTGCAAGCTGGAGATTCCCTCCTAACAGCAAGATTTAGGATAGGGTACTGAATTCTAAGTTAACTGCGGCTCATAAGGCGATTTTGGCAAAGAGAATATCTCCCGCAGGGAAGCTGCTACCATCAAATATTTGCCCTCATTAGACTCCCCTCTGGAAGCGCTTTCACTGCAAGCTGCAGATTCCCTCCTAACAGCAAGCTTTAGGATAGGGTACTGAATTGTATCTTAACTGCGGCTAATAAGGCGATTTTGGCAAAGAGAATATCTCCCGCAGGGAAGCTGCTACCATCAAATATTTGCCCTCATTAGACTCCCCTCTGGAAGCGCTTTCACTGCAAGCTGCAGATTCCCTCCTAACAGCAAGCTTTAGGATAGGGTACTGAATTGTAACTTACTTTCGCCTAATAAAGAGATTATGGCAAAGAGAGTATCTCCCGCAGGGAAGCTGCTACCATCAAATGTTTGCCCTCATTAGACTCCCCTCTGGAAGCGCTTTCACTGCAAGCTGCAGATTCCCTCCTAACAGCAAGCTTTAGGATAGGGTACTGAATTGTAACTTAACTGCGGCTCATAAGGCGATTTTGGCAAAGAGAGTATCTCCCGCAGGGAAGCTGCTACCATCAAATGTTTGCCCTCATTAGACTCCCCTCTGGAAGCGCTTTCACTGCAAGCTGCAGATTCCCTCCTAACAGCAAGCTTTAGGATAGGGTACTGAATTGTAACTTACTTTCGCCTAATAAAGAGATGTTGGCAAAGAGAGTATCTCCCGCATGGAAGCTGCTACCATCAAATATTTGCCCTCATTAGACTCCCCTCTGGAAGCGCTTTCACTGCAAGCTGCAGATTCCCTCCTAACAGCAAGCTGTAGGACAGGGTACTGAATTGTAACTTAACTGCCTCTAATAAGGCGATTTTGGCAAAGAGAATATCTCCCGCAGGGAAACTGCTACCATAAAATGTTTGCCCTCATTAGACTCCCCTCTGGAAGCGCTTTCACTGCAAGCTGCAGATTCCCTCCTAACAGCAAGCTTTAGGATAGGGTACTGAATTGTAACTTGCTTTCGCCTAATAAGGCGATTTTGGCAAAGAGAATATCTCCCGCAGGGAAGCTGCTACCATAAAATATTTGCCCTCATTACAATCCCCTCTGGAAGCGCTTTCACTGCAAGCGGCAGATTCCCACCTAACAGCAAGCTTTAGGATAGGGTACTGAATTGTATCTTACTTTACCCTAATAATGCGATTTTGGCAAAGAGAGTATCTCCCGCAGGGAAGCTGCTACCATCAAATGTTTGCCCTCATTAGACTCCCCTCTGGAAGCGCTTTCACTGCAAGCTGCAGATTCCCTCCTAACAGCAAGCTTTAGGATAGGGTACTGAATTTTAACTTAACTGCTGCTCATAAGGCGATTTTGGCAAAGAGAATATCTCCCGCAGGGAAGCTGCTACCATCAAATATTTGCCCTCATTAGACTCCCCTCTGGAAGCGCTTTCACTGCAAGCTGCAGATTCCCTCCTAACAGCAAGCTTTAGGATAGGGTACTGAATTGTAACTTACTTTCGCCTAATAAAGAGATTTTGGCAAAGAGAGTATCTCCCGCAGGGAAGCTGCTACCATCAAATATTTGCCCTCATTAGACTCCCCTCTGGAAGCGCTTTCACTGCAAGCTGCAGATTCCCTCCTAACAGCAAGCTTTAGGATAGGGTACTGAATTGTAACTTAACTGCGGCTAATAAGGCGATTTTGGCAAAGAGAGTATCTCCCGCAGGGAAGCTGCTACCATCAAATGTTTGCCCTCATTAGACTCCCCTCTGGAAGCGCTTTCACTGCAAGCTGCAGATTCCCTCCTAACAGCAAGCTTTAGGATAGGGTACTGAATTGTAAGTTAACTGCGGCTCATAAGGCGATTTTGGCAAGGAGAGTATCTCCCGCAGGGAAGCTGCTACCATCAAATGTTTGCCCTCATTAGACTCCCCTCTGGAAGCGCTTTCACTGAAGCGCTATCACTGCAAGCTGCAGATTCCCTCCTAACAGCAAGCTTTAGGATAGGGTACTGAATTGTAACTTACTTTCGCCTAATAATGCGATTTAGGCAAAGAGAGTATCTCCCGCAGGGAAGCTGCTACCATCAAATGTTTGCCCTCGTTAGACTTCCCTCTGGAAGTGCTTTCACTGCAAGCTGCAGATTCCCTCCTAACAGCAAGCTTTAGGATAGGGTACTGAATTGTAACTTACTTTCGCCTAATAATGCGATTTTGGGAAAGAGAGTATCTCCCGCAGGGAAGCTGCTACCATCAAATGTTTGCCCTCATTAGACTCCCCTCTGGAAGCGCTTTCACTGCAAGCTGCAGATTCCCTCCTAACAGCAAGCTGTAGGACAGTGTACTAAATTGTAACATAACTGCGTCTAATAAGGCGATTTTGGCAAAGAGAATATCTCCCGCAGGGAAGCTCCTACCATCAAATCTTTGCCCTCATTATACACCCCTCTGGAAGCGCTTTAACTGCAAGCGGCAGATTCCCACCTAACAGCAAGCTGTAGGACAGGGTACTGAATTGTAACTTAACTGCGTCTAATAAGGCGATTTTGGCAAAGAGAATATCTCCCGCAGGGAAGCTGCTACCATAAAATATTTGCCCTCATTACACTCCCCTCTGGAAGCGCTTTCACTGCAAGCTGCAGATTCCCACCTAACAGCAAGCTTTAGGATAGGGTACTGAATTGTAACTTACTTTCGCCTAATAATGCGATTTTGGCAAAGAGAGTATCTCCCGCAGGGAAGCTGCTACCATCAAATGTTTGCCCTCATTAGACTCCCCTCTGGAAGCGCTTTCACTGCAAGCTGCAGATTCCCTCCTAACAGCAAGCTTTAGGATAGTGTACTGAATTGTAACTTACTTTCGCCTAATAATGCGATTTTGGCAAGGAGACTATCTCCCGCAGGGAAGCTGCTACCATCAAATGTTTGCCCTCGTTAGACTTCCCTCTGGAAGTGCTTTCACTGCAAGCTGCAGATTCCCTCCTAACAGCAAGCTGTAGGACAGTGTACTGAATTGTAACATAACTGCGTCTAATAAGGCGATTTTGGCAAAGAGAGTATCTCCCGCAGGGAAGCTGCTACCATCAAATGTTTGTCCTCATTAGACTCCCCTCTGGAAGCGCTTTCACTGCAAGCTGCAGATTCCCACCTAACAGCAAGCTTTAGGATAGGGTACTGAATTGTAACTTACTTTCGCCTAATAATGCGATTTTGGAAAAGAGACTATCTCCCGCAGGGAAGCTGCTACCATCAAATGTTTGCCCTCATTAGACTCCCCTCTGGGAGCGCTTTCACTGCAAGCTGCAGATTCCCTCCTAACAGCAAGCTTTAGGATAGGGTACTGAATTGTAACTTACTTTCGCCTAATAATGCGATTTTGGCAAAGAGAGTATCTCCCGCAGGGAAGCTGCTACCATCAAATGTTTGCCCTCATTAGACTCCCCTCTGGAAGCGCTTTCACTGCAAGCTGCAGATTCCCTCCTAACAGCAAGCTTTAGGATAGGGTACTGAATTGTAACTTACTTTCGACTAATAATGCGGTATTTGCAAAGAGAATATCTCCCGCAGGGAAGCTGCTACCATCAAATGTTTGCCCTCATTAGACCCCCTCTGGAAGCGCTTTCACTGCAAGCTGCAGATTCCCTCCTAACAGCAAGCTGTAGGACAGGGTACTGAATTGTAACTTAACTGCGTCTAATAAGGCGATTATGGCAAAGAGAATATCTCCCGCAGGGAAGCTGTTACCATCAAATGTTTGCCCTCATTAGACTCCCCTCTGGAAGCGCTTTCACTGCAAGCTGCAGATTCCCTCCTAACAGCAAGCTTTAGGATAGTGTACTGAATTGTATCTTACTTTCGCCTAATAATGCGATTTTGGCAAAGAGAATATCTCCCGCAGGGAAGCTGCTACCATCAAATATTTGCCCTCATTAGACTCCCCTCTGGAAGCGCTTTCACTGCAAGCTGCAGATTCCCTCCTAACAGCAAGCTTTAGGATAGGGTACTGAATTGTAAGTTAACTGCGGCTCATAAGGCGATTTTGGCAAAGAGAGTATCTCCCGCAGGGAAGCTGCTACCATCAAATGTTTGCCCTCATTAGACTCCCCTCTGGAAGCGCTTTCACTGCAAGCTGCAGATTCCCTCCTAACAGCAAGCTTTAGGATAGGGTACTGAATTGTAACTTACTTTCGCCTAATAATGCGATTTTGGCAAAGAGAGTATCTCCCGCAGGGAAGCTGCTACCATCAAATGTTTGCCCTCGTTAGACTCCCCTCTGGAAGTGCTTTCACTGCAAGCTGCAGATTCCCTCCCAACAGCAAGCTTTAGGATAGGGTACTGAATTGTAACTTACTTTCGCCTAATAATGCGATTTTGGGAAAGAGAGTATCTCCCGCAGGGAAGCTGCTACCATCAAATGTTTGCCCTCATTAGACTCCCCTCTGGAAGCGCTTTCACTGCAAGCTGCAGATTCCCTCCTAACAGCAAGCTTTAGGATAGGGTACTGAATTGTAACTTACTTTCGCCTAATAATGCGATATTGGCAAAGAGAGTATCTCCCGCAGGGAAGCTGCTACCATCAAATGTTTGCCCTCGTTAGACTTCCCTCTGGAAGTGCTTTCACTGCAAGCTGCAGATTCCCTCCTAACAGCAAGCTGTAGGACAGTTTACTGAATTGTAACATAACTGCGTATAATAAGGCGATTTTGGCAAAGAGAGTATCTCCCGCAGGGAAGCTGCTACCATCAAATGTTTGCCCTCATTAGACTCCCCTCTGGAAGCGCTTTCACTGCAAGCTGCAGATTCCCTCCTAACAGCAAGCTTTAGGATAGGGTACTGAATTGTAAGTTAACTGCGGCTAATAAGGCGATTGTGGCAAAGAGAGTATCTCCCGCAGGGAAGCTGCTACCATCAAATGTTTGCCCTCCTTGGACTCCCCTCTGGAAGCGCTTTCACTGCAAGCTGCAGATTCCCTCCTAACAGCAAGCTTTAGGATAGGGTACTGAATTTTAACTTACTTTCGCCTAATAATGCGATTTTGGCAAAGAGAATATCTCCCGCAGGGAAGCTGCTACCATCAAATATTTGCCCTCATTAGACTCCCCTCTGGAAGCGCTTTAACTGCAAGCTGCAGATTCCCTCCTAACAGCAAGCTTTAGGATAGGGTACTGAATTGTAACTTACTTTCGCCTAATAATGCAATTTTGGGAGAGAGAGTATCTCCCGCAGGGAAGCTGCTACCATCAAATGTTTGCCCTCGTTAGACTTCCCTCTGGAAGTGCTTTCACTGCAAGCTGCAGATTCCCTCCTAACAGCAAGCTTTAGGATAGGGTACTGAATTGTATCTTACTTTCGCCTAATAATGCGATTTTGGCAAAGAGAGTATCTCCCGCAGGGAACCTGTTACCATCAAATGTTTGCCCTCATTAGACTCCCCTCTGGAAGCGCTTTCACTGCAAGCTGCAGATTCCCTCCTAATAGCAAGCTGTAGGACAGTGTGCTGAACTGTAACATAAATGCGTCTAATAAGGCGATTTTGGCAAAGAGAATATCTCCCGCAGGGAAGCTGCTACCATCAAATGTTTGCCCTCATTAGACTCCCCTCTGGAAGCGCTTTCACTGCAAGCTGCAGATTCCCTCCTAACAGCAAGCTTTAGGATAGGGTACTGAATTGTAAGTTAACTGCGCTCATAAGGCGATTTTGGCAAAGAGAATATCTCCCGCAGGGAAGCTGCTACCATCAAATGTTTGCCCTCATTAGACTCCCCTCTGGAAGCGCTTTCACTGCAAGCTGCAGATTCCCTCCTAACAGCAAGCTTTAGGATAGGGTACTGAATTGTAACTTACATTCGCCTAATAATGCGATTTTGGCAAAGAGAGTATCTCCCACAGGGAAGCTGCTACCATCAAATGTTTGCCCTCATTAGACTCCCCTCTGGAAGTGCTTTCACTGCAAGCTGCAGATTACCTCCTAACAGCAAGCTTTAGGATAGGGTACTGAATTGTAACTTACTTTCGCCTAATAATGCGATTTTGGGAAAGAGAGTATCTCCCGCAGGGAAGCTGCTACCATCAAATGTTTGCCCTCATTAGACTCCCCTCTGGAAGCGCTTTCACTGCAAGCTGCAGATTCCCTCCTAACAGCAAGATTTAGGATAGGGTACTGAATTCTAAGTTAACTGCGGCTCATAAGGCGATTTTGGCAAAGAGAATATCTCCCGCAGGGAAGCTGCTACCATCAAATATTTGCCCTCATTAGACTCCCCTCTGGAAGCGCTTTCACTGCAAGCTGCAGATTCCCTCCTAACAGCAAGCTTTAGGATAGGGTACTGAATTGTATCTTAACTGCGGCTAATAAGGCGATTTTGGCAAAGAGAATATCTCCCGCAGGGAAGCTGCTACCATCAAATATTTGCCCTCATTAGACTCCCCTCTGGAAGCGCTTTCACTGCAAGCTGCAGATTCCCTCCTAACAGCAAGCTTTAGGATAGGGTACTGAATTGTAACTTACTTTCGCCTAATAAAGAGATTATGGCAAAGAGAGTATCTCCCGCAGGGAAGCTGCTACCATCAAATTTTTGCCCTCATTAGACTCCCCTCTGGAAGCGCTTTCACTGCAAGCTGCAGATTCCCTCCTAACAGCAAGCTTTAGGATAGGGTACTGAATTGTAACTTAACTGCGGCTAATAAGGCGATTTTGGCAAAGAGAGTATCTCCCGCAGGGAAGCTGCTACCATCAAATGTTTGCCCTCATTAGACTCCCCTCTGGAAGCGCTTTCACTGCAAGCTGCAGATTCCCACCTAACAGCAAGCTTTAGGATAGGGTACTGAATTGTAACTTACTTTCGCCTAATAATGCGATTTTGGAAAAGAGACTATCTCCCGCAGGGAAGCTGCTACCATCAAATGTTTGCCCTCATTAGACTCCCCTCTGGAAGCGCTTTCACTGCAAGCTGCAGATTCCCTCCTAACAGCAAGCTTTAGGATAGGGTACTGAATTGTAAATTAACTGCGGCTAATAATGCGATTTTCGCAAAGAGAGTATCTCCCGCAGGGAAGCTGCTACCATCAAATGTTTGCCCTCATTAGACTCCCCTCTGGAAGCGCTTTCACTGCAAGCTTCAGATTCCCTCCTAACAGCAAGCTTTAGGATAGGGTACTGAATTGTAACTTAACTGCGGCTCATAAGGCGATTTTGGCAAAGAGAGTATCTCCCGCAGGGAAGCTGCTACCATCAAATGTTTGCCCTCATTAGACTCCCCTCTGGAAGCGCTTTCACTGCAAGCTGCAGATTCCCTCCTAACAGCAAGCTTTAGGATAGGGTACTGAATTGTAACTTACTTTCGCCTAATAATGCGATTTTGGCAAAGAGACTATGTCCCGCAGGGAAGCTGCTACCATCAAATATTTGCCCTCATTAGACTCCCCTCTGGAAGCGCTTTCACTGCAAGCGGCAGATTCCCTCCTAACAGCAAGCTTTAGGATAGGGTACTGAATTATAACTTACTTTCGCCTAATAAAGAGATTTTGGCAAAGAGAGTATCTCCCGCAGGGAAGCTGCTACCATCAAATATTTGCCCTCATTAGACTCCCCTCTGGAAGCGCTTTCACTGCAAGCTGCAGATTCCCTCCTAACAGCAAGCTTTAGGATAGGGTACTGAATTGTAACTTAACTGCGGCTAATAATGCGATTTTGGCAAAGAGAGTATCTCCCGCAGGGAAGCTGCTACCATCAAATGTTTGCCCTCGTTAGACTTCCCTCTGGAAGTGCTTTCACTGCAAGCTGCAGATTCCCTCCTAACAGCAAGCTGTAGGACAGTGTACTGAATTGTAACATAACTGCGTCTAATAATGCGATTTTGGGAAAGAGAGTATCTCCCGCAGGGAAGCTGCTACCATCAAATGTTTGTCCTCATTAGACTCCCCTCTGGAAGCGCTTTCACTGCAAGCTGCAGATTCCCTCCTAACAGCAAGCTTTAGGATAGGGTACTGAATTGTAACTTACTTTCGCCTAATAATGCGATTTTGTAAAAGAGACTATCTCCCGCAGGGAAGCTGCTACCATCAAATGTTTGCCCTCATTAGACTCCCCTCTGGAAGCGCTTTCACTGCAAGCTGCAGATTCCCTCCTAACAGCAAGCTTTAGGATAGGGTACTGAATTGTAACTTACTTTCGCCTAATAATGCGATTTTGGCAAAGAGAGTATCTCCCGCAGGGAAGCTGCTACCATCAAATGTTTGCCCTCCTTAGACTCCCCTCTGGAAGCGCTTTCACTGCAAGCTGCAGATTCCCTCCTAACAGCAAGCTTTAGGATAGTGTACTGAATTGTATCTTACTTTCGCCTAATAATGCGATTTTGGCAAAGAGAATATCTCCCGCAGGGAAGCTGCTACCATCAAATATTTGCCCTCATTAGACTCCCCTCTGGAAGCGCTTTCACTGCAAGCTGCAGATTCCCTCCTAACAGCAAGCTTTAGGATAGGGTACTGAATTGTAAGTTAACTGCGGCTCATAAGGCGATTTTGGCAAAGAGAGTATCTCCCGCAGGGAAGCTGCTACCATCAAATGTTTGCCCTCATTAGACTCCCCTCTGGAAGCGCTTTCACTGCAAGCTGCAGATTCCCTCCTAACAGCAAGCTTTAGGATAGGGTACTGAATTGTAACTTACTTTCGCCTAATAATGCGATTTTGGCAAAGAGAGTATCTCCCGCAGGGAAGCTGCTACCATCAAATGTTTGCCCTCGTTAGACTCCCCTCTGGAAGTGCTTTCACTGCAAGCTGCAGATTCCCTCCCAACAGCAAGCTTTAGGATAGGGTACTGAATTGTAACTTACTTTCGCCTAATAATGCGATTTTGGCAAAGAGAGTATCTCCCGCAGGGAAGCTGCTACCATCAAATGTTTGCCCTCATTAGACTCCCCTCTGGAAGCGCTTTCACTGCAAGCTGCAGATTCCCTCCTAACAGCAAGCTTTAGGATAGGGTACTGAATTGTAACTTACTTTCGCCTAATAATGCGATATTGGCAAAGAGAGTATCTCCCGCAGGGAAGCTGCTACCATCAAATGTTTGCCCTCGTTAGACTTCCCTCTGGAAGTGCTTTCACTGCAAGCTGCAGATTCCCTCCTAACAGCAAGCTGTAGGACAGTTTACTGAATTGTAACATAACTGCGTATAATAAGGCGATTTTGGCAAAGAGAGTATCTCCCGCAGGGAAGCTGCTACCATCAAATGTTTGCCCTCATTAGACTCCCCTCTGGAAGCGCTTTCACTGCAAGCTGCAGATTCCCTCCTAACAGCAAGCTTTAGGATAGGGTACTGAATTGTAAGTTAACTGCGGCTAATAAGGCGATTGTGGCAAAGAGAGTATCTCCCGCAGGGAAGCTGCTACCATCAAATGTTTGCCCTCCTTGGACTCCCCTCTGGAAGCGCTTTCACTGCAAGCTGCAGATTCCCTCCTAACAGCAAGCTTTAGGATAGGGTACTGAATTTTAACTTACTTTCGCCTAATAATGCGATTTTGGCAAAGAGAATATCTCCCGCAGGGAAGCTGCTACCATCAAATATTTGCCCTCATTAGACTCCCCTCTGGAAGCGCTTTAACTGCAAGCTGCAGATTCCCTCCTAACAGCAAGCTTTAGGATAGGGTACTGAATTGTAACTTAACTGCGTCTAATAATGCGATTTGGGCAAAGAGAATATCTCCCGCAGGGAAGCTGCTACCATCAAATGTTTGCCCTCATTAGACTCCCCTCTGGAAGCGCTTTCACTGCAAGCTGCAGATTCCCTCCTAACAGCAAGCTTTAGGATAGGGTACTGAATTGTAACTTACTTTCGTCTAATAATGCGATTTTGGCAAAGAGAGTATCTCCCGCAGGGAAGCTGCTACCATCAAATGTTTGCCCTCATTAGACTCCCCTCTGGAAGCGCTTTCACTGCAAGCTGCAGATTCCCTCCTAACAGCAAGCTTTAGGATACGGTACTGAATTGTAAGTTAACTGCGGCTCATAAGGCGATTATGGCAAAGAGAGTATCTCCCGCAGGGAAGCTGCTACCAACAAATGTTTGCCCTCATTAGACTCCCCTCTGGAAGCGCTTTCACTGCAAGCTGCAGATTACCTCCTAACAGCAAGCTTTAGGATAGGGTACTGAATAGTAACTTAACTGCGGCTAATAATGCGATTGTGGCAAAGAGAGTATCTCCCGCAGGGAAGCTGCTACCATCAAATGTTTGCCCTCATTAGACTCCCCTCTGGAAGCGCTTTGACCTCAAGCTGCAGATTCCCTCCTAACAGCAAGCTTTAGGATAGGGTACTGAATTGTAACTAACTTTCGCCTAATAATGCGATTTTGGCAAAGAGAGTATCTCCCGCAGTGAAGCTGCTACCATCAAATGTTTGCCCTCGTTAGACTCCCCTCTGGAAGTGCTTTCACTGCAAGCGGCAGATTCCCACCTAACAGCAAGCTTTAGGATAGGGTACTGAATTGTAATTTACTTTCGCATAATAATGCGATTTTGGCAAAGAGAGTATCTCCCGCAGGGAAGCTGCTACCATCAAATGTTTGCCCTCATTAGACTCCCCTCTGGAAGCGCTTTCACTGCAAGCTGCAGATTCCCTCCTAACAGCAAGCTTTAGGATAGGGTACTGAATTGTAACTTACTTTCGCCTAATAAGGCGATTTTGGCAAAGAGAATATCTCCCGCAGGGAAGCTGTTACCATCAAATGTTTGCCCTCATTAGACTCCCCTCTGGAAGCGCTTTCACTGCAAGCTGCAGATTCCCTCCTAACAGCAAGCTTTAGAATAGGGTACTGAATTTTAAGTTAACTGCGGCTCATAAGGCGATTTTGGCAAAGAGAATATCTCCCGCAGGGAAGCTGCTACCATCAAATATTTGCCCTCGTTAGACTTCCCTCTGGAAGTGCTTTCACTGCAAGCTGCAGATTCCCTCCTAACAGCAAGCTTTAGGACAGTGTACTGAATTGTAACATAACTGCGTCTAATAAGGCGATTTTGGCAAACAGAATTTCTCCCGCAGGGAAGCTGCTACCATCAAATGTTTGCCCTCATTAGACTCCCCTCTGGAAGCGCTTTCACTGCAAGCTGCAGATTCCCACCTAACAGCAAGCTTTAGGATAGGGTACTGAATTGTAACTTAACTGCGGCTAATAAGGCGATTTTGGCAAAGAGAATATCTCCCGCAGGGAAGCTGCTACCATCAAATGTTTGCCCTCATTAGACTCCCCTCTGGAAGCGCTTTCACTGCAAGCTGCAGATTCCCTCCTAACAGCAAGTTTTAGGATAGTGTAATGAATTGTATCTTAACTGCGGCTAATAATGCGATTGTGGCAAAGAGAGTATCTCCCGCAGGGAAGCTGCTACCATCAAATATTTGCCCTCATTACACTCCCCTCTGGAAGCGCTTTCACTGCAAGCTGCAGATTCCATCCTAACAGCAAGCTTTAGGATAGGGTACTGAATTGTAACTTACTTTCGCCTAATAATGCGATTTTGGCAAAGAGAGTATCTCCCGCAGGGAAGCTGCTACCATCAAATGTTTGCCCTCATTAGACTCCCCTCT
Organism: Phaenicophaeus curvirostris; assembly: GCF_032191515.1. Classification (NCBI taxonomy): domain Eukaryota; kingdom Metazoa; phylum Chordata; class Aves; order Cuculiformes; family Cuculidae; genus Phaenicophaeus; species Phaenicophaeus curvirostris. Next base: position 349,535 of record NW_027206682.1, read on the forward strand.
GGAAGCGCATTCACTGCAAGCTGCAGATTCCCTCCTAACAGCAAGCTTTAGGATAGGGTACTGAATTGTAACTTAACTGCGGCTAATAAGGCGATTTTGGCAAAGAGACTATCTCTAAAAAGGGAAGCTGCTACCATCAAATGTTTGTCCTCATTAGACTCCCCTCTGGAAGCGCTTTCACTGCAAGCTGCAGATTCCCTCTTAAGAGCAAGCTTTAGGATAGGGTACTGAATTGTAACTTACTTTCAACTAATAATGCGATTATGGCAAAGAGACTATCTCCCGCAGGGAAGCTGCTACCATCAAATGTTTGCCCTCCTTAGACTCCCCTCTGGAAGCGCTTTCACTGCAAGCTGCAGATTCCCTCCTAACAGCAAGCTTTAGGATAGGGTACTGAATTGTAACTTAACTGCGGCTAATAAGGCGATTTTGGCAAAGAGAATATCTCCCGCAGGGAAGCTGTTACCATCAAATGTTTGCCCTCATTAGACTCCCCTCTGGAAGCGCTTTCACTGCAAGCTGCAGATTCCCTCCTAACAGCAAGCTTTAGGATAGGGTACTGAATTGTAATTTAACTGCGGCTCATAAGGCGATTTTGGCAAAGAGAGTATCTCCCGCAGGGAAGCTGTTACCATCAAATGTTTGCCCTCATTAGACTCCCCTCTGGAAGCGCTTTAACTGCAAGCGGCAGATTCCCACCTAACAGCAAGCTGTAGGACATTGTACTGAATTGTAACTTAACTGCGTCTAATAAGGCGATTTTGGCAAAGAGAATATCTCCCGCAGGGAAGCTGCTACCATCAAATGTTTGCCCTCATTAGACTCCCCTCTGGAAGCGCTTTCACTGCAAGCTGCAGATTCCCTCCTAACAGCAAGCTTTAGGATAGGGTACTGTATTGTATCTTAACTGCGGCTAATAAGGCGATTGTGGCAAAGAGAGTATCTTTCGCAGGGAAGCTGTTACCATCAAATGTTTGCCCTCGTTAGACTCCCCTCTGGAAGCGCTTTCACTGCAAGCTGCAGATTCCCTCCTAACAGCAAGCTTTAGGATAGGGTACTGAATTGTATGTTAACTGCGGCTCATAAGGCGATTTGGGCAAAGAGAATATCTCCCGCAGGGAAGCTGCTACCATCAAATATTTGCCCTCATTAGACTCCCCTCTGGAAGTGCTTTCACTGCAAGCTGCAGATTCCCTCCTAACAGCAAGCTTTAGGATAGGGTACTGAATTGTAACTTACTTTCGCCTAATAATGCGATTTTGTAAAAGAGACTATCTCCCGCAGGGAAGCTGCTACCATCAAATGTTTGCCCTCATTAGACTCCCCTCTGGAAGCGCTTTCACTGCAAGCTGCAGATTCCCACCTAACAGCAAGCTTTAGGATAGGGTACTGAATTGTAACTTAACTGCGGCTCATAACGCGATTATGGTTAAGAGACTATCTCCCGCAGGGAAGCTGTTACCATCAAATGTTTGCCCTCGTTAGACTCCCCTCTGGAAGCGCTTTCACTGCAAGCTGCAGATTCCCTCCTAACAGCAAGCTTTAGGATAGGGTACTGAATTGTTCGTTAACAGCGGCTCATAAGGCGATTTTGGCAAAGAGAATATCTCCCGCAGGGAAGCTGCTACCATCAAATGTTTGCCCTCATTAGACTCCCCTCTGGAAGCGCTTTCACTGCAAGCTGCAGATTCCCTCCTAACAGCAAGCTTTAGGATAGGGTACTGAATTGTAACTTACTTTCGCCTAATAATGCGATTTTGGCAAAGAGAATATCTACCGCAGGGAAGCTGTTACCATCAAATGTTTGCCCTCATTAGACTACCCTCTGGAAGCGCTTTCACTGCAATCTGCATATTCCCTCCTAACAGCAAGCTTTAGGATAGGGTACTGAATTGTAATTTAACTGCGGCTCATAAGGCGATTTTGGCAAAGAGAGTGTCACCCGCAGGGAAGCTGCTACCATCAAATGTTTGCCCTCATTAGACTCCCCTCTGGAAGTGCTTTCACTGCAAGCTGCAGATTCCCTCCTAACAGCAATCTTTAGGATAGGGTACTGAATTGTAAGTTAACTGCGGCTCATAAGGCGATTGTAGCAAAGAGAGTATCTCCCGCAGGGAAGCTGCTACCATCAAATGTTTGCCCTCGTTAGACTTCCCTCTGGAAGCGCTTTCACTGCAAGCTGCAGATTCCCTCCTAACAGCAAGCTTTAGGATAGGGTACTGAATTGTAACTTATTTTCGCCTAATAATGCGATTTTGGCAAAGAGAGTATCTCCCGCAGGGAAGCTGCTACCATCAAATGTTTGCCCTCATTAGACTCCCCTCTGGAAGCGCTTTCACTGCAAGCTGCAGATTCCCTCCTAACAGCAAGCTTTAGGATAGGGTACTGATTTGTAACTTACTTTCGCATAATAAAGCGATTTTGGCAAAGAGACTATCTCCCGCAGGGAAGCTGCTACCATCAAATGTTTGCCCTCATTAGACTCCCCTCTGGAAGCGCTTTCACTGCAAGCTGCAGATTCCCTCCTAACAGCAAGCTTTAGGATAGGGTACTGAATTGTAACTTAACTGTGGCTAATAAGGCGATTTTGGCAAAGAGACTATCTCCCGCAGGGAAGCTGCTACCATCAAATGTTTGCCCTCATTAGACTCCCCTCTGGAAGCGCTTTCACTGCAAGCTGCAGATTCCCTCCTAACAGCAAGCTTTAGGATAGGGTACTGAATTGTAACTTAACTGCGGCTCATAAGGCGATTTTGGCAAAGAGAATATCTCCCGCAGGGAAGCTGCTACCATCAAATATTTGCCCTCATTAGACTCCCCTCTGGAAGCGCTTTCACTGCAAGCTGCAGATTCCCTCCTAACAGCAAGCTTTAGGATAGGGTACTGAATTGTAACTTACTTTCGCCTAATAAAGCGATTTTGGCAAAGAGAGTATCTCCCGCAGGGAAGCTGCTACCATCAAATGTTTGCCCTCATTAGACTCCCCTCTGGAAGCGCTTTCACTGCAAGCTGCAGATTCCCTCCTAACAGCAAGCTGTAGGATAGGGTACTGAATTGTATCTTACTTTCGCCTAATAATGCGATTTTGGCAAAGAGAGTATCTCCCGCAGGGAAGCTGCTACCATCAAATGTTTGCCCTCATTAGACTCCCCTCTGGAAGCGCTTTCACTGCAAGCTGCAGATTCCCTCCTAACAGCAAGCTTTAGGATAGGGTACTGAATTGTATCTTAACTGCGGCTCATAAGGCGATTTTGGCAAATATAGTGTCACCCGCAGGGAAGCTGCTACCATCAAATGTTTGCCCTCATTAGACTCCCCTCTGGAAGCGCTTTCACTGCAAGCTGCAGATTCCCTCCTAACAGCAAGCTTTAGGATAGAGTACTGAATTGTAAGTTAACTGCGTCTAATAAGGCGATTGTGGCAAAGAGAGTATCTCCCGCAGGGAAGCTGCTACCATCAAATGTTTGCCCTCATTAGACTCCCCTCTGGAAGCGCTTTCACTGCAAGCTGCAGATTCCCTCCTAACAGCAAGCTTTAGGATAGGGTACTGAATTGTATCTTAACTGCGGCTCATAACGCGATTATGGTTAAGAGACTATCTCCCGCAGGGAAGCTGCTACCATCAAATGTTTGCCCTCGTTAGACTCCCCTCTGGAAGCGCTTTCACTGCAAGCTGCAGATTCCCTCCTAACAGCAAGCTTTAGGATAGTGTACTGAATTGTTCGTTAACTGCGGCTCATAAGGCGATTTTGGCAAAGAGAATATCTCCCGCAGGGAAGCTGCTACCATCAAATGTTTGCCCTCATTAGACTCCCCTCTGGAAGCGCTTTCACTGCAAGCTGCAGATTCCCTCCTAACAGCAAGCTTTAGGATAGGGTACTGAATTGTAACTTACTTTCGCCTAATAATGCGATTTTGGCAAAGAGAATATCTACCGCAGGGAAGCTGTTACCATCAAATGTTTGCCCTCATTAGACTACCCTCTGGAAGCGCTTTCACTGCAATCTGCAGATTCCCTCCTAACAGCAAGCTTTAGGATAGGGTACTGAATTGTAATTTAACTGCGGCTCATAAGGCGATTTTGGCAAAGAGAGTGTCACCCGCAGGGAAGCTGCTACCATCAAATGTTTGCCCTCATTAGACTCCCCTCTGGAAGTGCTTTCACTGCAAGCTGCAGATTCCCTCCTAACAGCAATCTTTAGGATAGGGTACTGAATTGTAAGTTAACTGCGGCTCATAAGGCGATTGTAGCAAAGAGAGTATCTCCCGCAGGGAAGCTGCTACCATCAAATGTTTGCCCTCGTTAGACTTCCCTCTGGAAGCGCTTTCACTGCAAGCTGCAGATTCCCTCCTAACAGCAAGCTTTAGGATAGGGTACTGAATTGTAACTTATTTTCGCCTAATAATGCGATTTTGGCAAAGAGAGTATCTCCCGCAGGGAAGCTGCTACCATCAAATGTTTGCCCTCATTAGACTCCCCTCTGGAAGCGCTTTCACTGCAAGCTGCAGATTCCCTCCTAACAGCAAGCTTTAGGATAGGGTACTGATTTGTAACTTACTTTCGCATAATAAAGCGATTTTGGCAAAGAGACTATCTCCCGCAGGGAAGCTGCTACCATCAAATGTTTGCCCTCATTAGACTCCCCTCTGGAAGCGCTTTCACTGCAAGCTGCAGATTCCCTCCTAACAGCAAGCTTTAGGATAGGGTACTGAATTGTAACTTAACTGCGGCTAATAAGGCGATTTTGGCAAAGAGACTATCTCCCGCAGGGAAGCTGCTACCATCAAATGTTTGCCCTCATTAGACTCCCCTCTGGAAGCGCTTTCACTGCAAGCTGCAGATTCCCTCCTAACAGCAAGCTTTAGGATAGGGTACTGAATTGTAACTTAACTGCGGCTCATAAGGCGATTTTGGCAAAGAGAATATCTCCCGCAGGGAAGCTGCTACCATCAAATATTTGCCCTCATTAGACTCCCCTCTGGAAGCGCTTTCACTGCAAGCTGCAGATTCCCTCCTAACAGCAAGCTTTAGGATAGGGTACTGAATTGTAACTTACTTTCGCCTAATAAAGCGATTTTGGCAAAGAGAGTATCTCCCGCAGGGAAGCTGCTACCATCAAATGTTTGCCCTCATTAGACTCCCCTCTGGAAGCGCTTTCACTGCAAGCTGCAGATTCCCTCCTAACAGCAAGTTGTAGGATAGGGTACTGAATTGTATCTTACTTTCGCCTAATAATGCGATTTTGGCAAAGAGAGTATCTCCCGCAGGGAAGCTGCTACCATCAAATGTTTGCCCTCATTAGACTCCCCTCTGGAAGCGCTTTCACTGCAAGCTGCAGATTCCCTCCTAACAGCAAGCTTTAGGATAGGGTACTGAATTGTATCTTAACTGCGGCTCATAAGGCGATTTTGGCAAATATAGTGTCACCCGCAGGGAAGCTGCTACCATCAAATGTTTGCCCTCATTAGACTCCCCTCTGGAAGCGCTTTCACTGCAAGCTGCAGATTCCCTCCTAACAGCAAGCTTTAGGATAGAGTACTGAATTGTAAGTTAACTGCGTCTAATAAGGCGATTGTGGCAAAGAGAGTATCTCCCGCAGGGAAGCTGCTACCATCAAATGTTTGCCCTCATTAGACTCCCCTCTGGAAGCGCTTTCACTGCAAGCTGCAGATTCCCTCCTAACAGCAAGCTTTAGGATAGGGTACTGAATTGTATCTTAACTGCGGCTCATAACGCGATTATGGTTAAGAGACTATCTCCCGCAGGGAAGCTGCTACCATCAAATGTTTGCCCTCGTTAGACTCCCCTCTGGAAGCGCTTTCACTGCAAGCTGCAGATTCCCTCCTAACAGCAAGCTTTAGGATAGGGTACTGAATTGTTCGTTAACTGCGGCTCATAAGGCGATTTTGGCAAAGAGAATATCTCCCGCAGGGAAGCTGCTACCATCAAATGTTTGCCCTCATTAGACTCCCCTCTGGAAGCGCTTTCACTGCAAGCTGCAGATTCCCTCCTAACAGCAAGCTTTAGGATAGGGTACTGAATTGTAACTTACTTTCGCCTAATAATGCGATTTTGGCAAAGAGAATATCTACCGCAGGGAAGCTGTTACCATCAAATGTTTGCCCTCATTAGACTACCCTCTGGAAGCGCTTTCACTGCAATCTGCAGATTCCCTCCTAACAGCAAGCTTTAGGATAGGGTACTGAATTGTAATTTAACTGCGGCTCATAAGGCGATTTTGGCAAAGAGAGTGTCACCCGCAGGGAAGCTGCTACCATCAAATGTTTGCCCTCATTAGACTCCCCTCTGGAAGTGCTTTCACTGCAAGCTGCAGATTCCCTCCTAACAGCAAGCTTTAGGATAGGGTACTGAATTGTAACTTACTTTCGCCTAATAATGCGATTTTGGCAAAGAGAATATCTACCGCAGGGAAGCTGTTACCATCAAATGTTTGCCCTCGTTAGACTACCCTCTGGAAGCGCTTTCACTGCAAGCTGCAGATTCCCTCCTAACAGCAAGCTTTAGGATAGGGTACTGAATTGTAACTTATTTTCGCCTAATAATGCGATTTTGGCAAAGAGAGTATCTCCCGCAGGGAAGCTGCTACCATCAAATGTTTGCCCTCATTAGACTCCCCTCTGGAAGCGCTTTCACTGCAAGCTGCAGATTCCCTCCTAACAGCAAGCTTTAGGATAGGGTACTGATTTGTAACTTACTTTCGCATAATAATGCGATTTTGGCAAAGAGACTATCTCCCGCAGGGAAGCTGCTACCATCAAATGTTTGCCCTCATTAGACTCCCCTCTGGAAGCGCTTTCACTGCAAGCTGCAGATTCCCTCCTAACAGCAAGCTTTAGGATAGGGTACTGAACTGTAACTTACTTTCGCCTAATAAAGCGATTTTGGCAAAGAGAGTATCTCCCGCAGGGAAGCTGCTACCATCAAATGTTTGCCCTCATTAGACTCCCCTCTGGAAGCGCTTTCACTGCAAGCTGCAGATTCCCTCCTAACAGCAAGCTTTAGGATAGGGTACTGAATTGTAACTTAACTGCGGCTCATAAGGCGATTTTGGCAAATATAGTGTCACCCGCAGGGAAGCTGCTACCATCAAATGTTTGCCCTCATTAGACTCCCCTCTGGAAGCGCTTTCACTGCAAGCTGCAGATTCCCTCCTAACAGCAAGCTTTAGGATAGAGTACTGAATTGTAAGTTAACTGCGTCTAATAAGGCGATTGTGGCAAAGAGAGTATCTCCCGCAGGGAAGCTGTTACCATCAAATGATGCCCTCATTAGACTCCCCTCTGGAAGCGCTTTAACTGCAAGTGGCAGATTCCACCCTAACAGCAAGCTGTAGGACAGGGTACTGAATTGTAACTTAACTGCGTCTAATAAGGCGATTTTGGCAAAGGGAATATCTCCCGCAGGGAAGCTGCTACCATAAAATTTTTGCCCTCATTACACTCCCCTCTGGAAGCGCTTTCACTGCAATCTGCAGATTCCCACCTAACAGCAAGCTTTAGGATAGGGTACTGAATTGTAACTTACTTTCGCCTAATAATGCGATTATGGCAAAGAGACTATCTCCCGCAGGGAAGCTGCTACCATCAAATGTTTACCCTCATAAGTCTCCCCTCTGGAAGCGCTTTCACTGCAAGCTGCAGATTCCCTCCTAACAGCAAGCTTTAGGATAGGGTACTGAATTGTAAGTTAACTGCGGCTCATAAGGCGATTTTGGCAAAGAGAATATCTCCCGCAGGGAAGCTGCTACCATCAAATGTTTGCCCTCATTAGACTCCCCTCTGGAAGCGCTTTCACTGCAAGCTGCAGATTCCCTCCTAACAGCAAGCTTTAGGATAGGGTACTGAATTGTAAGTTAACTGCGGCTCATAAGGCGATTTTGGCAAAGAGAATATCTCCCGCAGGGAAGCTGCTACCATCAAATGTTTGCCCTCATTAGACTCCCCTCTGGAAGCGCTTTCACTGCAAGCTGCAGATTCCCTCCTAACAGCAAGTTTAGGATAGGGTACTGAATTGTAACTTACTTTCGCCTAATAATGCGATTTTGGCAAAGAGAGTATCTCCCGCAGGGAAGCTGCTACCATCAAATGTTTGCCCTCATTAGACTCCCCTCTGGAAGCGCTTTCACTGCAAGCTGCAGATTCCCTCCTAACAGCAAGCTTTAGGATAGGGTACTGAATTGTATCTTACTTTCGCCTAATAATGCGATTTTGGCAAAGAGAGTATCTCCCGCAGGGAAGCTGCTACCATAAAATTTTTGTCCTCATTAGACTCCCCTCTGGAAGCGCTTTCACTGCAAGCTGCAGATTCCCTCTTAAGAGCAAGCTTTAGGATAGGGTACTGAATTGTAACTTACTTCCAACTAATAATGCAATTTTGGCAAAGAGAGTATCTCCCGCAGGGAAGCTGCTACCATCAAATGTTTGCCCTCATTAGACTCCCCTCTGGAAGCGCTTTCACTGCAAGCTGCAGATTCCCTCCTAACAGCAAGCTTTAGGATAGGGTACTGAATTGTAACTTACTTTCGCCTAATAAGGCGATTTTGGCAAAGAGAATATCTCCCGCAGGGAAGCTGTTACCATCAAATGTTTGCCCTCATTAGACTCCCCTCTGGAAGCGCTTTCACTGCAAGCTGCAGATTCCCTCCTAACAGCAAGCTGTAGCACAGTGTACTGAATTGTAAGTTAACTGCGGCTCATAAGGCGATTTTGGCAAAGAGAGTATCTCCCGCAGGGAAGCTGTTACCATCAAATGTTTACCCTCATTAGTCTCCCCTCTGGAAGCGCTTTCACTGCAAGCTGCAGATTCCCTCCTAACAGCAAGCTGTAGGACAGTGTACTGAATTGTAACTTAACTGCGTCTAATAAGGCGATTATGGCAAAGAGAATATCTCCCGCAGGGAAGCTGCTACCATAAAATGTTTGCCCTCATTACACTCCCCTCTGGAAGCGCTTTCACTGCAAGCTGCAGATTCCCACCTAACAGCAAGCTTTAGGATAGGGTACTGAATTGTAACTTACTTTCGCCTAATAATGCGATTTTGGCAAAGAGAGTATCTCCCGCAGGGAAGCTGCTACCATCAAATGTTTGCCCTCATTAGACTCCCCTCTGGAAGCGCTTTCACTGCAAGCTGCAGATTCCCTCCTAACAGCAAGCTTTAGGATAGGGTACTGAATTGTAAGTTAACTGCGGCTAATAAGGCGATTGTGGCAAAGAGACTATCTCTCGCAGGGAAGCTGTTACAATCAAATGTTTGCCCTCGTTAGACTCCCCTCTGGAAGCGCTTTCACTGCAAGCTGCAGATTCCCTCCTAACAGCAAGCTTTAGGATAGGGTACTGAATTGTACGTTAACTGCGGCTCATAAGGCGATTTTGGCAAAGAGAATATCTCCCGCAGGGAAGCTGCTACCATCAAATGTTTGCCCTCATTAGACTCCCCTCTGGAAGCGCTTTCACTGCAATCTGCAGATTCCCACCTAACAGCAAGCTTTAGGATAGGGTACTGAATTGTAACTTACTTTCGCCTAATAATGCGATTATGGCAAAGAGACTATCTCCCGCAGGGAAGCTGCTACCATCAAATGTTTACCCTCATTAGTCTCCCCTCTGGAAGCGCTTTCACTGCAAGCTGCAGATTCCCTCCTAACAGCAAGCTTTAGGATAGGGTACTGAATTGTAAGTTAACTGCGGCTCATAAGGCGATTTTGGCAAAGAGAATAACTCCCGCAGGGAAGCTGCTACCATCAAATGTTTGCCCTCATTAGACTCCCCTCTGGAAGCGCTTTCACTGCAAGCTGCAGATTCCCTCCTAACAGCAATCTTTAGGATAGGGTACTGAATTGTAAGTTAACTGCGGCTCATAAGGCGATTTTGGCAAAGAGAATATCTCCCGCAAGGAAGCTGCTACCATCAAATGTTTGCCCTCATTAGACTCCCCTCTGGAAGCGCTTTCACTGCAAGCTGCAGATTCCCTCCTAACAGCAAGTTTAGGATAGGGTACTGAATTGTAACTTACTTTCGCCTAATAATGCGATTTTGTCAAAGAGAGTATCTCCCGCAGGGAAGCTGCTACCATCAAATGTTTGCCCTCATTAGACTCCCCTCTGGAAGCGCTTTCACTGCAAGCTGCAGATTCCCTCCTAACAGCAAGCTTTAGGATAGGGTACTGAATTGTATCTTACTTTCGCCTAATAATGCGATTTTGGCAAAGAGAGTATCTCCCGCAGGGAAGCTGCTACCATCAAATGTTTGTCCTCATTAGACTCCCCTCTGGAAGCGCTTTCACTGCAAGCTGCAGATTCCCTCTTAAGAGCAAGCTTTAGGATAGGGTACTGAATTGTAACTTACTTTCAACTAATAATGCGATTTTGGCAAAGAGAGTATCTCCCGCAGGGAAGCTGCTACCATCAAATGTTTGCCCTCATTAGACTCCCCTCTGGAAGCGCTTTCACTGCAAGCTGCAGATTCCCTCCTAACAGCAAGCTTTAGGATAGGGTACTGAATTGTAACTTAACTGCGTCTAATAAGGCGATTATGGCAAAGAGAATATCTCCAGCAGGGAAGCTGCTACCATAAAGTGTTTGCCCTCATTACACTCCCCTCTGGAAGCGCTTTCACTTCAAGCTGCAGATTCCCACCTAACAGCAAGCTTTAGGATAGGGTACTGAATTGTAACTTACTTTCGCCTAATAATGCGATTTTGGCAAAGAGAGTATCTCCCGCAGGGAAGCTGCTACCATCAAATGTTTGCCCTCATTAGACTCCCCTCTGGAAGCGCTTTCACTGCAAGCTGCAGATTCCCTCCTAACAGCAAGCTTTAGGATAGGGTACTGAATTGTAAGTTAACTGCGGCTCATAAGGCGATTGTGGCAAAGAGACTATCTCTCGCAGGGAAGCTGTTACAATCAAATGTTTGCCCTCGTTAGACTCCCCTCTGGAAGCGCTTTCACTGCAAGCTGCAGATTCCCTCCTAACAGCAAGCTTTAGGATAGGGTACTGAATTGTACGTTAACTGCGGCTCATAAGGCGATTTTGGCAAAGAGAATATCTCCCGCAGGGAAGCTGCTACCATCAAATGTTTGCCCTCATTAGACTCCCCTCTGGAAGCGCTTTCACTGCAAGCTGCAGATTCCCACCTAACAGCAAGCTTTAGGATAGGGTACTGAATTGTAACTTACTTTCGCCTAATAATGCGATTTTGGCAAAGAGAATATCTACCGCAGGGAAGCTGCTACCATCAAATGTTTGCCCTCATTAGACTCCCCTCTGGAAGCGCTTTCACTGCAAGCTGCAGATTCCCTCCTAACAGCAATCTTTAGGATAGGGTACTGAATTGTAAGTTAACTGCGGCTCATAAGGCGATTGTGGCAAAGAGAGTATCTCCCGCAGGGAAGCTGCTACCATCAAATGTTTGCCCTCATTAGACTTCCCTCTGGAAGCGCTTTCACTGCAAGCTGCAGATTCCCTCCTAACAGCAAGCTTTAGGATAGGGTACTGAATTGTAACTTATTTTCGCCTAATAATGCGATTTTGGGAAAGAGAGTATCTCCCGCAGGGAAGCTGCTACCATCAAATGTTTGCCCTCATTAGACTCCCCTCTGGAAGCGCTTTCACTGCAAGCTGCAGATTCCCTCCTAACAGCAAGCTTTAGGATAGGGTACTGAATTGTAACTTACTTTCGCATAATAATGCGATTTTGGCAAAGAGAGTATCTCCCGCAGGGAAGCTGCTACCATCAAATGTTTGCCCTCATTAGACTCCCCTCTGGAAGCGCTTTCACTGCAAGCTGCAGATTCCCTCCTAACAGCAAGCTTTAGGATAGGGTACTGAATTGTAACTTAACTGCGGCTAATAAGGCGATTTTGGCAAAGAGACTATCTCCCGCAGGGAAGCTGCTACCATCAAATGTTTGCCCTCATTAGACTCCCCTCTGGAAGCGCTTTCACTGCAAGCTGCAGATTCCCTCCTAACAGCAAGCTGTACCACAGTGTACTGAATTGTAACTTACTTTCGCCTAATAATGCGATTTTGGCAAAGAGACTATCTCCCGCAGGGAAGCTGCTACCATCAACTGTTTGCCCTCATTAGACTCCCCTCTGGAAGCGCTTTCACTGCAAGCTGCAGATTCCCTCCTAACAGCAAGCTTTAGGATAGGGTACTGAATTGTATCTTACTTTCGCATAATAATGCGATTTTGGCAAAGAGAGTATCTCCCGCAGGGAAGCTGCTACCATCAAATGTTTGCCCTCATTAGACTACCCTCTGGAAGCGCTTTCACTGCAAGCTGCAGATTCCCTCCTAAGAGCAAGCTTTAGGATAGGGTACTGAATTGTAACTTACTTTCGCCTAATAATGCGATTTTGGCAAAGAGAGTATCTCCCGCAGGGAAGCTGCTACCATCAAATGTTTGCCCTCATTAGACTCCCCTCTGGAAGCGCTTTCACTGCAAGCTGCAGATTCCCTCCTAACAGCAAGCTTTAGGATAGGGTACTGAATTGTAACTTACTTTCGCCTAATAAGGCGATTTTGGCAAAGAGAATATCTCCCGCAGGGAAGCTGTTACCATCAAATGTTTGCCCTCATTAGACTCCCCTCTGGAAGCGCTTTCACTGCAAGCTGCAGATTCCCTCCTAACAGCAAGCTGTAGCACAGTGTCCTGAATTGTAAGTTAACTGCGGCTAATAAGGCGATTTTGGCAAAGAGAATATCTCCCGCAGGGAAGCTGCTACCATAAAATGTTTGCCCTCATTAGACTCCCCTCTGGAAGCGCTTTCACTGCAAGCTGCAGATTCCCACCTAACAGCAAGCTTTAGGATAGGGTACTGAATTGTAACTTACTTTCGCCTAATAATGCGATTTTGGCAAAGAGAGTATCTCCCGCAGGGAAGCTGCTACCATCAAATGTTTGCCCTCATTAGACTCCCCTCTGGAAGCGCTTTCACTGCAAGCTGCAGATTCCCTCCTAACAGCAAGCTTTAGGATAGGGTACTGAATTGTAACTTAACTGCGGCTAATAAGGCGATTGTGGCAAAGAGACTATCTCTCGCAGGGAAGCTGTTACCATCAAATGTTTGCCCTCATTAGACTCCCCTCTGGAAGCGCTTTCACTGCAAGCTGCAGATTCCCTCCTAACAGCAAGCTTTAGGATAGGGTACTGAATTGTACGTTAACTGCGGCTCATAAGGCGATTTTGGCAAAGAGAATATCTCCCGCAGGGAAGCTGCTACCTTCAAATGTTTGCCCTCATTAGACTCCCCTCTGGAAGCACTTTCACTGCAAGCTGCAGATTCCCTCCTAACAGCAAGCTTTAGGATAGGGTACTGAATTGTAACTTACTTTCGCCTAATAATGCGATTTTGGCAAAGAGAATATCTCCCGCAGGGAAGCTGTTACCATCAAATGTTTGCCCTCATTAGACTACCCTCTGGAAGCGCTTTCACTGCAAGCTGCAGATTCCCTCCTAACAGCAAGCTTTAGGATAGGGTACTGAATTGTAACTTACTTTCGCATAATAAAGCGATTTTGGCAAAGAGAGTATCTCCCGCAGGGAAGCTGCTACCATCAAATGTTTGCCCTCATTAGACTCCCCTCTGGAAGCGCTTTCACTGCAAGCTGCAGATTCCCTCCTAACAGCAAGCTTTAGGATAGGGTACTGAATTGTAACTTAACTGCGGCTAATAAGGCGATTTTGGCAAAGAGACTATCTCCCGCAGGGAAGCTGCTACCATCAAATGTTTGCCCTAATTAGACTCCCCTCTGGAAGCGCTTTCACTGCAAGCTGCAGATTCCCTCCTAACAGCAAGCTGTAGCACAGTGTACTGAATTGTAACTTACTTTCGCCTAATAATGCGATTTTGGCAAAGAGACTATCTCCCGCAGGGAAGCTGCTACCATCAAATGTTTGCCCTCATTAGACTCCCCTCTGGAAGCGCTTTCACTGCAAGCTGCAGATTCCCTCCTAACAGGAAGCTTTAGGATATGGTACTGAATTGTAACTTACTTTCGCCTAATAAAGCGATTTTGGCAAAGAGAGTATCTCCCGCAGGGAAGCTGCTACCATCAAATGTTTGCCCTCATTAGACTCCCCTCTGGAAGCGCTTTCACTGCAAGCTGCAGATTCCTTCCTAACAGCAAGCTTTAGGATAGGGTACTGAATTGTAACTTAACTGCGGCTAATAAGGCGATTTTGGCAAATAGAGTATCTCCCGCAGGGAAGCTGCTACCATCAAATGTTTGCCCTCATTAGACTCCCCTCTGGAAGCGCTTTCACTGCAAGCTGCAGATTCCCTCCTAACAGCAAGCTGTAGGACAGTGTACTGAATTGTAACTTACTTTCGCCTAATAATGCGATTTTGGCAAAGAGAGTATCTCCCGCAGGGAAGCTGCTACCATCAAATGTTTGCCCTCATTAGACTCCCCTCTGGAAGCGCTTTCACTGCAAGCTGCAGATTCCCTCCTAACAGCAAGCTTTAGGATAGGGTACTGAATTGTAACTTAACTGCGGCTAATAAGGCGATTTTGGCAAAGAGAATATCTCCCGCAGGGAAGCTGTTACCATCAAATGTTTGCCCTCGTTAGACTACCCTCTGGAAGCGCTTTCACTGCAAGCTGCAGATTCCCTCCTAACAGCAAGCTTTAGGATAGGGTACTGAATTGTAACTTAACTGCGGCTCATAAGGCGATTTTGGCAAATATAGTGTCACACGCAGGGAAGCTGCTACCATCAAATGTTTGCCCTCATTAGACTCTCCTCTGGAAGCGCTTTCACTGCAAGGTGCAGATTCCCTCCTAACAGCAAGCTTTAGGATAGAGTACTGAATTGTAAGTTAACTGCGGCTAATAAGGCGATTGTGGCAAAGAGAGTATCTCCCGCAGGGAAGCTGCTACCATCAAATGTTTGCCCTCGTTAGTCTTCCCTCTGGAAGTGCTTTCACTGCAAGCTGCAGATTCCCTCCTAACAGCAAGCTTTAGGACAGTGTACTGAATTGTAACATAACTGCGTCTAATAAGGCGATTTTGGCAAAGAGAATATCTCCCGCAGGGAAGCTGTTACCATCAAATGTTTGCCCTCATTAGACTCCCCTCTGGAAGCGCTTTAACTGCAAGTGGCAGATTCCCACCTAACAGCAAGCTGTAGGACAGGGTACTGAATTGTATATTAACTGCGTCTAATAAGGCGATTTTGGCAAAGGGAATATCTCCCGCAGGGAAGCTGCTACCATAAAATTTTTGCCCTCATTAGACTCCCCTCTGGAAGCGCTTTCACTGCAATCTGCAGATTCCCACCTAACAGCAAGCTTTAGGATAGGGTACTGAATTGTAACTTACTTTCGCCTAATAATGCGCTTATGGCAAAGAGAATATCTCCCGCAGGGAAGCTGCTACCATCAAATGTTTACCCTCATTAGTCTCCCCTCTGGAAGCGCTTTCACTGCAAGCTGCAGATTCCCTCCTAACAGCAAGCTTTAGGATAGGGTACCAAATTGTAACTTACTTTCGCCTAATAATGCGATTTTGGCAAAGAGACTATCTCCCGCAGGGAAGCTGCTACCATCAAATGTTTGCCCTCATTAGACTCCCCTCTGGAAGCGCTTTCACTGCAAGCTGCAGATTCCCTCCTAACAGCAAGTTTTAGGATAGGGTACTGAATTGTAACTTAACTGCGGCTAATAATGCGATTTTGGCAAAGAGAGTATCTCCCGCAGGGTAGCTGTTACCATCAAATGTTTGCCCTCGTTAGACTTCCCTCTGGAAGCGCTTTCACTGCAAGCTGCAGATTCCCTCCTAACAGCAAGCTTTAGGATAGGGTACTGAATTGTAACTTAACTGCGGCTCATAAGGCGATTTTGGCAAAGAGAATATCTCCCGCAGGGAAGCTGCTACCATCAAATGTTTGCCCTCATTAGACTCCCCTCTGGAAGCGCTTTCACTGCAAGCTGCAGATTCCCTCCTAACAGCAAGCTTTAGGATAGGGTACTGAATTGTAAGTTAACTGCGGCTCATAAGGCGATTTTGGCAAAGAGAATATCTCCCGCAGGGAAGCTGCTACCATTAAATGTTTGCCCTCATTAGACTCCCCTCTGGAAGCGCTTTCACTGCAAGCTGCAGATTCCCTCCTAACAGCAAGCTTTAGTATAGGGTACTGAATTGTAACTTATTTTCGCCTAATAATGCGATTTTGGGAAAGAGAGTATCTCCCGCAGGGAAGCTGTTACCATCAAATGTTTGCCCTCATTAGACTCCCCTCTGGAAGCGCTTTCACTGCAAGCTGCAGATTCCCTCCTAACAGCAAGCTTTAGGATAGGGTACTGAATTGTAACTTACTTTCGCCTAATAAGGCGATTTTGGCAAAGAGACTATCTCCCGCAGGGAAGCTGCTACCATCAAATGTTTGCCCTCATTAGACTCCCCTCTGGAAGCGCTTTCACTGCAAGCTGCAGATTCCTTCCTAACAGCAAGATTTAGGATAGGGTACTGAATTGTAACTTACTTTCGCCTAATAATGCGATTTTGGCAAAGAGAGTATCTCCCGCAGGGAAGCTGCTACCATCAAATGTTTTACTTTATTAGACTCCCCTCTGGAAGCGCTTTCACTGCAAGCTGCAGATTCCCTCCTAACAGCAAGCTGTAGGACAGTGTACTGAATTGTAACATAACTCCATCTAATAAGGCGATTTTGGCAAAGAAAATATCTCCCGCAGGGAAGCTGCTACCATCAAATGTTTGCCCTCATTAGACTCCCCTCTGGAAGCGCTTTCACTGCAAGCTGCAGATTCCCTCCTAACAGCAAGCTTTAGGATAGGGTACTGAATTGTAACTTACTTTCGCCTAATAATGCGATTTTGGCAAAGAGAGTATCTCCCGCAGGGAAGCTGCTACCATCAAATATTTACCCTCATTAGACTCCCCTCGGGAAGCGCTTTCACTGCAAGCTGCAGATTCCCTCCTAACAGCAAGCTTTAGGATAGGGTACTGAATTGTATCTTACTTTCGCCTAATAATGCGATTTTGGCAAAGAGAGTATCTCCCGCAGGGAAGCTGCTACCATCAAATGTTTGTCCTCATTAGACTCCCCTCTGGAAGCGCTTTCACTGCAAGCTGCAGATTCCCTCCTAACAGCAAGCTGTAGGACAGTGTACTGAATTGTAACTTACTTTCGCCTAATAATGCGATTTTGGCAAAGAGAGTATCTCCCGCAGGGAAGCTGCTACCATCAAATGTTTGCCCTCATTAGACTCCCCTCTGGAAGCGCTTTCACTGCAAGCTGCAGATTCCCTCCTAACAGCAAGCTTTAGGATAGGGTACTGAATTGTAACTTACTTTCGCCTAATAATGCGATTTTGGCAAAGAGAGTATCTCCCGCAGGGAAGCTGCTACCATCAAATGTTTGCCCTCATTAGACTCCCCTCTGGAAGCGCTTTCACTGCAAGCTGCAGATTCCCTCCTAACAGCAAGCTGTAGGACAGTGTACTGAATTGTAACATAACTCCGTCTAATAAGGCGATTTTGGCAAAGAAAATATCTCCCGCAGGGAAGCTGCTACCATCAAATGTTTGCCCTCATTAGACTCCCCTCTGGAAGCGCTTTCACTGCAAGCTGCAGATTCCCTCCTAACAGCAAGCTTTAGGATAGGGTACTGAATTGTAACTTAACTGCGGCTCATAAGGCGATTTTGGCAAAGAGAGTATCTCCCGCAGGGAAGATGCTACCATCAAATGTTTGCCCTCATTAGACTCCCCTCTGGAAGCGCTTTCACTGCAAGCTGCAGATTCCCTCCTAACAGCAAGCTTTAGGATAGGGTACTGAATTGTATCTTACTTTCGCCTAATAATGCGATTTTGGAAAAGAGAGTATCTCCCGCACGGAAGCTGCTACCATCAAATGTTTGCCCACATTAGACTCCCCTCTGGAAGCGCTTTCACTGCAAGCTGCAGATTCCCTCCTAACAGCAAGCTTTAGGATAGGGTACTGAATTGTAACTTAACTGCGGCTAATAAGGCGATTTTGGCAAAGAGAGTATCTCCCGCAGGGAAGCTGCTACCATCAAATGTTTGCCCTCATTAGACTCCCCTCTGGAAGCGCTTTCACTGCAAGCTGCAGATTCCCTCCTAACAGCAAGCTGTAGCACAGTGTACTGAATTGTAACTTACTTTCGCCTAATAATGCGATTTTGCAAAGAGACTATCTCCCGCAGGGAAGCTGCTACCATCAAATGTTTGCCCTCATTAGACTCCCCTCTGGAAGCGCTTTCACTGCAAGCTGCAGATTCCCTCCTAACAGCAAGCTTTACGATAGGGTACTGAATTGTAACTTAACTGCGAAGAATAAGGCGATTTTGGCAAAGAGAATATCTCCCGCAGGGAAGCTGTTACCATCAAATGTTTGCCCTCATTAGACTCCCCTCTGGAAGCGCTTTCACTGCAAGTGGCAGATTCCCACCTAACAGCAAGCTGTAGGACAGGGTACTGAATTGTAACTTAACTGCGTCTAATAAGGCGATTTTGGCAAAGGGAATATCTCCCGCAGGGAAGCTGCTACCATAAAATGTTTGCCCTCATTACAGTCCCCTCTGGAAGCGCTTTAACTGCAATCTGCAGATTCCCTCCTAACAGCAAGCTTTAGTATAGGGTACTGAATTGTAACTTACTTTCTCCTAATACTGCGATTTTGGCAAAGAGAGTATCTCCCGCAGGGAAGATGCTACCATCAAATGTTTGCCCTCATTAGACTCCCCTCTGGAAGCGCTTTCACTGCAAGCTGCAGATTCCCTCCTAACAGCAAGTTTTAGGATAGGGTACTGAATTGTAACTTAACTGCGGATAATAAGGCGATTTTGGCAAAGAGAGTATCTCCCACAGGGTAGCTGTTACCATAAAATGTTTGCCCTCGTTAGACTCCCCTCTGGAAGCGCTTTCACTGCAAGCTGCAGATTCCCTCCTAACAGCAAGCTTTAGGATAGGGTACTGAATTGTAAGTTAACTGCGGCTCATAAGGCGATTTTGGCAAAGAGAATATCTCCCGCAGGGAAGCTGCTACCATCAAATGTTTGCCCTCATTAGACTCCCCTCTGGAAGCGCTTTCACTGTAAGCTGCAGATTCCCTCCTAACAGCAAGCTTTAGGATAGGGTACTGAATTGTATCTTACTTTCGCCTAATAATGCGATTTTGGCAAAGAGAGTATCTCCCGCAGGGAAGCTGCTACCATCAAATGTTTGCCCTCGTTAGACTTCCCTCTGGAAGTGCATCACTGCAAGCTGCAGATTCCCTCCTAACAGGAAGCTGTAGGACAGTGTACTGAATTGTATCATAACTGCGTATAACAAGGCGATATTTTCAAAGAGAATATCTCCCGCAGGGAAGCTGCTACCATCAAATGTTTGCCCTCATTAGACTCCCCTCTGGAAGCGCTTTCACTGCAAGCTGCAGATTCCCACCTAACAGCAAGCTGTAGGATAGGGTACTGAATTGTAACTTAACTGCGTCTAATAAGGCAATTTTGGCAAAGAGAATATCTCCCGCAGGGAAGCTGCTACCATCAAATGTTTGCCCTCATTAGACTCCCCTCTGGAAGCGCTTTCACTGCAAGCTGCAGATTCCCTCCTAACAGCAAGCTTTAGGATAGGGTACTGAATTGTAACTTACTTTCGCCTAATAATGCGATTATGGCAAAGAGAGTATCTCCCGCAGGGAAGCTGCTACCATCAAATGTTTGCCCTCATTAGACTCCCCTCTGGAAGCGCTTTCACTGCAAGCTGCAGATTCCCTCCTAACAGCAAGCTTTAGGATAGGGTACTGAATTGTAACATAACTGCGTCTAATAAGGCGATTTTGGCAAAGAGAATATCTCCCGCAGGGAAGCTGCTACCATCAAATGTTTGCCCTCATTAGACTCCGCTCTGGAAGCGCTTTCACTGCAAGCTGCAGATTCCCTCCTAACAGCAAGCTTTAGGATAGGGTACTGAATTGTAACTTAACTGCGGCTCATAAGGCGATTTTGGCAAAGAGAATATCTCCCGCAGGGAAGCTGTTACCATCAAATATTTGCCCTCATTAGACTCCCCTCTGGAAGCGCTTTCACTGCAAGCTGCAGATTCCCTCCTAACAGCAAGCTTTAGGATAGGGTACTGAATTGTAACTTACTTTCGCCTAATAATGCGATTTTGGCAAAGAGAGTATCTCCCGCAGGGAAGCTGCTACCATCAAATGTTTGCCCTCATTAGACTCCCCTCTGGAAGCGCTTTCACTGCAAGCGGCAGATTCCCACCTAACAGCAAGCTTTAGGATAGGGTACTGAATTGTAACTTAACTGCGGCTAATAAGGCGATTTTGGCAAAGAGAGTATCTCCCGCAGGGAAGCTGCTACCATCAAATGTTTGCCCTCATTAGACTCCCCTCTGGAAGCGCTTTCACTGCAAGCTGCAGATTCCCTCCTAACAGCAAGCTTTAGGATAGGGTACTGAATTGTATCTTACTTTCGCATAATAATGCGATTTTGGAAAAGAGAGTATCTCCCGCAGGGAAGCTGCTACCATCAAATGTTTGCCCTCATTAGACTCCCCTCTGGAAGCGCTTTCACTGCAAGCTGCAGATTCCCTCCTAACAGCAAGCTTTAGGATAGGGTACTGAATTGTATCTTACTTTCGCCTAATAATGCGATTTTGGCAAAGAGAGTATCTCCCGCAGGGAAGCTGCTACCATCAAATGTTTGCCCTCATTAGACTACCCTCTGGAAGCGCTTTCACTGCAAGCTGCAGATTCCCTCCTAACAGCAAGCTTTAGGATAGGGTACTGAATTGTAACTTACTTTCGCCTAATAATGCGATTTTGTAAAAGAGACTATCTCCCGCAGGGAAGCTGCTACCATCAAATGTTTGCCCTCATTAGACTCCCCTCTGGAAGCGCTTTCACTGCAAGCTGCAGATTCCCTCCTAACAGCAAGCTTTAGGATAGGGTACTGAATTGTAACTTAACTGCGGCTAATAATGCGATTTTGGCAAAGAGAGTATCTCCCGCAGGGAAGCTGCTACCATCAAATATTTGCCCTCATTAGACTCACCTCTGGAAGCGCTTTCACTGCAAGCTGCAGATTCCCTCCTAACAGCAAGCTTTAGGATTGTGTACTGAATTGTATCTTACTTTCGCATATTAATGCGATTTTGGCAAAGAGAGTATCTCCCGCAGGGAAGCTGCTACCATCAAATGTTTGCCCTCATTAGACTCCCCTCTGGAAGCGCTTTCACTGCAAGCTGCAGATTCCCTCCTAACAGCAAGCTTTAGGATAGGGTACTGAATTGTATCTTACTTTCGCCTAATAATGCGATTTTGGCAAAGAGAGTATCTCCCGCAGGGAAGCTGCTACCATCAAATATTTACCCTCATTAGACTCCCCTCTGGAAGCGCTTTCACTGCAAGCTGCAGATTCCATCCTAACAGCAAGCTTTAGGATAGGGTACTGAATTGTATCTTACTTTCGCCTAATAATGCGATTTTGGCAAAGAGAGTATCTCCCGCAGGGAAGCTGCTACCATCAAATGTTTGCCCTCATTAGACTCCCCTCTGGAAGCGCTTTCACTGCAAGCTGCAGATTCCCTCCTAACAGCAAGCTGTAAGACAGTGTACTGAATTGTAACTTACTTTCGACTAATAATGCGATTTTGGCAAAGAGAGTATCTCCCGCAGGGAAGCTGCTACCATCAAATGTTTGCCCTCATTAGAGTCCCCTCTGGAAGCGCTTTCACTGCAAGCTGCAGATTCCCTCCTAACAGCAAGCTTTAGGATAGGGTACTGAATTGTAACTTACTTTCGCCTAATAATGCGATTTTGGCAAAGAGAGTATCTCCCGCAGGGAAGCTGCTACCATCAAATGTTTGCCCTCATTAGACTCCCCTCTGGAAGCGCTTTCACTGCAAGCTGCAGATTCCCTCCTAACAGCAAGCTTTAGGATAGGGTACTGAATTGTAACTTACTTTCGCCTAATAATGCGATTTTGGCAAAGAGACTATCTCCCGCAGGGAAGCTGCTACCATCAAATGTTTGCCCTCATTAGACTCCCCTCTGGAAGCGCTTTCACTGCAAGCTGCAGATTCCCTCCTAACAGCAAGCTTTACGATAGGGTACTGAATTGTAACTTAACTGCGAAGAATAAGGCGATTTTGGCAAAGAGAATATCTCCCGCAGGGAAGCTGTTACCATCAAATGTTTGCCCTCATTAGACTCCCCTCTGGAAGCGCTTTCACTGCAAGTGGCAGATTCCCACCTAACAGCAAGCTGTAGGACAGGGTACTGAATTGTAACTTAACTGCGTCTAATAAGGCGATGTTGGCAATGGGAATATCTCCCGCAGGGAAGCTGCTACCATAAAATGTTTGCCCTCATTACACTCCCCTCTGGAAGCGCTTTCACTGCAATCTGCAGATTCCCACCTAACAGCAAGCTTTAGGATAGGGTACTGAATTGTAACTTCCTTTCGCCTAATAATGCGATTATGGCAAAGAGACTATCTCCCGCAGGGAAGCTGCTACCATCAAATGTTTACCGTCATTACTCTCCCCTCTGGAAGCGCTTTCACTGCAAGCTGCAGATTCCCTCCTAACAGCAAGCTTTAGGATAGGGTACTGAATTGTAACTTACTTTCTCCTAAAAATGCGATTTTGGCAAAGAGAGTATCTCCCGCAGGGAAGCTGCTACCATCAAATGTTTGCCCTCATTAGACTCCCCTCTGGAAGCGCTTTCACTGCAAGCTGCAGATTCCCTCCTAACAGCAAGCTTTAGGATAGGGTACTGAATTGTATCTTACTTTCGCCTAATAATGTGATTTTGGCAAAGAGAGTATCTCCCGCAGGGAAGCTCCTACCATCAAATGTTTGCCCTCGTTAGACTCCCCTCTGGAAGTGCATCACTGCAAGCTGCAGATTCCCTCCTAACAGCAAGCTTTAGGATAGGGTACTGAATTGTAACTTACTTTCGCCTAATAATGCGATTTTGGAAAAGAGACTATCTCCCGCAGGGAAGCTGTTACCATCAAATGTTTGCCCTCATTAGACTCCCCTCTGGAAGCGCTTTCACTGCAAGCTGCAGATTCCCTCCTAACAGCAAGCTGTAGGACAGTGTACTGAATTGTAACATAACTGCGTATAATAAGGCGATATTTGCAAAGACAATATCTCCCGCAGGGAAGCTGCTACCATCAAATGTTTGCCCTCATTAGACTCCCCTCTGGAAGCGCTTTCACTGCAAGCTGCAGATTCCTACCTAACAGCAAGCTGTAGGATAGGGTACTGAATTGTAACTTAACTGCGTCTAATAAGGCGATTTTGGCAAAGAGAATATCTCCCGCAGGGAAGATGCTACCATAAAATGTTTGCCCTCATTAGACTCCCCTCTGGAAGCGCTTTCACTGCAAGCTGCAGATTCCCTCCTAACAGCAAGCTGTAGGACAGTGTACTGAATTGTAACTTACTTTCGCCTAATAATGCGATTTTTGCAAAGAGAGTATCTCCCGCAGGGAAGCTGCTACCATCAAATGTCTGCCCTCATTAGAGTCCCCTCTGGAAGCGCTTTCACTGCAAGCTGCAGATTCCCTCCTAACAGCAAGCTTTAGGATAGGGTACTGAATTGTAACTTACTTTCGCCTAATAATGCGATTTTGGCAAAGAGAGTATCTCCCGCAGGGAAGCTGCTACCATCAAATATTTGCCGTCATTAGACTCCCCTCTGGAAGCTCGTTCACTGCAAGCTGCAGATTCCCTCCTAACAGCAAGCTGTAGGACAGTGTACTGAATTGTAACATAACTGCGTCTAATAAGGCGATTTTGGCAAAGAGAATATCTCCCGCAGGGAAGCTGCTACCATCAAATGTTTGCTCTCATTAGACTCCCCTCTGGAAGCGCTTTCACTGCAAGCTGCAGATTCCCTCCTAAGAGCAAGCTTTAGGATAGGGTACTGAATTGTAACTTAACTGCGGCTCATAAGGCGATTTTGGCAAAGAGAATATCTCCCGCAGGGAAGCTGTTACCATCAAATATTTGCCCTCATTAGACTCCCCTCTGGAAGCGCTTTCACTGCAAGCTGCAGATTCCCTCCTAACAGCAAGCTTTAGGATAGGGTACTGAATTGTAACTTACTTTCGCCTAATAATGCGATTGTGGCAAAGAGAGTTTCTACCGCAGGGAAGCTGCTACCATCAAATGTTTGCCCTCATTAGACTCCCCTCTGGAAGCGCTTTCACTGCAAGCTGCAGATTCCCTCCTAACAGCAAGCTTTAGGATAGGGTACTGAATTGTAACTTAACTGCGGCTAATAAGGCGATTTTGGCAAAGAGAGTATCTCCCGCAGGGAAGCTGCTACCATCAAATGTTTGCCCTCATTAGACTCCCCTCTGGAAGCGCTTTCACTGCAAGCTGCAGATTCCCTCCTAACAGCAAGCTTTAGGATAGGGTACTGAATTGTATCTTACTTTCGCATAATAATGCGATTTTGGAAAAGAGAGTATCTCCCGCAGGGAAGCTGCTACCATCAAATGTTTGCCCTCATTAGACTCCCCTCTGGAAGCGCTTTCAATGCAAGCTGCAGATTCCCTCCTAACAGCAAGCTTTAGGATAGGGTACTGAATTGTAACTTACTTTTGCCTAATAATGCGATTTTGGCAAAGAGAGTATCTCCCGCAGGGAAGCTGCTACCATCAAATGTTTGCCCTCATTAGACTCCCCTCTGGAAGCGCTTTCACTGCAAGCTGCAGATTCCCTCCTAACAGCAAGCTTTAGGATAGGGTACTGAATTGTAACTTACTTTCGCCTAATAATGCGATTTTGGCAAAGAGACTATCTCCCGCAGGGAAGCTGCTACCATCAAATGTTTGCCCTCATTAGACTCCCCTCTGGAAGCGCTTTCACTGCAAGCTGCAGATTCCCTCCTAACAGCAAGCTTTACGATAGGGTACTGAATTGTAACTTAACTGCGAAGAATAAGGCGATTTTGGCAAAGAGAATATCTCCCGCAGGGAAGCTGTTACCATCAAATGTTTGCCCTCATTAGACTCCCCTCTGGAAGCGCTTTCACTGCAAGTGGCAGATT